>NC_138726.1:54962740-55065240 GCF_965113295.1 Leuciscus leuciscus | reverse complement strand
AAAGTAAGCCAAACAACTTGTAATCACGGTAGACTTTGCTTACATGATGGAATATCATACATCTCACAAGTTATTTTGGAAAAAAATACATTTATCCAGATTAAATGTTATTTGGGCTAAAAGTGGGTTACGCATAGCCAGGTCTGAATACGAGCTAAATCGTGGCTACGCACAGCCTACACATATAACATGTAAAATAAAGTAAACCAAACAACTTGTAATCACGGTAGACTTTGCTTACATGATGGAATATCATACATCTCACAAGTTATTTTGGAAAAAAATACATTTATCCAGATTAAATGTTATTTGGGCTAAAAGTGGGTTACACATAGCCGGACTATATCGGGTCTATATTTAACCCAGACGTTGAAAAGACGGCTATTGCTTGCTGGGAAGGACCTATGGTTTTCGCGATTGAAAGGGGCACGCCTAATTCATTGAACAAATGGAAGCTTGCAAACGTTCAACAGGCGAATGGGCATAATTTTGAAAGCATCAGTAATATCTGCTTTGGCTAGCACCGTAACCTGCTATCTTAATTAGATGGATAGCGTCGTTTACCGAAGCGTAGTACAGTGAAAAAGGCTCTGAAGGAATGCATTCGTTGATGCGTGCGAGGCTATTAGAATGGGGAGAAGACATATCGAAGATCAGACGCTTTTTTCCTGAATATTTGCGTGTAGCTATGCCTATGGAATTAATTCGATACAAGGAAAAAGGAGATGAACTAAAAGGGCCGATTATATAACCTTTATTTAACTCCTTATCTAGAAGACTTGAGACTGTGTCAGGTTCAGCTAGAGCAGACTGTAGACTTTTAGCTACGTAAGAGGTGGAGAGGGGGGAACAAACTCCGACCCGAAATCCTTGAGAGCCCAGTAATTAAGTAGTCGACAAAAGATGAATCAGTGTGGGAGGAAAGGTAGCTGGAGAGTGTAGCTATGTTGATATGAGTAGAGGGGTGACCGTTTAGAATTTTTCCTCTGGATGCTGGTCTGAAGCGTCTGGGGCAGACAGATTTTGGGTGCGGGTCTCTGCAAAAGCTGCAAATATGCGAAAAACTTACACTTAGCATAATTACAAACAGATTCGTTAAAGTTATTACATAGAGGAGTGCCATTGAAAGCGATTATAGGTCTGCCTTTTACATCAAATGGAGCGTGTGCATGATCAGCACCACGGACAGCGGCTGACTCCCGTCCCAGCTAACAATTTTACGTTCTGGGAACGTTAGTTTTTGGTTCCCAGAACGTTCCCGGAACGTTCCCTATTGGTTAGCCAGGAAAGTTTTCTTTACGTTAATAGAACGTTCCCTATAGGTTAGGGGAACGTTCCCGGAACGTTCCCGGAAGGTTCTCGGAACGTTCCCGGAAGGTTCTCGGAACGTTCCCGGAAGGTTCTCCTAACGTCTACACATCCTGATATGCCTGTACACAAATTATAGGTCTACAAACAACATAATCTACATTGTTTATTGTTCAAACACTTAAAAATCCTATGAATATATTATTACAATAAATTGAATTTACAGAAACTATCATTAATAAGTAAATCAATCAGTTTGTATTAAATAAATAAATCAGCACACAATCCATGTTTTTGTTGATTCATTGTTTAATTATCAACCTAAAATAAGTCATCAAAAACAGCGTTAGCAAAATGTATTCAGGAACAGTAATTTACATTTAATATTTCAAACATGAAAATATTTCAATAAATAAAACTGCACAAACATTTTAATTAAAACTATCTTTTTGCAAACTGTAGCCTATAACTTAGAACAAAATTGAAAAAGTCTTCATTTATATACAATATACATGAATGTGCCAATCTTCACTCCGCTCAAAACATTTAAACTCCCAAAACCATCTGCAAATTTAACAAGAAAATAAAAAGACAACGCGTTACATGTACACACAATCCCATGCCAAAATTCAAGCCCTGTAATGGCATTAATATTCATCCTGAGCAAATGAAAAGAGTGAGGTGGGATTGTGTGTCACAAGCTGTAGGAGATATGAGAGCACGAGCACTGCTGGTATCGTGTATTTATTCAGATATTTCAGCATCAATGTGTATAGAAAAATTTATATATTTGAAAACACTACATTGCATTTATTTATATTGCACTATTTATTATTTCAGACTACAAATCAAAAAAGGAATGTTTTAGGGTAAGGATATCCATTAAGCCTATGTACCCTTTAAGCCCACTTTCAACTCTGAAGTCAAATAAAAAACAGAGAAAATAATATTCAAGTCTAGTGAACTCTGACCTGCGAATTCGCTCTACATATAACGTATAAGTCTCACCTCCAATGAAGAATTTGAAAACCTGTAACTGCTGTGTTGTTTATGAGAGAGAAAGAGAAAAAAAGTTTGAAACTACTATCAATTTTTTTTTTTTATCTGTGACTTTACACCTACAAATTCCACTGTCACAGGTGCTCAGTTTTGCTATAATGATGCCCTCACAGAACATGGTAATAATCAGCCATCCATGCAAAAGCAAAGGTCAGTGTAGTTTACAGGAACATCTGTCCAGGCCAACATCTGATGCCTTGATGCCTTCCGCTGGGATCCCAGAAAACCTGAAAAAAAAAAATATATATATTACAGTTCAAAATCTATCATACATACATCTCATCTGGTATCACAAATTATCATTCCAAGTTCACTTTAAGATATGCTCAATATTAGGGCTGCACAATATTGAAAAATTTAGAGTTTATTTAGAGATATCAGCCGTATGGTTTAGTGCATGCGCGGCTCCAGGTTTGTATCTCGTAAATTACCCCACTAATAATGCCCAGAATGGCACCAAACTTCTACAGTAGTACAAATAGGTTCTGTACTCATTAAACCAGGCATTGGAAAGTTTGTAAGTAAAATCAGGAGTTTATTTAAATAACATTTGCCTGATGGCGAATGCTACTGCTGACGCAAATGTTGATGTCACTTTATGAGTACAGAACCCATTTGTACTTCTGTACTACTCATTTTCCCCGACATAGAGCAGATCGGCACACAACAAAAACTGCTGTTCGGATGTTCCCTTTTCTGATATTTTAGCATTCGTGACGTTTTAATTAAAACAGAAATAAGAATTTTAGTGTAATAAGCGAAAATTAACAGTAAACCGAGATCACCTACCGCTGCAGATGTGTACAGAAGTGAAAAGCGGAAATGCTTAGACCTCTTTCCGGTTCGACCGCTGGGCGCTCCGCATAACCCCTATTGGGGGGATTTTGTAGAGGAGTGAACCTGCATAGAAAATTACAATAGATAACAAGTATAGATAAATACAATAGAAGAAAAATACAGTTGAAATAAGCAGTGCATTATGTTTTTCAGTTAAATCTGAAAACATCAGGTACAGAAATTGAATTATCAAAATGTAAAATAAGTCTTCACTGTAAAAAATAAAATAACTATAAATTAATTAAATGTATCTTTGCTAAAGCTACAAGTAATTTTCTCTTTTGATGTTTGATCACCATTGGCGACACAAACAGCTGCGGGTACGTTAGGCTACTGTCCCTTTAAGACGAATGCGCAGACCTAATATAAATGACACGCATCTGTTTTCTTTCTGTTTAAAACACACAAGACTGTTTACGAGGAAACTCGCCAAGATGGGCATTTTGACAAGATGGGCTAAACTCACCTTCTTCATCTACTGACTATGGATGGCATCAAGGTCTTGTCCTGAAGAATCACAGGGCCAAACAATAGGGATTATATCTCATCTGGTAACAAGAGCAAAGCCATAACTTTAAGAACTCTAATGATATATTTACCCCCTGATATTGCATTGGGGGTATCAATTCAAACATTTTTAAAGGCTAAGAGTATGAGCCACAGCTGCCCAAGATATCTGTGAAAAATAACTGCCTAAAGTTGTCGACCCCCTGAACCACATTCAGCATTTAAAAGTACAAAGAATTTCAGTATTGATCAATAAAAAAAAACATACAAATACATAAATACCTTTGAGTTGGACAGTATGGTGTCAGTCTCATTGGCCAACATAATTCAAAACAGACCTAAAGAAATAAAATAAAATATACTAATGATCAGGATATCATGTTATCATAATAGTTAAATGAATTATTATTATAACTATGACCATTATAATATTGTATTAGTCGCCTATTATTTGGGACATTCTACCAGAAACGTACATTACCTGTCCTTGAATTGTTACAGTGAATAAAAAAGTATTTCATCCAAAAATTTCTAAAACTGGCTCATTGTTGATTTCTGTGAGTTGTTCTGTAAAGGAATATGACATTCATTAGGTTCTCAGATATTTTTTTCTTTATTAAAAACACTTTTGAAAATTACAAATCCTGTCCATGCCCCTGTCCCCAGCCAAATTGGAGCTACAGCTTTCATAGTTTTGTTATGCTACAAACTGTTATTTAGAAAAAAAAACTCATCAATAACAAGTTTAAGCTGTTATCATTCACATCAACTAATCAAAAACATAAAATTATATATAAATTCTACAAATAAATTCTATTTCACAACTGTCCCCCATGTTTTGGTCAGTCCTGTCACGTTTACATAAAACTCTACATAAAATGTGTGAAATACACCTTTAAGGGTATCACTCAGAGGAAGTGACATCATTTGACCCAGGTGAAGCTTACATTGATTAAGGCTGAATTGTTTCATTGAATTGTATGATTTTAAGCTTGTTTTTGTATGTTTTTTTTAGGAAGACGAGCTAAAGGGTCAGGCCCTGTCACGGTTAAACATTCCAGAAAATAATGAAAATGTTTTAAATCCAAAACATGTCTAAAAAGGTTATTGAAATTCCTTGCTTGCATGTTAACAGTTTTTATGCTAGCATGCTAGCAGGCTGAGTAATGGCAGTTTACAATGGCCAACCGTCAGGCCCTGTCACATCAGGCCCTGTCACATTCCTGTGTGACACGGCCTTACAAATTAATGTTATTGTTCTTTTTTATTACATTTATTGCATATGTTATGTATTTAACGCATGCAATAGTAAAATGAAGGCCAAGGTGCTTGATTTTTATACAACTGTGGCCATGGAAGTGATTTAAACACCTAAATTCAATTATTTGGAGGGCTGTCCCAATACTTTTGGCAATATTATGTATATGTCCTTGGCTGAATTTTACCATAGTCTAATATTACTTTAACATTAAAATTATAATAATAATTTAAAAAAGAAATGCCAATCAAAACTTAAATTAAGAACACAAAACATAACTTTTTCTGCATCATCAAAATCCATAAAGTCAGTCCTGTCACAGTACCGTCAGTCCTGTCACGCCATGGTCAGTCCTGTCACACAGGAAATTATGATAAAAGTGTACTATTTGAGGAAATATTAATTAATTAATCTCTTTAACTGTGTAGATGAAGGTGGGGGTATATATCCACTACTATGTTTTTATTAAAATCTCCTATGTAAAGGTAGTTATTTTACAACTATATGAGTGCCTGCGGGTATTCTGTGATTTTGTGTACTACAGTTGACCGAAAAGTTACTTATATTTCTTAAAGGAATTATAAAACCATGTTAGATACAATCAGGGACATGTGATCAATAAGAAAATGCTATTTGTATCAAAGAAATTCATTAGGAAACCATTCTAACATATACAAATTTGTCTGTGACAGGGCCTGACATTTTAGGGGTGAAATGCGTATAAAAATGTATTTTATTTAATCATAAAAACATGCTGAGATGGGATGATATGTGTTTCTCATAGTTTAACATGTCCTCCATATGTCTCAACGTTCAGATTTAAGAAAAATATATTTTTTTCCCCAAGATTTTTTAAAGTGGAAATGTACGTTTCTGGTAGAATGTCCCATTTAGCTGATTATTTAGCCTACAGGCTTCTCAAGGACAATCTCACTGAAAAACCCTGGGGTTAATGATTTTAAAATGTGAGACTTATTTCAAAAGCATAAATCTTACAGACCCCAAACCTTTGAACAGTAGTGCACTGTATGTTTGAGGTGGTTTTGCTTACTAGTCATATGGTTCATAGCCGTGGAGATTGTCTTGGACAGGGGGTGCAGCAGGCCATCACAGCATGATGATCTAGGAACATAACAAGCTATTTGTCACAGAGCCAACAATATTACATGGGATTGGTTTAATAAAAGGAACCAAGCTAGAACAGAGGTGAAATGCAGAAAAGATAAATATATAAAAATCTTAAGATAATATATTGTGAAATAAATGCATATGGAATTATTATCATGATTAAACAATAACTCACCCCTTGTTGTAGAGGATTTTTTTTTCTCTCTCGCTATTCTGAAATCACATTTTAGCAATATTGGTAAGTGACGTCACTGATTAAGTTAACAATACAGTGCATTCTTTTAGGTTAAATAAATTAGCTTACTTCCAATCACCCATTGACAAATTACCAGCAAAACTATAAAAAAACTGTTATCTACACTAAATATGTGTTTAAAAACCCAAACTTTCATAAATAAGACCTTAACTTAACGTAACTTAGGCCTAACGTTCTCTTCTGAAACCGGTTAGCTTAGATGCTAACGGACTTTTTCAAAGACACAAAACCATTTCTTTAAAGTAAATATTCAACAGAAGCGTGTCAATTACACGTAAGAAATGTGTCAGGGACGTTTGTGTGTATTATTTGTGAGATTTTGTTGACTAAACTTACCTGAAAGCAGTGAAACCAACAGCGACAGACGGGAGTTTTGTTGTTTGTCAGTTGTTGATGACGTTTCTGGTTTCCATCTGCTGAGGAGCGCACGTGCGCGCTCCAGTGTTTGATTCCGCGCATGCGCATTAAAACACTTCAAAGTCACGCAGCATTTAAATAAACATATAGAATTAAAATGTATAACATAATTTAAAATATCATTAATAAAAAGTTATTGCGAATAGATCTGAACGTTGTTGGTTATCTTATAACCTTAGGGGACCGTACTGACGACGTTGTCAGTTGGTAATCTGCCTGTTAAGTGATATTAAAATAATAACCTGCAGAGAACGTTCCCAGAACGTTCTCTTTAGGTTATAAAAATAAAACCTAATAATAATTAACTAAAAAAGACTGCCTACCAATGAGCAAAGTTATTGATTACTTAGGCATTATCTACTGCCTGATAATGGTCATGTAATTAAGCATTTGATAAATGGTGTTAAAGCACAAAACATTGCAAACCATTCAATTGGTTTAAGAAAAATAGAACCTAAAAATAACTTACAGGGAATGTTCTCTTTAGGTTATAAATTAAACCTAAAAATAACCTACAGGGAACGTTCTTGGAACGTTCCCTTAAAGTTATAAAACTTGGTTGGACGTCACCACGACAGACCGGTACATCGACCGCATTACTGCAGAAGCTGCAACGATCCGTCTGTCAATCTCCCGTTCCATCCTTCCCTCACTCGCGAACAAGACCCCAAGATACTTAAACTCCTCCACTTGAGGCAGGAACTGAACCAACCTGCGTGGGCAAACCACCCTTTTCCGACTGAGGACCATGGTCTCGGATTTGGAGGTTATAAAAAGTTATAAAAATAGAACTTAAAAATAACCTGCAGGGAACGTTCCCAGAACGTTCTCTTTAGGTTATAAAATTAAACCTAAAAATAACCTACAGGGAACGTTCTGGGAACGTTCTCTTAAAGTTATGCAGATAGAACCTAAAAATAACCTACAGGGAACGTTCCCAGAACGTTCTCTTTAGGTTATAAAATTAAACCTAAAAATAACCTACAGGGAACGTTCCCAGAACGTTCTCTTTAGGTTATAAATTTAAACCTAAAAATAACCTACAGGGAACGTTCTGGGAACGTTCCCTTAATGTTATAAACATAGATCCTAAAAATAACCTACAGGGAACGTTCCCAGAACGTTCTCTTTAGGTTATAAATTTAAACCTAAAAATAACCTACAGGGAACGTTCTGGGAACGTTCCCTTAATGTTATAAACATAGATCCTAAAAATAACCTACAGGGAACGTTCCCAGAACGTTCTTGTTTGGTTCCCAAAAAAATAACCAAATGGGAACCAAACGGGAACGTTAGGGGAACGTTCTGTGTTTGCTGGGGTGTTGCGAGTCCTTTGGGGCAAAAAGCGGCTGAGTGCCTGTGCGAGCTGCACACAGCACAAGCCAGAGCGCGTTGACCACCGAAATGACGAACCAAAAGTTCGGAGTCAGTGACAGACCAGTCCAGTCTAGTATTGAACAGAGTAGTGAAAGAAGCGGATTTTGCCGAAAAAGATTTATGATATTCGTAGAAGAGCGTGCCTCCATATCTCTGATTAAAATCTGCCAGCATAGCCAGGTAGAGATCTAATTCTTCCCTGCGGTCGGGAAAAGCTTGACATAATAAGTCTCTGTAGATCCCGAATGCGATGACGAATTCGTCGAACGACAAGTTGCGTTGCAGTCTGGGATCGGAGGATTTCAGGAAGACTGCCACATCACCACAGTCAACCATTTGCCGATCAACTGCTGGCGATGGAAGCAGTAAGGCAGCTAAATTGATATCCTTGTCAAGTGTCTCCATGCCAGGTTGAAGAGCGGCGTAGATGCTGACGTGGCAGAGTTCAGATATGGCGGCGGATCCGAGGATGGGACAAAAGCCGAAGCGGCAGACGTGGAGGGACCCATAGGCTGATCAGCCACGCCGGGAAGGGTGGAGAAGGCAGAGCAGAAGTCTGGAGATGAAGATGGCATGGGTAATGTAGTTGTTTTCGAGGCAAAAGCGGACTCGAACACTCCTAGCCTACTTTCAAAGCCTTTGACCGTTTCAGTGAGACCTTGGATGGCTTTTACAAGCTGCGTGTTGAATACTTCTGTTCCAGGATTAGGCAAAGGTGATGGCATTGGTGCAGAGGATTTTGGCCTTTTGGCTTGAGCTGGTGTGGAGCGCTTGGCGGAGGTGCCCAGGGTGTTTGAAGCCAAGAGAATGAGATCGTTCCTTGAGAGGTCATTGCTGACTGGGAAACCACTCTCTTCCAGGATAGTGATAATTTTCTCGGAGGGCAGTTGGGACCAGGGAGATTCCCGAGTTTGAATGCGGCTGCTCCGACGCACTAACTGAGGAGAAGGTGGAACTTGATTATCATCTGAATCAGAGAAGTCAAAGTCTACGATCGGTTTTTGAGACATAGTGAGCTGCGTGAAGGATGCGCGTGAAAAGCAAAACTTTGCTACGACACCTACTGGCAACAAAATGGGATGGTAAGATCAGTCTTTTATATTTGATGTCAAGCTGTGATTGGTAGCGCAGAATTATGAATTAATGACGTGGCAGTGAAGTCTTTCTGGTAGAACTTACGCTTACGCTTTCATATCTAGGAAAATACAAAGCGATTTTAATCTATTGAGGACTCCTGCCCTGAGAACAGCACATAATACACTAAAAATAACAGCGATTTGAATCTATTGAGGACTCCTGCCCTGAGAGCAGCCCGTAATACACTAAAATTTAATCTATTGAGTACTCCTGCCCTGAGAGCAGCGCGTAATACACTAAAATTGAATCTATTGAGTACTCCTGCCCTGAGAGCAGCCCGTAATACACTAAAATTGAATCTATTGAGTACTCCTGCCCTGAGAGCAGCGCATAATACAATAAAATTGAATCTATTGAGTACTCCTGCCCTGAGAGCAGCGCATAATACACTAAAATTGAATCTATCGAGTACTCCTGCCCTGAGAGCAGCGTGTAATATATTAAAAATAACAGCGATTTGAATCTATTGAGTACTCCTGCCCTAAAAGCAGCGCGTAATACACTAAAATTTAATCTATTGAGTACTCCTGCCCTGAGAGCAGCGCGTAATACATAAAAAATAATAGCGATTTTAATCTATTGAGTTATCCTGTCCTGAGAGCAGCGCGTAATATATTAAAATAACAGTGATTTGAATCTACTGAGTAATCCTGCCCTTAGAGCAGCACGTAATACACTAAAAATAATAGCGATTTGAATCTATTGTTTACTCCTGTCTGAGAGCAGCGCGTAATACATTAAAAATATCATCGGCAGTCCGTCGTGTATCGACGATGACTGTCTGGATTGGAGACTATTGTAGGCAGGCTCTCATGTGGGCTAGAAGGCCTGCTCTCGATCTACAGCAGCGATGGCATTTGCTACAGACAAAGTCTTTTGCTACAGTGGAATAGTGCCGCCTCTCATGGGCTTTCGCATATTCTTTCTGACGTTTTTTCTCAACAGCTGCGACTGCTGTTTTCAATCTGCGCTGCCATTTCTCACGCTGCAGGGCCTGTTCCTCCCAGCTTTCCGGGGAGATCCCGGTGTTCCTCATATGCCTTTTCAGGGCATCTTTGAAACGCAGTTTTTGACCACCACGGCTTCTTTTGCCCTCTTTTAGCTCTGCGTAAAAAACTGCTTTGGGCAGTCGGCTGTCACTCATCCGGCGCACATGTCCAGCCCATCGCAGTTGTGATGATGTAATAAGGGCTTCAACACTGACACAGCCAGCTCGTTGGATTACCTCTACATCTGGGATTCGATCCTGCCATCTGATGTGTAAGATGGCCCGTAGATGACGTAGCTGAACTCGTGTGAGTATTTTGATATGCCTGCTGTAGAGCGTTAAACACTCGGTGGCATAGAGCAGGCAAGGAAGTACAGCAGCATTGTAGACTTTCACTTTTGAGCTGTACGAGATGTCGTGACAGCTCCAGAGGCGCTTCTCGAGAGAGCCAAAAGCCTTGGTAGCAGACTGAATTCTTCTCTCAACTTCCAGATCTGAGGAGTTTGTGTAAGTCACTGTACTGCCAAGGTATGTGAAGGCCTTGACAGATTTCAGGGGCTCTCCATGCACCGTCACTGGCTGTGGCTCTCTCATATTTTTGGAGCACATTGGTGGTGGTTGATACAAAAGTTCGGTCTTAGAGATGTTAATGTTCATATCGAACAGATCTGCTGCCCACGAAAGCCGGTCTACTATATGTTGCATGTCTTCAGCGTTGCTAGCCACGAGAGCAGAATCATCTGCATAGAGCAGCTCCCGTATGCATAGTTCTCTGGTCTTGGTGGTTGCTCTAAGTCGGGCTAAGTTGAAAAACTTGCCGTCTGTCCTAGTGCGAATAAAGATCCCCTTGTGCAGATCAAGGCCCATTGAATCTAGCACAGCTGTGAGGTATAGCGAGAAAAGCGTGGGTGCAAGCACACATCCCTGTTTCACACCATGGTTAACTTCGAAGGCTTCACTGGGTTCCCCACCAATGAAGACTTGTCCTTTCATCCCTGTGTGAAACTGCTTGATGATGTTAACAAGCTTCAAAAAGGCAGTTGGTGTCGTGCCGTCACCAGACTGTCTCTCTGGACCTCCATGCCGGTTACCACGTGGTGCACAAAGGTGCAACAAACAAGGTTGGCGAGGAGGCTGCCCCGCAGTAGCATCTTACTTGCTGTTGACGGCATCCGTTGACCATGGTTGTGGTTCTTCCGCATACCATCTTGTGTTTGCACCATTGACTCAAACTAGTGGGTTCCTCGCTGCTCACACCAACCGGCACCCTGCTGCCAGTGCCTTAGACACCCTAAACCCCTTAAGGGGGGTCTGCTCGGTTTTATGGCGCCGACCATGTACTCGCCAGTTACAGAGTAGGTACTCACGGCTTCTTGTGCGCATTTTATAGGTGTTAGCTGGGTGTAGCTAACCCCACGCACAGCCTCCCCACTCTGCCCGGATGCAGTTTAACGTCAGATGCCCAGGACATTAAAAATAATAGCGATTTGAATCTATTGAGTACTCCTGCCCTAAGAGCAGCACATAATACACTAAAATAACAGCGATTTGAATCTATTGAGTATTCCTGCCCTGAGAGCAGCACATAATACACTAAAATAACAGCGATTTGAATCTATTATTGAGTACTCCTGCCCTGAGAGCAGCGCGTAATACACAAAAATTAACAGCGATTTGAATCTATTGAGTACTCCTGCCCTGATAGCAGCGCTAGGGCGCGAGATGAATCATTTTGACCGTTGAAATATCGCGGAGATTTGAACAAGTTCTGTTCTCGCATATATCAATTTAACAGACAGCGAGGTAGCATTGGAAAAGCATGTTTTACACCAGTTACCCCATAATCAGATTTGTTGTGGTCAAATGATGAAACAGTCGAATCAAAATGCATACAATACGATATATTTAGACGATGATTATTAGTTCTGTGCATTTTAATGTTCGCTAATTATCTTAGCAAACGTTAGAGGATGTTGAATTTTAACAAAATATAATAGTGAATTGAATTCACTTACCTTGCAATAAATGCGTTCTCCCACGAACATCTGTCTTGTATTCCGACTATTCCTCAATCCCTCCGCACAGCATGTTCAAACGTCTTGACCCCGCCCTTGCTTCAGTTTCATTGGTTGAAGCTGTAAACCAATAATTTTTCTTTCTGCCCTCAGAACATGTTTGAGTAAGTAAAACTCCCATCTGCTGTCGGAGCGCGTATTGTTTTCAGAGAAACACGTGATCAACGAAAAACGAAGCCTCACTTTAGGCTTGTTCGACTTGGGCTGCGTTCCAGTCCACTTTTAGAGACGCACTTGCGAACTTCCCTAAGCACTTCCCCTCGGGGGAATCCCTGCCGCCATTTTGAAGTGAGTTCCACTTCGTGAAGTGGACGAGGGAAGTTTATATGGACAGACCCTCGTTCCCTCGATTTTGACCATGGGAGCGAGTCTACTTCAAATGTACACTTCAGGCACCTATATGTCCCACAATCCAGTACGATTGTGACGTCGCCACATATCTCGTCTAATCACCACCATAACAGACAACTCTATGATAAATGAATTATATATATTTTTTTAAAACAACCCAAACACACCTATAAACATTTGGATGCGGCATTAAACAAATTCTTAAAGGAATAAAACGTAAAATAAATCAACTCCATAGCTGATTCAAGTGATCAAGGGCTTAGGACGTTCCAATTCAGCCCGCCGCAGTTTCCGCCAGTAGTGGGCACTCGTGCAACGTAAGCAATGACGTACATCCGAGTGAACGAGACGGAGGGAAGTTAGCGAGTGAAGGGCATGACAACCGGCGCTGCACAGACCGATCGGTGAATGACATCAAAGTACCGCGAGAGCAATTTAAAAGCATAAGGAGCCGTCTACTTTCTATTCGCTCTCGCGGTACTTTGATGTCATTCACCGATCGGTCTGTGCAGCGCCGGTTCAAGTCGAACAAGCCTTTTCTTTCCAGTCACGTGAATGCTTCACTTTGCGTGTCGGAATGTTTGAACCCAGACCACTACTCTACAGGTTTTTGGAAGTTTAAGTCCATTATTGGCTACTAAAATTTTAGTAATTAGTATTAATATAATTGTTACATTTAATGTATTGCCTCACTTTAATATGTGAATTATATTTCCAGAAAACTGAACATGTAGCGTTGTCAGGCTTTTATTTGTGCTTAATAGACAAAACAATGGCGCTGCGCACTCAGGTTTATGGCTATATATTTGACCTACCACAAGATGGCGCTGTTTTCGACACTCTTGATGCTTCGAATCTTTTCCCGGAACAATCAAGGGAAAGCCTCAGTGCTTCATTTGCACATTCTTAGCAAGAGGCTGCACAGCTGAAGAAAAATAGACAACGGTTAGCCAGGCTGGAAGGCCAAATAAGCAAAGTGAGATCAACAGCAATTGCACAACTCTTAACTCACATATGGTTTTACTGGTCTTCTGCAAAAAAGGATTTACAAAATAATAGTATGAAATAGTTTTGAGGAATGTGAAGCAATGTGATGTAATCACAGCTCCAAGGAAAATGCTGAAATGCTGATGTTCATTTCCAATGAAACTACTACATACGCACATTGTAAGAGAGTATTGTTTAGAAATAATATTCCATATTTGTCCTGATGGAGATATTTGACATGGCCAGCAAAAAAACAGCTAATTTCTAGTGATTGAAGCAAAGTATAATAGACAGATAATGAATGTGAAGCTTACCACTGGACAGAACGATGCTGGCTACAATAACGGTTAACATCAGGAAGACGTTCATGATGGGTGAAGCTTCTGCTGTTGATTTCCGAGTGAACACTCAAGATCAGATGCCGTTATTTGTGCTGCTTGTACGGCCTTATATATTATAATTTCAAAGGCCTCGTGATACAAGAGTTGATTTTATTCCACTTCCCCTTTAACCGTTGTGTGTGTTTGTGTGTCTCTTCATGTGCATGTGAAGGCTTGTGTGTATATGTGGTTTGTAGCCTATCTGTTCACATGTCTAATAGCCATGTGTCATCTGGACACATCTCATGTTATCTATCTATCTATCTATCTATCTATCTATCTATCTATCTATCTATCTTGTGTGTGACAGGACATTCACAGGCAGCGCGTTCTCTATTGTCTTTTTTAGACAGTCACTTTTTTGACGGTTTAAAAGTATTTACATGTAGAAGAACGCGATCATATAATGCAAGGCTAACCAAAGGATGCTGCGTTAAACTGAAAAACATTCATCGCATGCGTTACCATTGACAGCACGGACATAGCCTAATCGATGTGCTTATGTGTGAATACGCGGCAAGACGGACATTGTAACATTATTTTCGTGTGATTTGTAGGGATGGCTGACGCGAAACAGTCGTTCCGAAGCTTTGCGAGATCCCGAAGCGCAGATGTTTCGAAACACTGATCCGAAGCGTGATTCAAAACACCCATGTCACGTGACTATGGCCAAACGAAGCCTCGAAGTGTTTCACTAAGTGTTTCATCAGGTGTGGTCCGCCGAATCAGCGTTTGATTGACACGGTCGGGAACAGACCACACAATCGCACATCTGTATAAAAGTGAAATCAACGCATATTGACCTTGTGGGTTTTTGTGAGAGGAGTTTGATTTTGAGATAGCGGATTTTTGGTGATATATATATATATATATATATATATATATATATATATATATGTGACGAGTGTATGTTGTTACACTAGATTATTGACATAATTTAATCAATAACAGTATTATTTTATGGGACTCTTATTTTGAAAACATTTGTTTTGGAAGTTGCACAGTTATCAATGGTCATGTGTTCATAAACTTAATAATTTGCGTTGTTTTCAATTCTTCATACATGTATATTTCTTTTTTTTTTATTGTTTTTGGTTTCATTCTTGATAAATATTTCTGCACTAAATTAAGGAAGCACTATTACGTAAGCGTCGTCATGCGTGAGGGTAATGCTGATGCAATTTGCGTGCGCGCTCTCTCTTTCGCTGGATGTCGTGGCGAGAGGTACGTTTTTATCTGCTCCTCAGAGAAGTGTGTAAATGTGCTTTATTGAGTGTTGTATAGGAATTTTCTGTATATAATGAGTTTATTTGTTGTCTTTTCTGTACTGAGAGATCAACAATCTGGGTTATAAATGTTATAAGAGTATGTTTGATCGAAGTACGCATTTGATTAATGGCCGCAGTTGCACGTGCGGTATGCTTGTGAGTTTAGAACGATATATTTTTCGTTAAAACATTTACAGTTGAATTTAATATGAGTTATACATTTGTAATTGTGTAAAGTTGTATTTGTTTATTTTGAAGGATCCATGCAATGTTCAAATGTATTTTCTGTATGAATTTACATTGAGATATCATGTGTTGATTGACAGGCACGGCTAGACCAGAAATGCCAATTAACGTTACCTTTGCTTAAGTGTGATCGTGTCTGTTATTTCTTTTGACACAGGTATGTAGATGGATCATTCATTATTGTTATTTTTCTATATTTCTTTTCTTCTTTTCTTTTATTATTATTGAATTTATTTCTATAATTGTTAAGTGCTCTCTCTTTCGCTGGATGTCGTGGCGAGAGGCTGAGAGTAAGGGACCGTTCGGTATTTATGGAAGGGGCCACCGGAGGAAAATAGGGGAGGGTCATGTCTTTTTATTCTTTGTTGAGGGGAGGGTCATTCAACTTTTTTTTGTCTAGGGGGAGGGTCACCCAACTTTTATATACATGAAAACAGCAACATTTCAAAGTGGCTTGTTTGGTGATATTTTTTTCCATTTAGCTCCATGTTGATCTCGCGTTATCAGCCCCCCTTCGATATCAGATGGGTCTGACCCAACAAAAATCCAGTTTGGCGCTGCTTCAGTTCGCGCTTAGAAAAAATGCATCATGTCAGAACAGAATGCCAATGAAATGTTTACCCGGCAAAGCTTTAAAGCACGAGCAAATAATGAACTTTTGTGATTGCGAATAAGTGCACAGTGTCCTGTGAGTGTAACTCTACCACTGCATTAACATGTGATGTGAACGTCGAGTTTTACAGTATTGCGACTGAGGCGCCAGAACTGCTGCTGATAGAATGTGCGCTGTAGCGCGATACTACCATATTTTAGTTCCATTCTTATTTTGTTTCCACGATGTGTAAGATGTAGGGCTACCACATCTTTAAATTATTATTAGTATTATTTAAGTTAACATAATAAAATACGTAGACCTACACCACAAAAACTAGTTGAGGATAAATTCGTTAAAATTGGGCGATTCCAGTGTTATAGACGTAACATTTGCAGTCAAAACTTGAAATATAAATTCTCAGAAAATGCATTTAATACCAATATTTTGGAGTCAAGACATTAGAAAAATAAAGGAGTCAAGACATTAGAAAAATATCAGTCTACACATTAAATTTTATATTTAATATGAGGGAAATACACATGTGACGTGACGTGACAAAAAAATCTTTAACTTTTAGGTGGCAAAATATGTTTTAGTAATTCTTCTATAAATTACACTGTGCAAACCAAAAGATATATACCCACCGGATGAATAAAGATCGGCCTCCACAGAACATAAAATATTATTTTTATTTTATTTTTCGTGTTCGCATTTATGTAAAAAAAACAAAAAAAACAATGTTACGGGCGTGACAGTTCTCCATTACGGACATGACTGCTCTGAAAGCGACTTTAAAAATTTCACAGAGACCTCAAACAGAAAGCACAAAGCCTTTCTTTAAAGTGAATTTCGTTTTTTTATTAATTGTATCTTAATTTTTATCAATGTTTCATCTGGATTTAATAAATAATAAGTAAATATAGTAAAAAATAGATAATCACGGAGGCGCGGGCGAGTGAACTGGACTCTTGTCTCATAAATGAACCGAAACTCAGCGTAAGGTATGCTACTTGCCTCACAGACCTGAGAAATATATAGAAAGCTTGAAATGTCTACTTTTAAACAGAACAATTCAAAACGAAGGAAAACAGACTGCTTTCTGCTTATGAAATGTGCATTTCTCTCTGGCGCGTTCTGAGAAGATCGCGACACAGCGTCAACTTCATCTTTGCAGTCGACACAGAAAACACTTGTTTATTAATAAACAATTTAAATGTTTCCTTGCTATATTTGACATATTAATAATCATTACTTTTGCTGGTTCTTTGTGACAGCTTTTAGATGCTTTATTGGCAGCCCCACCCACATGTTGAACGAGTCACAAACATCAGCACCGAAAACATGATTTTTTTCAAATCTAAAATCAAAAATCGTGATACGAACCGAATCGTAGGTTTGGTCTATCGTTACAGCCCTAGTAAGATGAGAAAGCAAGAGTTTATGGTTTAAAAAAAAACCAAAAAAAACCAAACAATGGCTATCTGAACATCTTTGCCAAGCGCAAACCAGTACAGAAGTAGGCTAATCAATAAATTATCGGGGAGGGTCATGCCTTTTTTCACAAACATTTTGGAGGGTCATAGAAAAATGTATTGCTGGCGAAGGGAGGGTCATGTCTTTTTTGACAACAGATCTCAAAACTCCTCTGGTGGCCCCTTAAATAAAAAACGAACAGTCCCTAAAGAAAAACCAAAGTACATCATTGTGTGGGATCTCTTTCTTTAAAATCAAACACAACGCAGAAGAAAACCCACTACAAATTGGTGCCGGTGACCCGTCGTTTGGTTCGCTGATTGCTGACCACCTGGGATGCTGCAAGCGTGCATCGTCTGCTGGGACAGTCGTCGTCGTCCTGAATAATCTGCATCGTCTGCTGGGACGGTCGTCGTCGTCCTGAATAATCTGCATCGTCTGCTGGGACGGTCGTCGTCGTCCTGAATAATCTGCATCGTCTGCTGGGACGGTCGTCGTCGTCCTGAATAATCTGCATCGTCTGCTGGGCCCTGTCGTCGTCGTCCTGAATAATCTGCATCGTCTGCTGGGACTGTCGTTATCTGCATCATCTGCGGGGACTGTGTCATCGTCGTGGATGTTCTGCATGGTTGGAGTGTTTAATTAGTGACTAGTTTGAAATTGGTTAATTTTTATTTAATTTTATTTTTTTGCTTTTTTTTTTTTGCTTGTTTTTTTAAGGGAAAATTATTTCAGAGATAAAGTGATAGATATTTAACTTCATTTAAATTTTTCAAATTCAGTTATTTTTCAAAGTTATTTCAAAGTGTATTGAGAAATTGATGGTGATAGGGGTGGCAAACGAGTAAAGGTTAGCACTTGATCAAAGTGTAATGATGGCTGGTAGAGGAAGAGGTGTATTACTGGCCACACCGGACAGAGATTTCCAGTTTATGGGTCCTGAGTATACAAGCACGGGGAGGGGTAAAACAATTAGATCATCGGGTGATACTAGGCCAGACATGGGCTGTAGTCCCATCGCAAAACCGGTCAAACCAGAGTATACTAATGTTGAATCAGGACTTACAAATGAAATGAGTGACCTCGTTAGACAAATTGGTTCTGAAATTGGCGAAGCCATCAGGGACACTCTGTTGCAGACTGGACGTTCAAGTTTGCCATCTAGTGGTCGTTTTGCAGATGCCACTGACATTTCTGACACAAAAGTATCGAATGCAACTATTATAGATGCTTCCAAGTTAAATTTGGTTCTGAAGTTTCCTCACCGCCGTATTATCGTGGAGATGGTACAGATAAGTGCTCCATGATGGAGTGGGAAGAATTGATGCGAGTGTATCTTAACAAAAAAGAAGTGGCAGATTCTGACAGAGTTGAGGAAGTGATGAACAGACTAATGGGGAGGGCCAGGGATATCATAAAAGTCTGGCTGAGTAATAGACTGGTAACCCCGACTGTAGACATGGTTTTCACAGTCTTGAGATATCATCTCAGTGATTCCAGTAGCTCAGGATGCCTTTAGCTGATTTTTACTCTGTGAAACCTTATTCCAATGAAAGCCCTTTGGACTATTGGCAAGGGCGTAACTTTGGGTCTACCATTGGGGGGGTTAAACTCGCGGTATATTTATTAATTAATTTATTTATTGAATAATTTTCTTGTGTAAAAGGTAACATGCTAATTTGCCGTTCCTGTATTAGAAATACATTGTGATACTTTTACTGATTTAGGCTACTTAACGTAAATGCAGCTGTTCACTTGACTATTTATGCCATAATGACACAGTAGTTCAATTAAGTGTTTAAGCACTAGCCAGCAGTAGCAGCTTCCACTTAATTGATTTTTTGTGTGTGTTCAATATCTTATGAACAAAAAAAACAAGAACTTAAAGATTAATCAATTGCATTGATCGCGATCATTATAAAGGTGTTTGAACAACAAAACACATCCACTTGCACATATTTGACAATCGGAATATCAGATATATCCTGCTATAGCTAACAAATTTGTTAAATTTTGAATAAAAAAGGAAATAAAAGCAGATCATCAGTCATTCAGCGCTATTGTGGCTGCGGTGTGACAAGCAAGTGACAAGCGTCTCCATGGGAACCATAAAGTGATACTACGATCAATAACGGTCGCCTTGAAAAACTTTTAAACTTACGTGTGAAAAGGTTAAGTAAGGCTTACATTTAAATGTGTCTTTGTTTTGTTTTGAGTGTATGGTCAATAAATAAAGGAATTAAAAAGATGGGCACAAAACCTGTTTGTCGCGCCCCACTTGTCATGTCTCCATTCCCCACCATGTCTCTATTCCCCACCCGCGCCCGCGCCCGCGCCCCACACTTTGAGAAACGCTGAGCTAACTTAACAGCTAACTTAGCAATAGGGGTACCTCCGTTTGGTCAGGATTTTTCCTCTTTTTGGCTGGTGTCGACCAACAATGAAAAATCGTTGTCTGGCTGCCTTTCAGTGTCCTTTTCATCTTTCCATCCCTTAGCATGCACCGTCAGCTTTCTCCAACCATTCATCCCAGCGACTGCGCAAAATAGTGAACAAACTTGGTAGAGAAAGCGGGTTGGGTAATACCAAGTAGTCGGTGCGGGGGGTACATTACAGATTATTTAAAATATGATACTATCTTTCTTGCTGGCAAATGAAATGAATAAAGAAAATGAACAAAGAAAAGTATTCATTCGGAATATTTCATATTTATTTTAATCTGAATGATCTGATGATATTGGGGGGGTTATATTAGCTGGATCTGATTTTTGAGGGGGTCATGACCCCCGTAACCCCCGTGCAAATTACGCGCATGACTATTGGATAAGGTTAAACAAAGTGGCTGAGCGGAGCCTTAGGGAGGAGGGCAGAACCTTGGAAAATCGGAGCAAAGAACTGGCTGTAATGTTTATTCGACACTGTCCTGATAAGGAACTCTCTTTAGTGTTCAAAAGCAAATCTGCACAGTCATGGACCGCGTCTGAGGTCCAAGAGCGATTAGATGAGATGCTAAGGGAACAGAAAGCCACTAAGCGAGTTACGTGCCAACAAACAGCCAAAGTATTTGAGCCTAACAGTGAATCATCTTCTGTGTCTTCTTCTCAGTCAGAAACTGCCACACCAGTAACTGACAACAGCACTCTGGACAAGGTCTTGACCATGTTGGAAAAGGCTCTTGTGTGCAATGCCCAATCTGTGCGTGGTGGTTGGTCCAAGAATCCTAACAAACAGGGTCGTGAATGTAGAGTTTGTGGCAGCAAAGATCACAGCACTACTGCTCATTGCAAGATGTACAATCTCTGCTTTAAGTGTTTTTTGTCTGGGCACAGGAGTTTCAATTGTGAGATGACCGGGCCCAGGGAAGGCACTGGCAGACGAGGAGATGATGCGCCGCAGGGAAACTAGAATGCCTACATTGGGGGGAGGGCAATGTGGGGCAAAATGAGAGTTCCTCCTGGAATACTGATGTTGAGTCTGTCTATTCATTTTATTGTGAGAATGTAAGCGAAGACAAAACTGTGATTTTTCAAAATACCATTCGTTCTGCACAAAATGACAGTCTGTTTTATACAAGTGTTTTAGTACAGGACAAAGTTCGTTTGAGGGGGATGCTGGACAGTGGCTCTATGGCGACTACATTGAGTGCTGACATGGTACCTCAACTGTTAGAAGCTGGAGTCCTGGATCAGGAGTTCTTT
Source organism: Leuciscus leuciscus (assembly GCF_965113295.1). NCBI lineage: Eukaryota > Metazoa > Chordata > Actinopteri > Cypriniformes > Leuciscidae > Leuciscus > Leuciscus leuciscus. The sequence continues at coordinate 55,043,895 of NC_138726.1, read as the reverse complement.
TCCCCATCAGACATTGTCCTGGTTGGGTGTGGTGGGAAGCAGACTTGTCCTGAAGGTATGTGTGATCTGAAAATTGAGGTGTATGGGTTCAGTTTTAGTGTCCCAGTCCTTATTGTCAGTGGGCAGGTAGACCAGCTTATTATCGGAACCAATGTGTTGAAACCACTGATTAGAGAAATGAAGTCGAATGAGGGGTTCTGGAGAGTTTTGGATAAACCAGACCAATCGAATTCAAGTGAGGATTGTCAATTTCTGCGTATGCTGTCAAGCATTGAGAGGTGGAGGGGTAGTATGATCCCTGACATGGTGGGCACTTTAAAATCCAAGTCTGCTGTAGTCCTGCAGCCTATGAGTGAACATCTTGTTTGGGGTCGGCTGCCACCAGGATTGAAACTTTCAGTGGGCAGCACAGTTGTGATTGAGCCGAGTACGTCTCGTTGCGTCCACCGTAATGTTCTTGTTGGTAGAGTGATCTCGCCTTTGTGGGGCGACGGTTGGCTCCCAGTGAAAATGATAAACCCGACAAATTCAGAAATTGTGCTGCGCAGAAATGCAAAATTGGCTGATGTCTACCCATGCATTGCTTTGGAAGATTTTGATCAAGTGACAGAGAAAAGGATGTTCCAGAATGTGGCCATCCACAGTGGCAGTTCTTGTGGTAGTTTATCAGCAAAGAGTTCTGTGTCTGGTGTTAGGCAGGTGAATGACATTCAGTTGGATGGCTTGGGTCTCAAAGACTTAAATGTGAACGACTGTGAGGTGTCACCTTTCTGGAGGGATAAGCTTGTTGATCTGATAAAGAAATATGAGTGTGTTTTCTCTAGGCACTCGTTAGATTGTGGCGAAGCGAAGGGGTTCTGTCATCGCATTCGTTTGATAGATGATAAACCTTTTCGTCTGCCTTACCGTAGACTTTCTCCATCACAAGTTGAGGGAGACGCTTGATGAGATGGAACAGAAGGAGATCATTAGGAAATCTTCCAGTGAATTTGCATCACCGTTGGTGTTAGTTTGGAAGAAGAACGGTGATTTGCGGTTGTGCACTGACTTTAGGTGGTTGAATGCTCGTACGGTGAAGGATGCACATCCTCTCCCTCACCAAGCAGATGTGTTAGCAGCTCTGGGGGGGAATGGTATGTTTAGTACCATGGATTTAACGTCTGGGTACTATAACGTCCCTTTACATGAAGAGGACAAGAAATTTACAGCCTTCAGCTCTCCTCTTGGGTTGCATGAGTACAACCGCTTACCGCAGGGTCTGTGCAACAGTCCTGCAACGTTCATGAGAATGATGTTGACTATTTTCGGTGATCAAAATTTCTTGAGTTTGCTCTGTTACTTGGATGATCTGTTCGTTTTTGGTAAAACTGAGGAAGAGAGCTTGCAGAGACTGGAAATGGTGTTTCAACGGCTCAAGGATCATAATTTGAAACTGTCACCTTCCAAATGTAAGTTTTTGCGGAGATCTGTGAAATTTTTGGGTCACATTGTTTCACAGGAAGGTGTGGCGAGTGATCCAACAAAGGTAGAGGCTATAGTGAATGTGTCAGAGGAAGACTTGATGGAAGCTGATGGGGTTACTCCATCTGTGGGTAAAATCAGGTCATTTTTGGGCATGGTTGTGTACTATCAACATTTCATTGAGAATTGTTCCATGATTGTGAGGCCTCTTTTTCAGCTGATGTCTGGCCAGAAGAGACCTAGGAAAGTGAGGGGTCTTGGAAAAAAGTCAGGGGCTGTTCGGAAGCTCACGCCTGATGATTGGACAGAAGAATGTATAGGTGCATTTGAGAATTTGAAGGCTGCACTGGTAAAGAAAGTTTTGCTTGCCCATCCTGATTTCTCTAAACCATTTTTACTGTCGGTCGATGCTTCAACCAGTGGGCTTGGGGCCGTGCTCTCCCAAGTTCAGGGGGGTTGTGCGGTTGCAAGGCCAATTGTTTTCGCATCAAAGTCGCTTAATCATGCTCAGTCTAAGTATCCGGCGCACAGGCTTGAATTTTTGGCGATGAAATGGGCCATATGCGATAAATTCAGCCACTGGCTTCGTGGGCATAGGTTTACGGTTTGGACGGATAACAACCCGCTCAAGTATATTTTGACCAAACCAAAGCTTGATGCCTGTGAGCACAGGTGGGTTGCGAAGTTGGCTCCTTTTGAATTTGACATACAGTACATTCCTGGACCAAAAAACGTGGTGGCTGATGCTTTGAGCCGGGAACCTTTTGCTACTTCCAAGATCTTGCACAGACTTACCAGAATGCCTTATGATATCCTGAGGCATGAAGCAGATGCACTTGAGGTTGAGCGGGTTCAGGATATGTTTCATTTGTCCTGTGAACATACAAAGAGTGTAGCTATGGAGAAATTATATGGGTTGCAGAAGTGTCATGAGGTCACTAACATGGTTCAGAGTTTGGCTGGGGGGCGGGTGTCCTGTGAAGAGAAGTCAGCTGTACTCCGCTCTCACCGTCACTGGGAGGAAGGAGCAGCTGTTAGAGCAGTGGCTTATGTGCAGCATTTAAGGGGTTTGGAGGATGCGGGGCAGTGCTCACTCGATAAACTTACCCAGGCAGATTTACTTGACAAGCAATGTCATGATCCGGTCATAAGTAGGGTGAGGTTCTTTGTGGAGCGAGGTAGACGACCATCTAGGAGAGAGAAAGTCAGTGAGTCAAAAGAAACTGTGCGAACACTCAGACAATGGGGCAAATTCACAATCAGGCTAGGTATACTTTACCGTGTGTCTAAGAATCCGACAACCAAGAAAAAGACTTTTCAGTATGTCGTTCCAGCAGCTTTGAGAGGCTTGGTCCTAAAAGGGGTGCATGATGACGCAGGTCATCAGGGCCAGCACCGCACTCTTTGGCTAGCGAGGCAGAGATTTTACTGGTATTCTATGGAGAAAGACACTAAACTGTACGTGATGCAGTGTAAGAGATGTGTGTTGAGTAAGACTCCTGAGCCTGAGGCCAGAGCTCCACTTGTGTCAATAACCACTACAGCGCCGCTTGAGTTGGTTTGTATTGATTTCTGGTCGGCTGAGGATGTCAATAACAAATCGGTTGATGTGTTGGTAGTAACCGACCACTTCACAAAACTTGCGTGTGCGTATGTCTGTCCGAATCAAACTGCGAAGTCTGTTGCCCGGGTTCTGTGGAACAATTTTTTTTGTGTATATGGGTTCCCAGGACGAATCCATTCAGACAAGGGTGCAAATTTTGAAAGTTCTTTGATTGCTGAAATGTTGAAGTTGTCAAGTGTTACCAAATCTCGTACCACGCCCTATCATCCTATGGGTAACGGTCAAACTGAAAGGTTTAACCGTACTCTTGGTGACATGATAAGGTCCCTGCCTCCAAGGTCTAAAGCTGTTTGGCCTCAGATGCTGAACACACTGACTTTTTCGTACAATTGTACTAGACATGAGACAACTGGCTACCCACCTTTCTTTTTGATGTTTGGCCGTACTCTGAGATTGCCTGTAGATGTTTTGTTTGAGAGTGTAATTTTGGATGATGGGACTGTTGATGTGAGTAAATATGTCCAGTCTCTGGGGAAGGATTTAAGGGAGGCAATGTCACTTGCACAACTGAATGCGCATCAGCAGCAGAGTAAACAAGCTGAATATTATAATCGCAAGTGCAAGGGTCATTCATTGGAGTTGGGTGATCGGGTCCTTCTGGCAAACAAAGGAGAAAAGGGAAAGAGGAAATTAGCTGATCGTTGGGAAAGCACGGTGTATATTGTGATCAGTAAGAACTTTTCGTTGAACACGTACAAGATTCGTCACCCTGTTAATGGTCGTACCAAAACTGTTCATCGAAATCTGTTGATGCCGGTGAACTTCTTACCATTGCCTGCTTGGGATGATTCTGTGAGTTCAGAGTTTGATTTGAGTTCAGACTGTGTTTTGTCACATACTGACTGTCAGAAGAGTGATACTACAGACCGAATTTCTCAATGGATTACTAATCTAGATGAAGTCGCAGGGACTGCCAGTGGTGAATTGAATGATGACATGATTGACAGTGGTGAGCATGAGATTTGTGATCATGAAGTGGGGAATCAAATTGAACAGGTTGAAGGAATGGAGTGTCAGGATATTTCCGAGAGAATGTCTGCTCCTTCAGCGTCTTTGTGCCTCGCATCAATTGCTGGAACCTCATCTGGGTCAGATGTTCAGACTGAAGTCTCTGTATCTCCAATTGTCGTGCCTGTAAATGATCATGATGGTGACATTTCAGTGGTAGTGCGAGAGATCTCTGTGAGTTCATCTGAACGTGATTCGGTTTCTTGTCATGCTTTAAGAGAGCCTGGTGAACAGCAGAAATTATATACAAGATTTGGTAGATTTATTAGACCTGTGAGTAGATTGATTCAAACAATGTCAACTCAAAGAGTTAATCCTGTTCTGGAAGTTTGATTTATTTATTTTTATATATTTTTTTCAAAGTGTTTTTGATTGAGTGTGCATCTGTCGATCTGTCAGAGGTGGCATGATCTTGCATGATCTGTCATACATTAAGTTGTTTAAAACAAACAATTAGTGTAAGAAAAGTGATTTATTGGTGTACGTCATATTTGAAACTATGTATATGGCATGGTTTTTCGAATGGTAGATTGGGGATTAGCTACCCTTGATTTATCTGAATCTTAAACAAGATGGCTTTAGAGCTGTATAACCTAAGGTGGTTTATGTGATATGACATCACCGATATGTCAAGTGGATGACCTGTCCAATAATCTAGCGTAAAACAGTGGGGGTGAATGTGACGAGTGTATGTTGTTACACTAGATTATTGACATAATTTAATCAATAACAGTATTATTTTATGGGACTCTTATTTTGAAAACATTTGTTTTGGAAGTTGCACAGTTATCAATGGTCATGTGATCATAAACTTAATAATTTGCGTTGTTTTCAATTCTTCATACATGTATATTTCTTTTTTTTTTGTATTGTTTTTGGTTTCATTCTTGATAAATATTTCTGCACTAAATTAAGGAAGCACTATTACGTAAGCGTCGTCATGCGTGAAGGTAATGCTGATGCAATTTGCGTGCGCGCTCTCTCTTTCGCTGGATGTCGTGGCGAGAGGTACGTTTTTATCTGCTCCTCAGAGAAGTGTGTAAATGTGCTTTATTGAGTGTTGTATAGGAATTTTCTGTATATAATGAGTTTATTTGTTGTCTTTTCTGTACTGAGAGATCAACAATCTGGGTTATAAATGTTATAAGAGTATGTTTGATCCGATCGAAGTACGCATTTGATTAATGGCCGCAGTTGCACGTGCGGTATGCTTGTGAGTTTAGAACGATATATTTTTCATTAAAACATTTACAGTTGAATTTAATATGAGTTATACATTTGTAATTGTGTAAAGTTGTATTTGTTTATTTTGAAGGATCCATGCAATGTTCAAATGTATTTTCTGTATATGAATTTACATTGAGATATCATGTGTTGATTGACAGGCACGGCTAGACCAGAAATGCCAATTACCTTTGCTTAAGTGTGATCGTGTCTGTTATTTCTTTTGACACAGGTATGTAGACGGATCATTCATTATTGTTATTTTTCTATATTTCTTTTCTTTTCTTCTTTTCTTTTATTATTATTGAATTTATTTCTATAATTGTTAAGTGCTCTCTCTTTCGCTGGATGTCGTGGCGAGAGGCTGAGAGTAAAGAAAAACCAAAGTACATCATTGTGTGGGATCTCTTTCTTTAAAATCAAACACAACGCAGAAGAAAACCCACTACATATATACATATATATATATATATATATATATATATATATATATATATATATATATAGTGACGATTTGATTAGTTATAGGCTATTTAGGCTTACATTTAAATTTACACAACACATTGACTGATAGGCTAGAGACAGACAGAGTATACATATGACACATTAATAGATAAAAATATATATAGACAGCTAGATTAATAGATAGAAACATATATAGATAGATTATAGATACATATATAAATACATAGATTATATCTAGATACATAGATAGATTATATATAGATAGATTATAGATACATATATAAATACATAGATAGATTATATCTAGATACATAGATAGATTATAGATACATGGATAGATTCATATTCACTGTTAGAAATTTCTTGTAATTTTACAGGAAATTCCTGGCTAATAGTTGCCGTAAATTTACTGTAAACAGTATTCAGGACTGTTATTGTAATACTTAATACAACATCCCTACTGTAATTAATTACAATAATCATGTAAATGTACGGGTATTTGCCAGGAATTTCCTGTAATTTCACAGGATAGAATACTGTAAATATTACAGCAAAATGTTATATTTACGGCAACTCAGTAGCCAGGAATTTCCTGTAATTTCACAGGACAAATCAATATACTGTAAAACATTACAAGTATAAATATTACAAGTAAAAAGCTGTCATTTTCCGTATTGGCCAATTAAAAACACAACAATGGTATATTTTCTTTTTTTTTATTAACAAACTGTGCAAAAATACATATTACAAAAGTATCCACTTTATCACACACAAACAAAATTTTACTTTTAAAGGGATACTCCACTTTTTTTGGAAATAGGCTCATTTTACAACTCCACCAGAGTTAAACAGTTGAGTTTTACCGTTTTCGAATCCATTCAGCTGATCTCCGGGTCTTTAGAACAATGTCAGAGTTTTTGGTCCCATTGACTTCCATAGTATATATTTTTTCCTACTATGAAAGTCAATGGGACCAAGAAGAATGTCAGTAACCAGACAGTTTTTGGTCCCATTGACTTCCATAGTAGGAAAAAATATATACTATGGAAGTCAATGGGACCAAAAACTCTGACATTCTTCTAAAGACCCGGAGATCAGCTGAATGGATTCGAAAACGGTAAAACTCAACTGTTTAACTCTGGGGGAGTTGTAAAATGAGCCTATTTCCAAAAAAGTGGAGTATCCCTTTAATGAAGAAGCTCACTTCCAGACGTCCAGGCAGCCTATCGTCAGGGGGAACACGATGATATGGAACAAAGGTGTCCAGCCAGACTTGAACTGCATAGGGGAAGTTGTTCATGTTACTATCCCATCAACTCAAAGTTCAGTTTTCTTAGGAGGGTGCAAACAGGTGCGTTGAGCCTGTGTCTCTTCTCGGCTTTACTGCCCGTCTGGGAGTGGATTCCACAAAAAGCTCTGAAAACCGAGAGAGAGGAAAAAAGTTAAAGTTTTTCAAGTAACCTACTTGCTCATAAAATAAAATGACTTTGATGTATTTATTTAACATTAACAACTTTAACCATACAATTTAATTTAATGAATTAATGAAAGTTGTAATGTTAAACTGTTGTCCGTCAGTCTCTTCTGTTTACACAAATTATGTCCTGCAGGGGAAAACCAACTCTACTATAGAACAGACACTTAACAGCAATAGGTGGGTCTCCATCCAACTTTTTAATGCACATTTTAACCATTTGAAAAAGAAATCCTGACTGGAAACGGTTAAAATTCACATAAAATATTCTAATGTGAACAAAAACTTCTATGTGGATTGACAAATTTGCATTTTTTGCAATTATATCAAGTGTTTCAAGTTGCCCTGTCAACCTTACGTTTTGATCCCACAGCTGTTCACGACTCCTAGGTGCGTGACCATTTATAATTCGCATAACAGAGTTGATTGAAATGCTCTCCAATTAGAGGGTTTTTTTGCCAAATTTTTACGAATGCGTTTAAAAGTTATGTTTTAATTGGATGGAAACCTATCTATTGACATCATTGCATAGAATATATCATAGAACCTAACAATACTGGTAATAAGGTAATAATTCATGGGACGTTACATATGAGAATGATGGATTCACTTTACAGTAAGGGGACATGAATTATCATGAATTCATGTATAAATTCATGCATGAATTATGCATTCATATCTCATGAATCATCAGGAACTAACACGAGTTCAACGTTTTCATTCATGACTTCATGGGTGAACAACACCTTAATTAAAACAATAACTAAGATGGGTAAATCGTCATGAATTATGATTTATTACGCATGATCATGATGTTTTCTTTGTTCACAGTGTTTTCTTTGGTCCTTAGAAACACTGATGAACAATGTGCTAATGGTCGCATAACTGTGAACAAAGAAAAGCATCACGATCATGCGTCATAATTCATGATGATATACTCATCTTAGTAAATTTTTTTTATTAAGGTGTTGTTCACTCATGAAGTCATGAATGAAAAACGTTGAACTTGTGTTATTTCCTGATGATTCATGAGATATTAATGCATGAATGAATGCGTAATTCATGCATGAATTTATACATGAATTCATGATAATTAATGTACCCTTACCGTAAAGTGTTACCTCATTTTCTTTATTAGTGTGTAAACAGTTTAAACATACCTTTGTATAAAGTCCCTGAGGCGTCTTTAGGATACTGCATGTTGAACACATAGTAAGCAGCGAAGGTTTCAGCCACTCCATTCAAAAGACTGATTTGGGCCCCATCACAACTGTTCCTTCTATGAACACTTGTTGCTATTAGTGTCTCTTCTGAAATGCATTAACACAATATGATAATAAAAGGTGAGTAAATCATGGGGTAATTTTCATTTAAAAGTGAACTACTCTATAAAATAATGGAAGAATATACCTTGCACAATTTAGCAAGGTGTGCTGGATAGGTCTCTCTCTCTCTCTCTCTCTGGATATCAGCAGCTGTGGCAGAGGGCTAGGCTAGGGAATAAAAAACGTAAACATTACCAAATGTATTACCAATTACACAAATACCAAATAAAAAATCTATTATTATTTTAGTCCATATAGTCTGCCAGGCAGCCACATGTAATTTGAGACAAACAAAATGGTTAACTTAATTTTAATACTACTGATAATTTGCTGCCTTTTCTGAAGACAAAGAGAGCATTGAAAGCTTTTCAACAGAACCCAGGCTCCGGAAAAAATAATAATTTTATGACGATGCTGGTTGGATTTAGTTGCGCACGCGCAGTTTATTTTAGATACAGACAGTTACATGACTGCTCTTCCAACCTGGTTTGCCAAGCACAAAGTAATGTTATAACATATGAGCATACCAGATGCTATATTCAGCTTATCTCACAGTTATAGCTGACTCACATAATTAAAGATACCAGCATTGTCGTTTAATTAAAACCCATATTTCAACTAAAATTTGCTTGTGTTTATTCAGTGACCGTAAAATCTACAAACTTCGTTTATGCTAGTGTGCAAACCACGGCTTCAAGACCCCCGATTACAAGACAGCAAAGCAGAAGTCCTAATAATGTTACGACAGCCTGTCCAGTAGCACGTGTAATCAATGCAATAATAACCTGAGCTAACTGATCGGGCTAACGTTAATGCTTATTTTTAACAGTCTGGGCTAACGTTATTTGAGCTATCGTCATTGTGGTGGTTGTTTTCCATTAACGTTAGGCTACGTTACAAGCTCAGCTCTACTCGATTCTACTCACCATGTTTGTTTTTCCATTGAAAATAGTGCCGTGTATCTGCATGTGGTAACGTTACCATTTTCTTTATGGATTGAGTAACTTAAAGAAGACGCCGCTTCACCGCGGTCAGTTCAGGTTTATAACGTCGTTACCCGGGAGTGAGCGGGGCGAGTTGAGCTAACGTTATATCTAACATTACTCTAGCTAATGTTACTGAAATATACCAAGCGAAAAATTGTGAATATCTCGTACCTTGTAGCTGCATGTGGTAACTTTTTTCCGTATGGGTTGAGTAAGAAGACGCCACTTCACCGCGGTCAGTTCATGGTGTTGTTTTACCGGGAGTGAGCGAGTCGAGTCGGGGCGAACGTCACAGAAGCTAATGTCACTGAAATAAAACCAAACGAAACAATCACCACTCATATGACCGGTATTAATATATCCATAGACTTATAAAAATAGATTTCATGTTAACGTTTCATACCTGAGATGTGTTCCTTCCAAAAGCTGCTTCTTCCAAAAGTGTTTGATTCTGGTGCCGTTGGCCACCGCGGTACCGCGCAATTTCAAAATTCAAATCGCAGCAATCCCACAATGCTATGCGGTGGCTGTAAAATAATGCTTCTACAGTGTAGTTACAACAAAATTACAGGACTGTCCATAAATTTCCCATCATGCATTTGTATTTACAATAAAAACATGAATACAATATGTTGTTGTAAATTTTATTGTAAAAATTACATCAATTGCTAACAGTGTACATAGATTTGGATAGATCGATAAAATGGAGGCTCCCCAGAAGAGATGCAGTACATCTGTGGTGTGGGAGCATTTCCGTTTAGAAACCCCAAATAAAGTGAGATGTGTGTATTGTGATCGGCAGCTAGCCTACTGCAACAATACATCATCCATGATGCGCCATTTGAGGAGAATTTGAAATTTGCCCAGAACTCATGATCCACTAACTTACTGGAAAGAGAGAGCAGTAATCTTTTCTCATTTGTATGTCCTAGCTAAAAAATGTCTTTGCATGCCAGCAACAAGTGTCTCTTGTGAGAGGATTTTTTCAAAGGCTGGAGAAATTAACTGTAAAAAAAGAAGTAGGCTAAGTCCTTCCAAAGCAGAGAAATTAATATTTTTTAATAAAAATCTCTAAAAAAGTGAGACATTGTGGCTTGATTTCTTTTATTAATATTCATTTTGCAGGACCAAAATAACATTATGCACAGTGAGGAGCCTACAGGTTACAAGCTTCACATATTAGAAAATTACAATAATAAAAAAACAACAAATTTTTTTAATGGCTCGTCAAGGTAGTTTCAGATCAACACCTGCAAGTGACCACTAGGTGTCACCGTTGAGACGGGTGTCGGATTGATTCGAAGCCTCGAAACAATATGGCCCATTTGGTTCAACTGTTTCATTGCTTCATGAAGCCTCGATCTGCCCATCACTAGTGATTTGACCGTAAGGCCGGCGACACACTGGCTGCGTGGCGTTTTCGTTGTCTTTGCATAACAGAAATGTGTCTGACGCGGCGCTGCTGCTGATAAGCCTCATTGGTGATATATTCATGCAGGACATATGAGTTCATGTGCCAAGTGAATCATTTTATCTGGAAGGACAAATCTGAAAAAACACGGTCAACAACAGTTTAGTGGCGTAATGCATAAAGAAAAATGAGTCGATTAATACAAACTCAAGACAAGTTGCAGCACATTTCAGGAGTCAGGTTTGATCCTCTCCCTCTCCTGCACGCGCGCTCTCGCACAGCTGAGCACTATCACAATCAGCTAGCGCCCTCGCTCATCTTCCCACACATGTTCCCCCTTTCCCCTGATCTTCTTGATATTTAGATCTCGTGTTCTTCTCCCTTCTTTGTCGGTTTATTGTTTGTTCATTCATGCTTGTCGTTACAGACGCCTCATCATTGTGATTTATCTCTGCTCAATCTTGTCCTGTTGTGAGTGTGTGTGTATCAGACGAGAGAGATCACCTGTCATCCTATGTAAGCCTGCTAGTCTGTGCTGCTGTTTCTGCCAAATGGAGTTAGTGCTCATCGTTTCCACTGTGTACACTTTCTGACAGCAACTGTACCTGTGCCTTTCATCCTGCCTGGCTGTAGTCTGTTCCTTTTGAGTTTCATTATCCTGTTCTGCGTCTCCTAGACAGACTATTTTGACATTTATCTGCTTTTCAATAAACCTCTGTAACCAGGGCTGCGTTCAGCCCCGACAAAACGTTGCACAACGTTTTTTAAACAGAAACGGTGATGCGTTGAACACACTGTTCTGATGACGCAAGAGTTGCAACTATGGCAGCTGAGAAGGTCATTCTTTGTGTTCTTTGTGAAGAGTTTTCGGAGCCTGATGAAGTCGGTATAAATGTTTAATACTACAAAATATGCCCGATGTTACAGTTACTGCACTTGCCGCCCAGAACAAAAGATAACATCCCAATCGAGTGATGGGATTGCTGAAACTGAAATGGAAGCACACATCTTACCTAATTCAGACTAAAACACATCTATTTAGCCTCACATACTAATTATTTGTAGTTCATACTGTTTTAGTACCCTGTATTTTCTTTCTCATTTTTAGGAAAAGCACTTAATTACCATTGTTTATTTCTATACCAAATGTCATACACTTGCAATGAAGCTAAAAATATAAACAACTACATCATTATGTTGATATCCTATATTTTTACAATAAAACTTACAACAAACATGTCTTCTAATATCCTCAGTTGTTGCGTATACCGAGCTGCATCGAACACATTTGTAAATTACTTTCCTTGAACCCATTGTGCGAGTTCACTTTAATACCGCGTGCCTTATGTTGCTGCTGATTGGACTGCAGTTCTGACACACCCACCAAACAAGAGAAAACGTATCTCAAACCCCGTTGCACACCGGTCACGGTGCACGCCGTTTCCAGGAAACATGACGTTCAACCCGGAAACCGTAGCAAAACGTTGCGCACCGTTTTGAACTTGAACGTGCCCCAGCTTTTGCTTTTGGGTCCTTTTACGGTGGCCCAGTAGTGCACAGCACAACGAGATTTAAAAAGCAAACATAAGTTCAAAACACAACGGAAAATGTACAACACAACGAAATATTAAGGCGCCGGGTGTGTCAGGTATAGCTGCAGCTCTCTTTGTATACGTGCTGATTACAAGTAATATCAGTTATACCGTCACCGGACAAACTTTTGATGACAGATACTTCCCTCATGGTGCGTTCACACCGGACGCGAATAGCGCGTCAGGTGCGAGTGATTTCAATGTTAAGGGCTCTTACAGAGTCAACGCATCGATACGCATACGCGCCTGCAAGGCTATGCATCGCTACGCTTCGGCCGCCATTATGCGTCTATGCGTAGCAAAATGTGTCATCCCAGTTTTTGATACGCGACGCACCGTTGCAAGCAATACTACGCGTTGTTGGTGGGGGCGATACTGCAAGTATTGTACATTATTTCATATTTACAGAAGAAGAAGGTTTGAATACAATGGCGGGCGAAGAGGAAAAACTATGCGAGCTTGTGCGAATACGTCCGCATTTGTATGATAGTTCATCTCAGTTACATGCAAATAAAATAGCGTTGGACAATGCCTGGAGGGAGATTGCAATCGCAATGGGAAAAAGTGTAGATAAAGTGAAAGCAGACTGGAAAAGTGCCCGTGACAAATTCACCCGGGCGCACAAGAAGTGGAAGGTGGCATGCAGAAGTGGTGCGGGGCAGCTCAGTTTCGGCTACCCCAAAATACTGACAGCTCTAAGCTGGTTGAACGAGTTTGTGAAGCATAGGATTACAGAGGGTTTCGGTAGGCAAGAATAATCAACGTCATGTGTGTGTGTGAAGTCACAGAGAGAGAGAGAGAGAGATTATTGTCCAATGACATACACACCACTTTTTGTAATTACCTGTGCCATTTTCTACAAAATCTCCCACAGGAACAAAGCACTATTTTGATGCGCGACATCAAGCAGCTCATGCGGCAATATGAGCCCTTTTAATTTGTCTTCCGATATTGTAGGCGACATGCTTTTACAGGCGTTATTTGTTATTGACATTTGTTATGTCATGTTCTTTGAGAAACATGTTGATTTGTCTCCCGACATTGTAGACGACAAGCGACATGCTACTGGCGTTATTTGTTACTGACATTTGATAGTGTTCTGTGCGTTCACAAAGTTCATAGCTTTCATATGAAAATGAATTATTCCACTGTCACAATTTCAATGTTTCAATGTTGCCTGGGCTGTTCAGCAGGCCTATTTTTTTATGTATATGTGTATGGTGGGGGTCAAGTTACGTGCTTGATATGTTTGATAAATAAACCCTTTTTATCTAATAATGTTACTAATTTCTGTGGATAGGCGCTATAGGCTTGGCTAGGCCTAAACTTGATTCATTCATCACTATCAAGGTAGTAGTAGCCCGTTGTATGAACATTTTATATGGATTTTAATTAGTTTTCACATAAAACCAAATTAGTTCATATATGTAATGTGAGCTAATACTCAAGTAAAAAATCTAAACTCATGCTTCCAAGTGACCTTTTAGAAATGTATTGGTCATTGCCACCCAATCGTAGCACACTGTACTGGTGAGGAAACACGCCGGCATCTGATTAAAAAGTAGTCAGCCAGCTGTTCCCTGACAAGTGCCGCTCTCCGGGAGGGTCTGACTCTGCCGACCGAACACCGTGGTCCGTCGACCATGTTCCGGTCCCCCGCAACGTGCTGCCTCCACTCTCCAGGCTGGACCTCACCGGTGTCAGACGTCGTATCCACAAAGGTGGCGGGCATGTATCTGGCCCGTTCAGTGGTTGCCAGGAAGTTGTGGAGAGCCGTACACGCCTTCACGATCTTCACCGCTTTGTCAGGTTTCAGGTCAATCGGGCGGCTGAAAATTCGAAAGCGCGCAGCCAATATACCGAAGGCATTCTCCACTATGCGTCTCGCCCTGGCCTGTCGGTATTTGTAAATGCGCTTCCTATCCTGCAGGTTCGTGCCTTTAATGAGAAAACAAATAAGTGTCATGCAGGAAGACAGAACAGATGACTTGGCTGACGCCAACACACACACACACACAGGTCTGTTTAACTTAAGCAGTAGGCCTACTTTTAATAAGGTAGTGTAATATTTTTCTGACTAAACAAATTACTGACACAGTAAAGGGTAGATTTAAATAAAGAAAAACGAAATTTAAATAAAGAAAAACGGAATTTAAATAAAGAAAAAAGAAATTTAAATAAAGAAAAACGAAATCTAAATAAAGAAAAAACGAAATTTAAATAAAGAAAAAACGAAATTTAAATAAAGAAAAATGGAATTTAAATAAAGAAAAAAAACCGAAATTTAAATTAAGAAAAACGAAATTAAGTTCAATTAAAAACGATATTAATTTAGATTGATAATAACGGGTAAAAAGCTTAATACATTTTGCCATTGCGCACACTGTGTGCCTGAGTATGCATTTGTTCCATTATAAATCCATTTTTCCGACTAATTTATGAATGCCATTAAAAAATAAATAACAATCTATAAACGAGCTAACACCAGAAGCCATATTTGATCGAACGAGACCTGCGTTTATTTCCATCTGTTATCAATTATTTTTTATTCTCACCTGGATAGGGTCGCATCAGGTTCTGCTGTAAGGGAAAGGCCTCATCCCCCAGGAAAAAAAAAAGGACTGGGCGTTGTGGTGCCTGGTAGGACAGCAGGGGCGGGTAGATTGATATTGCCCTCTGCCAGTCTGGATCCAAATGCACTGCGGCCCAACACACCTCCATCGCTCTCACGACCGTATGCGCCAACATCGACGTAGATGAACCGATAGTTCGCATCAGCAGCTGCCATAAGGATAATTGAAAAAAACCCTTTGTAGTTGTAGAAGTCACTGCCCGATCGTGGTGGTGCTCTGATGCGAACGTGCTTCCCGTCAATCGCCCCGAGACATAGGGGAAACTGCCACTGTCTCCAAAAGTCCTCCGCAATGTCCTGCCACTGACTACGCGAAGGAAAGGTCATGAACTCCTGCTGAAGGGCATCCCAGATAGCACAACACATCTCTTCTACAATGCCCGCAACAGTGCTGGTGCCCATTTTA
The DNA here is from genome assembly GCF_965113295.1 of Leuciscus leuciscus. Classification (NCBI taxonomy): domain Eukaryota; kingdom Metazoa; phylum Chordata; class Actinopteri; order Cypriniformes; family Leuciscidae; genus Leuciscus; species Leuciscus leuciscus. The sequence goes on along the minus strand of NC_138726.1, from coordinate 55,028,287 downwards.
TAGCTGGCCGCGAGTGGCTGCAGGCCGATGCCGGTTGCGAGGTACCTCAAAGTCACTGCAAGCCTTTGAGAAACTGCGATGGGTTTGCGGTGATTTTGGTGAGTGTCCGGGAGAAAGCGGACGACTCGCAAAAGTAATTCGTCAAATTTTGGCGCCGACATCCTAAAATACTGAAAATGTTTCTCCTCGTCCAGCCTTCGCATGGGAAGCACCAGAGTCACAAACTCCCCATCCTCGTCTCTTGTTGTGTTTAAAGGGCGAACATACCACTGCCTAACTCTGCGCTGCCTATTTTGTTGCCGCCGACGACGACGTAAAATTAACAATAGGATGCACTCCTCTTCAGTTGCCATTTTGATCTGAATATCACCCAGAATGTCACCCACAAAGTCACCAGTTACTCTGCTGCCCCTTGTTGCGTGAGTGGTGTATTGCATTTCACGTATCGCCTGCGTTGCTTGCGTCCGACATGTAGACTATGAAAGGGAGCACGTCGCTAGCGTCACTTGCTCGCGTTGCTCGCGTTGACTCTGTAAGAATGCAAAGACGCGTTACGCGCATAAAAAATTCCTGCGGCGCGAATGAGGCGTAGAGCGCGGTGAGGTAGACGCGAATACGCCTCATTCGCGCGTCAAGTTCGCGCGAATTGAGCGTCTGGCGCGTTAAGCGCGTACGCGCGAATGATTTTATCAGTGCTTTTTGTGCATTCACGCGTTTGACGCGAATTCGCGTCTGCCGCCCGAGTTGAAAAATCTGAACTTCTGCGTCAATTCGCGCCGCGTTAACCAATCAGGAGCCTGCTTGCTGCTGTCACGTGGTGAAGTGACAGTTTATAATGTTATTTTATGTTTGGCCTCAATAAATTATTTTGTAATATGACTAAAATGCACAACAATGCAAATCTTTCACATAAAAACTTGATTTCAATATATGAGAGATACTCATTTTGTATTGAATGCAATTTATTCCATATCTATTCTAGATTATATGAAACATTATTAATCTAATGTAAAGACAACAAACACAATTTAGTGTATACAAACAAAACAAAAAAATCACAGGACAGGTTTCACTTTTGGAGGCTGGCTCCATTTATTATCAAAACAAAAATAAATGACAGATTCGGTGGGTGCGGGCGAGGCTGAACCTTGCGCCGGGCTGTACAGCGCGGGCTCGTCAGGCAGCGACCACTCGAGGCCGAGGCCTTATACGGCCTACGCTGTCCTCGTCAGCGTCCTCACCGTTAGGTCCACCAAACCTAGCTCCTGGAGCAAATTGTGAAACTCCTGAAACCCTCCGGAGGGTCTGGTGGACCCGAGTACAGCGACGATGTCCCCTACGCAGCTGTTTCTACTCTCCGGAGCATATACGAGCGGTGACTCTCTCGATTAATGCTAACGCTAATGCTCGATAAACATCTAAAAAAGATGGCCGCCAACGGGTTTCGAAATTTCGCTTCAAACTTTTGTTTGTTAAAAAAAGTGGTCAATCGTATAACTAGACGCGGCAGGTGCGAATTTGACGCGCTATTCGCGTCCGGTGTGAACGCACAGTTATGGTGACATAAAACTATCCTGGGCACCTCATCTGAGGGCGAGCCATGTAAATAAACACTTCGGATTCGGGAGATATGCCTTAGCTGTCACCCTCATTCATCCACATCTCTTCAATCAAGCAAGACGTCGAGTGTACAAAACTGTACTTCAGCAACAACAAAGCCTCGCGTTCATAATTGCAATTTGTCTACTACTATCCGGAGACATCCATCAATGCCCCGGACCGCTCAGCGCACCAGCACAGACGGGACCTCGTATATCATCTACCCACAGTAGGAGCAACACTGGAAACCTTCAGGTATGTTCACCATGTACACTAAACTACACACTCGAACAACCGACTCACCTGCCTGATTCTATCTTCTTGGCGAGCACCGTGGATCTACCGATGACCAGCGCGGTGGTGGCGGCCAGTTCGATGGAGGAGGAATCTGTATGCTCCCGGAGGGATGGCTTGTTTACCTGGGAAGCGCCGCGCGTGCTAACGTTAACTCCACCAGCACCTTGTGCGACGGCGAGGAACTCGGGAAACGTTGCCTATCCTGTTCACGGCACCGCGGTTCAGCAGAAATCACCATATTGGTCTAATAATGCAGGTGAAAACTCACCAACTCGACAATTGTTACAGTTACATCTCCATTCAAGTGAAAATAAAGCTAACATAAGTAGTTTAGCTACGACCAGAAGTACTACAAAGCAAAACAGGAAGTTGACGACAAATCTAGCAGTCGTGAAAAATAGGAAATGGAATGTCTTTAGAACTGTCAATAACTCTAAAATAATATGGGACTCCAGCATAAAACCAAAGGGCTTACTTGGTGGACACCTTAATGTACGCAGTCTCATATCAAAAAATGAACAAATTCAACATCTGTTAATAGACTCAAATTTGGATTTTCTATGTCTGTCTGAAACCTGGCTTCATGCAAATTCACCTCCTGCAGCCATTACCATACCAGGTTATAAAATTTACAGAAGAGATAGGGAGAGATCTAAAGGAGGCGGTGTCATGGTGTACATAAAAAACAGCATTCGCTGAAAGGAAATAGACTTGTCAAATAGTGACTTGGAATGTATCGGATTAAAAATTATTTTATCTCCACAAATGTATTTTAGCCTGATAGTAATTTATCGCCCACCCTCGGCCAAAATTGATTTTTATGAAAATTTCCGCAGCATGCTTTTAAAATGCAACTTTGAAAAAGAAGTAATAATAATGGGAGATTTTAATGTTAACTGGGAAGATAGATCAGCCAGGAAAAATCTCAAACAAATAAGCGATAATTTTTATCTAACGCAGGTAGTTAAGGGCCCAACAAGAATAACCCATAATACTGGAACTCAGATTGATTTAATATTCAGCAACAAACCAGAAAGAATCACAAAATCCTTTTACATGATCACAGGCCTATCGGACCACAATCTAGTTCTGGTGGCAAGAAAATTAACCAGCAAAAGATTTTGTGTTTCCACTGCTAAGGAGCAAGAATCAACCAGAATACCTAACAAAGAGCAGGACCGTTTCAAAAACACAATAAACAGGTTTAATTGGAGTAATTTGCTTGCAGGGAAAGACTTACATGAGGGAAGTACTGTGCTCTCAAGTAAACTGCAATATTTCATTAAGGAGTTTACTCAGAAATTTAGAAATAGAAACTCCAAGAATAGTCTTCCATGGATTAATGCTGAAATCCTGAAAGTGATGAAAGAACGTGACCTTGCAAAAAAAAAAAAGGCAAATAAATCAAAACTATGTCATGATAAACACCATTTTACAATGCTGAGGAACAAAGTAACATCTATGCTGAGAAAGTCAAGGGCTGACTTTTTTCTGACCATAATAAGCAAAACAGGGGGCAATTCGAAGTTGATTTGGGATCAATTAAAAAAACTGATGGGGCAGGAACACAAAGAAAGAAAACCTGTTGAACTTTTATTAGATGGAAAACGTATCTCTGATCCAGCTGTTATTGCTACGGCATTTAACAACTATTTTGTTGACTCTGTTGCATCTATTGCACTGTGTTTTTCACAGATAGACACAAGTATTTGTTCAGTTTTGTCGTCAGAGCCCAGCCTTGTGTTTTCCAGTGCCTCTGAAAGAAATATAGAAGCCTTAATCAGGTCACTTAACACATCAAAAGCTAAAGATGTGTTTGGAATGGATACCACAATGCTGAAAGATTTAGGTTCATCATTAGTTATCCCCATCACAAAAACGATAAATCAGTCTATCTCCGAGGGGGAATTTCCAAATGCATGGAAGTCAGCCATTGTTTCCCCAATATTTAAATCTGGAGACAGACAAATCATTTCCAATTACAGACCCATTAGTATTTTGCCAGTAATGTCAAAGGTTCTGGAAAAGTGGGTATCTCAACAGATTAGAGATCACCTGAACAACACTGTCTTTTCCCTCCATCCACTACAATTTGGATTTAGGCCAAACCATTCTACAGAGACAGCTAACTGCTTTTTAATTGAAACATTAAATCATTGCTTGACAAGAACAACGTTGTTGGAGACATCTTTTTAGATCTCAGGAAAGCTTTTGACACTGTTAATCATAAAATTTTACTCTCCAAACTTTCTCATCTCAACCTTTCGGATAATGCTCTTAAGTGGGTAGCATCTTATCTTTACCACCGATCACAAACCGTCCGTATTGGCAGCTATCAGTCTGAACCCCTTCACTTGTCCACTGGAGTGCCCCAAGGGTCAATCCTGGGCCCTCTTCTGTTCTGCATATATATTAATGACCTACCACGTGTGTGCCCAGAAGTAAAAATTCAAATGTATGCAGACGACACAGTTCTATACATGGGCAATCAAAAACAGCAGTGGCAACTAAACTTACAAACGCTATGGTAAAGATCAGTGAATGGCTAAACCAGTGTAGCCTTCAGTTAAATGTCTCCAAGACAGTCGGTATGTTTTTTACTAAAAATACCAACTCCACAGCAAATCCGGACATTGTAATATCTGGTGAAAAACTTCAAATAGTTACAGAATTTAAGTATCTCGGTATTCTCATAGACTCCAAACTCAACTTTAATTCTCATATCACCAAAACTGTAAAGAAAGTAAAATTTAATCTCTCCAATTTTCGATTTATCAGAAACTCAATGTCCACCCGAGCAGCCAAAATGTTTATGCATTCACTGATCTTTTCGCATATGACTTACTGCCTCACCAGCTGGTCCCAGGCCAACCACACCACTTTGAAACCAATACAGTCCCTATACAAACAAACACTTAAAGTTCTGGATAAGAAACCACGTCATTTTCATCACTGCAATATTCAGTCAAAATACAATTTATTAAGTTGGGAAAATCTTATTAAGTTCACAAATATCTGTTTAGCATATAAAATCCTTCATGGCCTGGCTCCTCCACCTCTTAGTGAGTTTCTGAGTTTAAGGTCCAACACCAGTCGCCTCACTAGAGGAACATCCAGAGGAGACTGTGTCATTCCATTCAGGAAAACTGCGTTTAGTCAGTCAGCCTTCTCTATTAAAGCTTCAAAAGAATGGAACAACATTCCAACACCAATCAGAGAAATCAATAGTTATAATGTGTTCCGCTCATCATTAAAACGTTGGCTCCTCAGCAATCAAACATGCCAGCACTGAACTTCTATCGCCGCTTTCTTGAGTCATCTTGCATGTTCTTCTTATCTAATTTCGATACTGCTGCATTTTAATGTTTACTCTCCCTTTTAAGCTTTGTATTATAACTGACTAATGTTATTGACTGTGTCCTTTAATACTGATTCTAGTTGTTTCATGAACTGCTGCTTGTGCTCTTATGTCCTGTTGCCTCCAGCTGCATTCCCACTTAAGCTCTGTAGCATGAACTCTTTGTTGCATGTTTGTTTTGGTGTCTTATTCCTGCTGCTGCAGCAAATGTAATGTTTGTTGTATTTTGCCATGTGATAATTAACTTGTTTTACCTATTACCTATTTCCAGGGTGCCTACTGTACATCTGGCCTAGGACTACAGATGAAAACTAGCCTTTTGGCTAACTCTGGCATATTTTACAGTTGAGCTGTTATGTTAATATGCACTGTCCTTGCAAACGAACGAACGAACGAACGAACAAATAAATAAATAAATAAATAAATAAATAAAGCCGCAACACAACGGAAATGCGAGGGAACGTCCGCCAATTATTTTAATAATAATTTATTTAAAAAATTTAAAAATAATTTGTAATAATTACATTTACTTTTAATATTCAAAAACAGACATGTTCCAAATCCAAAGCTTGATTGTATTGGTACAACTTGGACTTACTACAGCTGATTTTTTCCCCCTCCCTTCATTACAGTAAACAATTATAATTTTTTAGGAAATTTCTGTAATATAATAAGTTTTTTTTCCTTTTATCATGTTTCAAAGGTTGTAGTTCCTATTAACCAGACTGACTTACAACAGGTGAAATTGTGCCAATAGCTCCCTATATGCACAGAACACAATTTGATCAAAATATTAGGCTTACTGTAAATCACCTAAAGGTTTTTTTTTTTATGTCCCAAAGCTTGTGGTAGGTTCCTAGTGACCAGACTGACTTATTACACATGAAATTGTGCCAATACCTTCCTGTAATTCTGCAATTCACCAAATGGTTTTTATTTTTATTTATCAAATTATATTATAAATTATACGTTTTAAATGCCAGACGTTCCCTTAGGGATGCGCTGTGATAGCGCGTCAAAGCATTCTCGAGTATAAATACGCAGCTATAATTCATGTAGGTGATTTTGAAGTATATTTTATGTCGATATACAGTGGTTGCATACTGTAAAAACTGATCGTTGTATTGATAAATTAAGACTGCCGACTCTATAGAACTAACTTTACGGCGCTCCGAGAGCCCTCTAGTGGTCGGGAGCATTTCCGTTGTTTTGCGGCTTTATTTCGTTGTGTTGTACATTTTCCGTTGTGTTGTGGCTTATTTCCGTTGCTTATGCTTAGTCAGAATGTGTTTTTCTATTAATCACTTTTAATGAGCAAGTCATGCATTCAAACAGAGTTGTACAGGAGATTATACAGGAGATATAATTTTGCAATGGGAGACGATACATGTATGTTTGCATAGAACACGTACATTTTTCACAGGACTCTAATAAACACCATAAGCTTTTGCATATTATAAACATAGATGAGAAATTATCCTTTGATGATCTTTTTCACCCATTCATCTTTGGGATTGAGGCAGGTCTGTCCTTGTTTCAGAGTGGCACTGTGTAAGACAAAGAAGGTTTAATGAACACCGATTAAAAAACAGATTAAGAGACAATATTAGTTTTAATCTATCATGCATCCAGATTGTACTGATCTTTGGTGTTTATCACACTCACATGATCTGCATGTTTTTGCATTTTGCTCCTGCAGGAATCATCTCTATGTTCTGAATTAGTTTTGGATTAATTGGTTTTCCTGAATATGTTTGAATACACGGGCAGCGCAGCTGTGGAGCCATCAGTCTAGCAGCAAAGACTTCATGAAAAGAGAGAAATAAGAGTGATCAATAATTCTTTCAACACGTTAGCTGATTTACAGCAGAACTGAATTATGTTTGCATTACTGATCTAACAATCTGTATTGTATTCAATCGCAATATAAAGGTGATTTGACAGTTTTGAATCCTTTTAAAAAAAAATACTTAATATTATCAAGTACAATGATATTGCCAATGACATGCAGAAAATGCCTCTGCTTACCTTCTTTTGTGGACAGCAGTGCCATGCAGGTCAGAAAAAGAAAGGCTGCTACGGTGATCTTCATTGTTGTGCAATTTTCCACCGAGCAAACAACGTGTAAGTATAGGCTATATAAGCAGTAAAGCTGCCGGAATTCACTTTACCGACTGTTGATAGTGTTTGCACATAGTTTGGCAGGACCTTCTCTTTTAAGGTACCGCACTACTGACGTCATGCTTGTTTAAAGTGATTGTGCAACAGGTCTTTCTTCAGTTAACCCAAATTCTGCTGAAGGCACCCAGGAGATTTAGCTTTAGACTCATTTAAGTCTTTGGCATTTTTCACAGATGACAAGCATTTTCAGCAGAAGGAAGAAAAAGATCAAATGGGGATTGTGAATTGATGAAAAGCCAATAAAATCCATCATAATAATATACTATACCTAAAATGTGGATTCAGACAAGACATTTGCAAATGAAATATGCACACATGGTGACAAAACCAAATTCAAGGTGAAGTTGGATAGTGTTGAAGAAGGACAGAAGTTGAAGTTTTCTTACATGGTGTTACAGCGCATTGCCAAATGCAAAAAGGTCCATCCAATCGGCGAGCATCTCATTTGGCCTGTCAAAACTGACATATGTGGAATTATTTGTGTAAAGACCACCCGTAGGGCGAAGGTTTAATGCGTCTTTTCAGCGTTCAGAAGTTCACTTAATTTTGAGAATTTGGTTTAAATTTTACTTTAGCTTTGCGCTTAATCTGACTCCAATTTCAAATGATTGTCAAATTTAGATTGTGTGTCTTATTAGAAAATAATCATAAATATTGATTATGATTAAATTTAGATCTTTGATTATTCTAGGTATCCCATACTTTCAATTCTTCGTTCATTAAGGGACCCAATGCCGCACAGAGTCACACGCCCCGGGTTTGCGTGGATCTCACGGACACAAACTCACCAGTCTGATCTTGCTCAAAGATGACTCTATAAGAGTAAGAAATGCTCTGACAGAGACACACAGTTGGTGTGTGTGCGTGTGTTCAAAGTGTAAGACTCAAAGGATTAGTTCACCTCAAAACCAAAATTTCCAGATAATTTACTCACCCCAATGTCATCCAAGATGTCCATGTCTTTCTTTCTTCAGTGGAAAAGAAATTAAGTTTTTTGAGGAAAACATTTCAGGATTTTTCTACACACAACGGAGTTCAATGGCAACCAAGGGGCTCAAAGGGCTCTGAAGTGCTTCAAAGGCTCTGCACGATCCCAGTCGAGAAATAAGGGTCTTATCTAGTGAAACGATCGGTCATTTTCTAAAAAAATATATAAAAGTATATACTTTTTAACCACAATTGTTCATCTTATGCTGGTCTGCAATGCGCCACGTATTACGTCATCACGTTGGAAAGGTCACGAAAAAAAAGAAGAAAATAATAATAATAAATTAAAACAAAGATGTCGGACGATTTTGAAGTTGAAAATGAGATGGAATTTTTCGCCCTTCCCTACCTTTTTGAACCGGAGTACACAGACAAATAACTTAAATAGATGACATGACGCGTGACCTTTCCAACGTGATGACGCAATGCGTGGCGCGTCGCAGACCAGCACAAGACGAACAATTGTGGTTAAAAAGTATATAATTTTTACAGTTTTTGCCCATTGCTTGAACACATTTTGCAAAACTTCGCTCATTGTGCCAAAACTCTACACACAAGTAAACATGACACAACACTGGGAAATATACCATTCACATCTGTGTCATATTGAAACTCTACTATCAAAACCTAAACTCTGCTTTCAAAACCTAACATTCCTTTGTCAAAATGTAACTCTGATGACAAAATGACACATACTTGCATCATATGCATACACTTTCAGATCAGGGGGAACACACTAGTCTACTTTATATAAAACACTGCAGTCTTTGATTTTCACTGTTTATTCAGAAGGCATATTTTCAGGAGGCACATTTTCAAACAACCAAAAAACCAAATAGGCCTACTCAATATTGTACATTGCAGTAACATGAATTCAGATAAAGCAAAAAAAAAAAAAATAATAATAATAGAAAAAACACTATACTGTAAACACAGAAAATCATGGCAATTTTGCATACGTGGGCTCATGGATCCCGCCATCTGTTGGGGTCTGGCCACAGGACATCATCGACATCGCAAGCAATGTCTTCTCCCGCTAGGCACTGGGGAAAATATCCCCTTGCATGTCGAAACCATCCATGGATTGCTGTCACCTGAATGTCGCCGCAGGCCTGTTCCATTGCCTGCAGAAGAGGCATGCGGGCATGTGGTTGGCGGTCATATACACGCCATCTCCAAGCCGAAAATAATTCCTCTATAGGGTTTAAAAATGGTGAGTAAGGGGGCAAGTATACCACTTCAAATTGATTGTGGTTGGTGAACCAGGCCTGGACCAGAGCAACCCGATGGAAACTGACATTATCCCATACCACTACAAACCTGGGCTGATCTGGTCTGTTCTGTACAACTATATTATGGAGAGCATCTAGAAATGTGAGTATATGTTGGCTATTGTATGGACCTAGTTTTGCATGATGATGCAGAAGCCCTCGAAGGCTTATGGCGGCACACGATGTGATATTTCCCCCGCGCTGCCCCGGGACGTGCACAATTGCCCTTTGGCCAATTACATTACGACCCCGTCGTCTTGTTTTGCTCAGGTCGAATCCAGCTTCATCAATGAAAATGAATTCATGAGGCTGTGCAGCTCCATCCATGGTCAAGATTCTCTGTAACAAAAAAAACAAAAACATATTACTGTACTACAGTGCTACACATACAGAACCCTCACCCCATCACACAGGTACCTGTGTAGCTCTCCGAATGGATCCATGTGATACTGATATGGTACATATTCAGCTGCTACTGGATTTCACCAATACTGTATTGTAAATGTAAAGGACAGTTACACTTACCCGTACATATTCAGCTCGAAGTCCTTTGACCCTGACACTGTTCCTCTCAAATGGGACTCTGTAGAGCTGCTTCATGGTGATGTTGTGTTTTCCCAAGATGCGTCTGATGGTGATGATGCTCACAGGGTTTATGTTGTTGAACACTTGCCTGTCTGCAAGTATTTTCTGTCATAGCTGGTGGAGACGGATGGCATTGTCTGCCCTCACTAGGTCCACAACGGCAAGTTCCTGCTGTTGTGTGAACAGGCGTTGGCGTCCTCCCCCAGAAGGTCTTCTAGTCATTCTAGAGAAATACAACCACAAATTGTCATCGGTTTGCTTCTTTTTCTTACAGTACTTTACTGTATATACTGTATCATTCACTGTACTTAAACATCTCAATATACTGTAAGTAATCATGACTTTTCAAGGGCCCTCTCTCCCCTTGGGGCCCTGGTAATCAGTACTGGTTTTACCCCCAGTCCGACGCCCCTGAATCATGGTATGTTTCACAAAAACTACCACTTTGACTGCAAAAGGAGCATTAGCACCCTGAAATACCCTGTACACGTGATGTGGTAATGTGATATACTGTAGTACAGTGCTGTAAATACCATCTGAGTAGAGTAGAAGGTAGAGAGGTAAAGACATACCTGTTTTCTAGTCGGAATGTTCTTTTTACAGATGCCACTGTGAAGCGGCTTAGATGTGGGTGGACTCTCTGCCCAGCTTTCCTCATAGTCAGGCCATGGTGGATGACATGGTCCACCAAAGTTGCTCTTATATCATCAGAAATAGGGATCCGTGCATGGCCTCTTCGACCTTGACCTTGTCCTCCTCCTGAAATAGAGTTTAGTATGCAGGACCAAGTGTGTTGCATAAAGGAGTAAGTGTGTTGCAGAATTGCAACTAGAGTGCAAAGCAGTGCTTTTGTTTAAGGTATGGGTACATGTGTTTGAGGTATGGTAACAAAAGCTTCAAGTTGTGTTATTTTAGTCTAAGCATGGGTCTATAGTGTTCTTTTCCACCGAAGAAAGAAAGACATGGACATCTTGGATGGCATTGGGGTGAGTAAATTATCTGGAAATTTTCATTTTGAGGTGAACTAATCCTTAAAGAATTGACATTGACACAGCACTCTATGGGGGTTTTCTGGTTACAGATTTCCAAAGACGGCAACACTTTAGACTCACTGATTCTTCATTAATGAACAACTACACATAAATAAATGAGTAACGCACTATTAATATTTTAGTAACTACTTTTAACTAACAAGAAACTCTGATTAACAAATTAGTAAGTAATAGCGCTCAGTTGAATGTGGTAGTTCCAACCCGATCTCACGGCAATTTGTACGAATTTTATGAGGTGGCTAATACATATGAATTCGTACGAATGACTGACCACGACCCTGAATCTACAAATCGTACAAATTGGTATGAATTGGTCGTGAGATATCGTTGGGTAGTTTCAGTAACTACAATTTTTTTCATACCTCCCAGAGAACTACTATATAGAGGTTCATAATTAACATGATTAATGCATAATTTATAATAAAAGGTAACAGAAACCTATGAGGTGCCCCTAGGGACATTATTCAGAATTACCATGCATATACATATACTTTTCCTCTCACATACACATATGAAACCAAATTCATTCACATACTATAATGAAATGCTCACACACATACAAGTGAAATGCTTTTACAAACACAATTGAAACACTCTCATACATACAACTGAAAATATTACGCTCACACACACAACTGAAACGCTAACACACACACGATTAAAATGCTCTCATACATACAACTGAAAATATTACGCACACACACACACACACACACACACACACACACACACACACACACACACACACACACACACACACACACACACACACACACACACACACACACACACACACACACACACACAACTGAAATGCTCACACACATACAAGTGAAATGCTTTTACAAACACAACTGAAACGCTCTCACTCACACAACTGAAAAGCATTTCAGTATGTTGTATGAAAGCATTTCAGTTGAAACAGAAGGTGGTTAAAGTCCCCACTCCAGTCCAGTTGGTGGCAGTAGTGCACCTCAAGACAAAGAACTAGAAGCTGTTGAAAGCCTACACTGTAAAAAATGTCTAACCTCTCCAAGGAAAAATGTTCTAGTGACTGATCACATCTAAATTTTTTAATTGGCCCAAGTGCAATTCTTGTTGCAATAGTCTGTTAACATTGGCTCAATATGAAATAATACGTCAGACTAATTGAAAAATTTAGATGTAACCAGTCACTAGAAAATTTTTACTTGGGGATGTATTTTTTTTTTTTACAGTGTAGTAAACTGCGCTAGTTCAGTTGTGTGAGTGAGAGCGTTTCAGTTGTGTGTGTGAGAGCATTTCAGTTTCAGTTGTGTGTGTGAGAGCATTTCAGTTGTGTGTGTGAGAGCATTTCAGTTGTGTGTGTGAGAGCATTTCAGTTGTGTGTGTGAGCGTTTCAGTTGTGTTTGTAAAAGCATTTCACTTGTATGTGTGTGAGCATTTCATTTGTGTGTGTGTGAGTGTTTCAGTTGTGTGTGTGTGAGTGTTTCAGTTGTGTGTGTGAGAGCATTTCAGTTTCAGTTGTGTGTGTGAGAGGATTTCAGTTGTGTGTGTGAGAGCATTTCAGTTGTGTGTGTGAGAGCATTTCAGTTGTGTGTGTGTGAGCGTTTCAGTTGTGTTTGTAAAAGCATTTCACTTGTATGTGTGTGAGCATTTCATTATAGTATGTGAATGAATCTGGTTTCATATGTGTATGTGAGAGGAAAAGTACATGCATGGTAATTCTGAATAATGTCCCTAGGGGAACCTCATAGAAACTCACTAGTAATGACTCAAGTGTTCCATATCCTTCTAAAGGAACTACTAATTCCTTAGTCACTGTATAATTTTGAGATTTTTGTAAGAATTTGAATAGTAATTTGTTCCGATGTATTTGGTAACACTTTAGTCATAGATCCAAAAGTTCCTTTTGAGGGTTACCATTACCATATTATACACTATAAATTATTAATATTAATGATGAACCTGTATATAGTACAGTAGTCAACATTTGAAGTGGATCAAAACCTTTCATCAAAGTTATACATGAATTTTGAACAATAGTCGTTCTTGTCTTAGTACAACTTTGATTTTTTTTATCCACTTCAAATGTTCATTAGTTAGTAGTCTTCAGTGAGGAATGAACAATAGTGATTAGCTAATAGTGGAATACCACATTCCACTGAATTGCATTGTGTAATGCAATGTACACAGCTTTTGAAAATGTAATAATAACAATTAGTAATAAGAATAATTAGTTGGATTTATATAGTTTATATACTTTTCTCAGCACTCAAAGCACTTTACATTTAATGCTATATGTAAACTGTTCCTCAAGTGAACATGCAAATGTGTTGTCAAATTGTAATATTTGAGATCAAAAGGGTTCAGATGACAAAACATTTGAAGTAATCCCTGAAGTAAGGAATGACACAAAATCACAGAGACAATGTACAGTACACACTGCATTTGCACACTTAGTATGTAAATAAATGGAAATGAAATCTTGATTTGAGCTGATAAAATGTGAAAGATGTGAGATGATAAAACACAGAAAGACATATTTATTAAAAAAATTTAGCAGCCTATTTAGCAGATGCTTCTTTCCAAAGCAACTTCGAAACGGAAAACATCACAAGCAATTTGTCATGAAAAACAACAATATTAGCAGTGCAAAATGCAGAGTTTAAAGTAAAAGGTGGTAGATTATACACAAGCAGGAGCAGATTAACGGATTAATGAATGAATGAATGAATAATAAATTAATGAATAATAATAAATGCACTTTTGTCTATTATTGTCCAATACATTGTGGTTTAAGATTACATACAATTAATTAGAGGTAACAGTAAGTCAAGATACGAACTGAATCTGACCACCATGAAGGGTGATATCAAGGAGATGTGCACTAAAACATGAATCATAATTACTACAAACACACACAGCAAAGTTCAGCCTCAACTCCCAAGCAGGCCAAACCATCCAGAGACTATCTGATGCAAACGGTACAAACCAGAGCCACGAGCTGTCCAGAAACTCTCAACCCTTCAGTGTGACTGGCTGAAACCTACACCGCTTCCAGGACTCATGCAGGTTTTTATTCTTTATTATAGATCAGTGTCATTAACACAACAAATGTAATTTGAGTATTTAAAAAGAGCACTTTAGAGTCAAATGAAAAAAAAAAATATTTTTTTTATATAAGATTGAGTCACTTAAATATATTTTTGTTGAAGGTAGCCTACTTAGCAAGCCCCCTTAACTGGATATTCATGAAAAAACTGGACCAGGAGTGCAATCCTGAAAAATAATTATACATTTACAGGCTACATCTTCTCTCACACTGTTTTAAATAAAGGTTATTTTTTGGCTTCTAAGGTTCCATTAAGAACCTTCAACATCTATGCTTAAAAATAAAGGTTCCAAAGGATTTTCACAACAATTCCATAGAAGAACTGTTTTGGCTCCCCAAATAACCTTTTCAGTGAACAGCTCTTTTTTTTTCTCTTAGTGTGAAGAACATTCTGAAAATCCAAAGAACCTTTTCAAACTATAAAGAACCTTATCTTAGCACAAAGACTGGAGGTAAACGGCTCCAGCTAGCATACTGCTCCCAATAAGTGACAAAATAACGCCAACATTTTCCTAGCAGTGCTTCGCCTTCTGAGAATATAGTTCCCAGTATGTATACGGTTAGAAGATGGCTGTGTCTCATGTGACCTTGTTATTTGTACACACTTTGACTATACAAATCACAACATGTAAATAGGAAAATGTTGGCGTTATTTTGTCACTTATTGGGAGCGGTATGCTAGCTGGAGCCGTTTACCTCCAGTCTTTGTGCTAAGCTAGGCTAGCGGTGGGTGCGTCAGACAGAGTTGCAGCACACACAGAGATGAGAAGGGTATGTATGGACTTTGAATCTAACTCTGGGGGATACGGTGAATAAGCTAAAGTCCCCAAAAGTCGGTGTGTTCCTTTAACGTGTAAATTATGTTATAAGATTCAATAACTTGAATGGCTTCAGATGTATGCATGAGTCAAGTCAAGTTTGTTTTCTCGATCCAATCAAATATATATAGATTTAATAATCAATTGATTCTCATTTTTAAAAATACAAGTTAATAGAAATGATTTGTTCTAAACAACAAAAAGATATGGATTTAATAAAACATGTTTCCCATTAAGAAACATTACTTCATATGTATACTTATCCAGGATCTAGTAAAAAAATAAAATAAAAATAGACATATAATTTCCGTTACATCGATATTTATTAACTTATTATACATTACTTCCACACATCCACAATTTCAGTACTCAAGTGTCAGATTTTTAACTTCTAAGAGCTGGCAAATATTGACCTTAGAAAACAACCCAGATAGCAAGCCACCATCGAAACAATGTTTAATCAATGTTAATATGTCAACATTAACTGCATTGAATCAACAATTTTTTTTTTTTTTTTTCATCCAAACAATCAATGGTAACGGCATTGAATCAATGTTACAATGTGATGTTGGTTCAACATCATGCTTGCACTCTCAACTATAACAGCCTGAAATCAACTGGAAATAAAAGAAGCCCATAAATCTCTCAAGATCTCAGCAGAAGCTCTTATTGAGAATTAACAGAGGTTTAGATGTTTATGCTTTATTGAAAATGTTTGGTCACCATTATGGTGATCAGTGTTTCATTTAGTTGGCCAGTTTGACTCTTGGCTTTTTATGTGAGTTTGTGGTCTTTGTAACAAGTGTTTAACAAAATACATAATTTGTTGCAAAGAATGCCAGAAGATGATGAGGTGATTTATTTTTTAGCATCATAAAATAGTAAAAAGTCACCGATCTTATCCAGATCAAAAGTTGTTATTTGGTATTAGATTATATTCACCAACAGTACTTTCTTGCAACAGATGAGATATTCTGAAATTTGAATACGTTGTAGGATTATTTTTTTTTGCACACAAAAAGACATCAAGAATCATTCACAATCATCATATGAATCACAACAATGGAGACATGTTTAATGCTGCAATGCATGTGGCGTAAGGCATGTCACCATTTTTGAAATTCATATGTTGATTCTTGATTTCTGTGTGTGTCTTAAAAAAATTTCTCAGAATATCTGATCTGTGGCGAGAAAGTATTGTTGGTGATTATTATATGTTAATAACAAAAACACTGATCAGCGTAATGGTGATCAATCATTATCATGAAATAGTTTTCAGTGAATATTGTTAAGGGAAATATATATTGTTATATATTTTTCATTTGCTCAAGTTATAAAACATAGATTTGAACCATTAGCCTAAATTTATTTAATTGGATTAATGAAAAAAAAACACACTAAGATATATATTTTTTTCTTTTAAGAACTGTTCACGGAAAGGAGCCAAAAATGGTTCTTCTATGGAATCGTTGTGAAAAACCATTGGAACCTTTATTTTTAAGAGTTGTAATGGATTTTTCCTAAATCTGACTATCTAGCGTCTACAAATCGACACTTAATAAATAAAACTGTTGCGTCTACAAATCGACACAGAGCGTCTACAATCGACACTTAATAACTCTTATACTCGAGCCTCTTTAGCGTCTTCCGTCGACAACTGGCTGAGTCTCTTATCCTAACTTCTTTGCTGCGCAGCATAAATAACAAACGAGACAGACTTCAGTAAATGTCCCTCAGATGGTTTATTCAAACGGCCGGGAGTTCTCGAGCAATACTCAGAGAATCTCGGCCCAACAGATGAATATAACAGGCTTTATAGGGTAAAGCCAGACACATCAAAATAGAATCATCATGACTAACATATCACGCTCTATCAATATGATTGGTTAAATTGTTTAAAGCAAGCCCCCCCCCTTTCATTACCCTTTGTTAGCTACATCAGCAAAATATCAAAAACATTGTAAGGGGTTAATATTTCAGTCAATCATTTCACAATACGGTCAAGAGAAAAAGAACATTGATTCCATTTTCAAAGTTCCATTCAACCAAGGTTACATTGAGTCAAAAGTTTGTTAGAAGGTTAGATCATATCGGAAGTTCGTCTGGTGGTTACATCCTAAATAAAAGGAAGTATGAATTATTTTGTTTTATTGTTAGATCTGGAATGGAAAGTTAGTAACCATCAGACATAAAAATGGGAAGTGTGATAAAAGTTCATCATAAGTTTAAAATCTAAAGTCAGATTTCCATAGTTAGTAACATAATTAATCTGATCTATAAAAGATCCACCGCAGAGTGCATTAATGTGTAAATGAGATCAGATGTCATGAGATTCAATAACTTGAATGGCTTCAGATGTATGTATGTATGAGTTACATGGTCCATTTTTATTGCATGTTTATGATGCTTTTGAAAGCTTCAGTCTCAGTTCATTGTAACTGCATGTAAAAAATAATAATCAAATTTTGGGTTCTTCAGAATAAAGTCATACAGGTTTGGAATGACATGATGGTGAATTGCTCAGGGAATAATATTGAATTCATGTTTAAATGTACAGTAACCTGGTAATGTTTTGCAAGATGAAAAAATAAGCACAATAAAAACCAACAAAAATATCCATTAAGATAATAAAAACATATTTTATTGCTAGTATAAGCGTGTCATCATTCAAAAACAAAGCAAAACTACATCAACATATAAAACTATAGTTTAGTGAGACAATAACAATAAATATAATAAAAAACAAGGTCAGAAAAATGTACAGTAAAAAAAAAAAAAAACACATCAATTCAAATTTTATAAAAACTTCACCAAGAGATGAATTCAAATAAAAAATTATATATTACTTCAGTTGCTCTTTGTGTTTTTATAACAGTTATATTCATACTGGCTCTTGATGTTCCCCTTGCACATTCTGCAAACATGAAGAGACACACATTACATTACTGTCTGAGATTAAAAGTATCAATTCAAATTCACCCATTAGCATGATTTCAATGAACTTATATTAATAATAATAAGACAGATAATAAGTGTGACACATCATCATAGACAAACTTACTCTTTCTTGAGAGAAATCACCCAGTCTACTCTAGGATTGAGACACAACGATTCTTTCTTCCTTGTTTCTACAGTAGCACTGTAAGAAACAAATGTATGATTATTTAAAATCTATAAAATGACTCTCTTTCATTTTTGTTATTTTTTACACACCATTGTATGGAATTATAAGTGACATTCTGGTAAGTCACGACTTTATTGTTAAATGAAGTTCACCTAAAAAAATAGACATTCTGTCATTGTTTAATCATCCTCATGCTTTTCTAAATTTTTATGACTTTTCGCTTCTTCTGTGAAATACAAAAGTAGTTATTTATAGCAGAATATCCAAGCTGCTCTTTTCCAGCTCAGGAACGTTCTGCTAAACATCTGGTGAAAATAAAAGCCATATAGGTTTGAAACAACATGAAGGAGAGTAAATTAAGCCTCAAATTCATTCATTTAGACGAAACATCCATGTATCATCATCAGTTATGAATTTCACACGCTACCAGCCACTCTAATGATCTTAAAGACCTTTTAATATGAAGGCTTAAATCATTCAAATTAGTGAAAAAAGCATCAACAAGTGTCCACCACACATGTGAACTCCTGAGGTGATGAAGAGAAGAAGAAGAAGAAGAAGAGGAGTGTGGAACCTTGACAGATGGAAGCAAGAAGCAATAATGTGTCTGTATTTGAAGTGTTGTTTTAGTAAGTTTCACACTCACATGATCTCCTCCTTTTCGCAGTGTGATCCAGCAGGAATCACCTTCAACGAGAGTATTCTTGCAGTATGAATTGGTGGGTTTGAATATGTTTGAATGCACTTGCAGCGCCTGCTCATGCGAGGCATTCCTGCAGTGACAGAGAGAGAGAGTTGGGGTAAATATCTGCAAATGAATTGATTTAAAACACCGTTATGAATGTTATATTCTGCTTACCTTCTGTTGTGGACAGCAGTGCAGCGGTGCAGATCAGAAACACGAAGGCTGTTACGGTGAACTTCATCATTCTGAATCAGTGTTGTGCAGAGAAATGCCAGTAAACGTGTGAATTGAGCGTCTGCTGTAGTCTAACACAGGCCTGCACTCTCCCTTTTATAGAGAGAGACTCCCATACGTCACGAGAGTGTGTTGCGCAAGTATCTGACTAATCTTCTCTTCCAAGGAACTCTCTTTTTTTTGCTATCTCTCTCTATTCTTCTATTGCAATTTCCTTTACAAGCGAGTATAAAAATACTCCTTAACCATATGAAGCATAGGCTACTGTATCATATTTGATAAGCTAATTTCTGAGAACTCTAAATAATCAACATGAGCAAAACTTTCCTGAAACTTGCAGTTGAACACAATCTACTAGGCTACAGTCCTTCTGTCGTCGGATTGATAATTCTTGTAATAATTATAATTATCAAATTATAATTGATAATTTTTTTGGCAAGAAGTCCACCTTCAAGTCCTTTCTATTTATTTTTTTTGCTGTGAAATCTTTACTGATTGTCCCCCAACCCCCTAGAAGGACCGAGGTCCACCCACCACAGTTTTACCCAAAATCCTGTGAGAAACACTGGTATTGCTATGCCAATGCAGCTTATAGGATTCATCACTGTGGAGTATAGTTCAACTGTATTAATAAATGTCAAATTTTTACTTATTTCATCTGTTAACTCTCACTCGTTCCTGCTCGCTCATTACATGACATTAGTGATTTTAAGGAATAGAAGTTGGTATGCATATATTTAAGGGCATGCAAAGATGGGTGGTGTTTATGATCATATAGTGGGCCAGTCTGGGCCAAAATGCCAGGGCCAATTTTTTGTCCCAGTCCAGCCCTGACTATTAACATTATAGTATAGCCTACTAACTAACAAGAAACTCTGATTAACGAACAAGTAGCGCTCGGTCGAACGGTAGTTCACTATTAGGTAATCAGTAACTATTTAAGGAACTATAATAATTTGGAATTTGGATCAGTAGCCTAAAGTTAAAAGCTTGATAACTATTAACTAATATAGCGAACCGCTTCAAACCAATATTTAATTAATAATCATATTAAATAACACCAAATGGAAACCTAAACAACTTCATAATAGTTATTATAATTTGTACAAACGAAAAGGCAGGGGAAACGAGGCCGTTGTTTCAGCGTGTGAAATGATGAGGATTAAGAGTGACTGAACGAGCTGAAATCTGAACGCCGCCTGTGAAAACCAATCATAGGAAACTTGACAGAATCGCAATCCTAACCTGTGACTGTTGGTTGCTTCTGTTTTTTTTGTGTGTGTTTTTTTCGACGTGTGATCACCAAAAGCTAAAAGGAACATCCAGGCTTCCCCGCGCTCTTCCTGGTTAACGATTTCTCTATAGGCTAACTCTGTCAGATAACATTAAACGACCCCACTCTTCCATAGCAAACACGATTATTTTTCTTTCTGTCTGATAGATTTGATTTTGTTTGAATTAATTTCGTTTTCATTATATATTAACTCATATTTTTGGAAAATTTTTGGACTGTTTTTGTTTTGTTTGTTATTGTTTTATTAAAGGCCCACTGTTGAACTTTTAAGGTCTGTGTGCAAACGCAATCGTATTTCATTTGTAAAGAATCTTTTCATTTGCTCATTTCTGAGGGCGTGTTTCTGGACATTAGAGACTTAAGTCAAATTTTTTTTCCATTTTTTTTTCATTGCTTTAAAATGTGACTTCATGAAATTACAAGACTTATGTGAAACATTCTGTTTCTTCCCGTAAAGGTGGGTACAAATTGTTTGTCAGTTTATTTAAACTGTCTGGCGCCCTACCTGAACATTAATTACAATTTTGGGAAAACCACCTACCTAATATTGACTGAAGTCATTAAGCTTTTGAGATTTGCGTAAGGTTTTGGATAATGACTCAAGTGTTACTAAATCTTTAATGAATGTTAAAATGTTTATATAGTGCGTTCCTGTGTAGTTAGTCAGCAATAAAGGAAATGTTACCCATAGTTTTTAGTATGAAGATGAAATCTTGTTAAGACAGTGTTAAGACTGTCAAAATAACTATCAGTTTGTTTTCAGATTTTCAGAAACAACCAGATTTGTAAACAAACTAAATTGTTAGGTTACACCTTTTGCGCTCGAGTCCGTTTTTACCTGTAAGTGAACTGTGACTTTACACATGAAATTATGTTGATCTTTCCCCATCTGTTAGTCATATTTGTCTGAAATTTCTACATCTAGTGTTGTACCCCTGAAAAGGGGGAGAAGATTAATCGACACAAAACTTGCGCAGTTTCTCCACTGGAAGCTTTATGTAGAGTATAATCAAAATTAATAATTTGTATAAACAAAATTAAACGTTTCTATTACAAATTAACTTCATTGACATCTTTCATATCAGTATTCAGCAGTTTTTACCATATACGTATATAATTACATGAGTACACTCTTTTATAAAAGGCTATTTGAGACTCATGACACTATAAAGTGTATACAGAAATACAATAAAGCATTTTAAAGCATTTAACGGTTACCTGAGACTCAACTCTTTTAACTCTTACTCTTTTTAGTCATCTATGCATATTAACTCTATGGCAAATCAGTTATAAGCATGTAAATGTACAATTTCAGCTAGATGTTTTAGCCTAACATTCTCAAGTCACTTTTACTCTACACATCTTTGAAACAAGTCGACAAATCAGCACTATATAAACAGAAATACACATGAAATACACAAATTGCACATACACGAGCTTCGCGCCATTATATAGGCCTAACGCCATTCCCAGCGTGCACAAAATGGAGTCCTGGGCTCGCGCATTTCTAAACTACACATTTTAAACATTTCGGACACACAATCAATATAATAATCGCGTCTCTATACTCTCAAACATATTATTAATCCTATTAAAGTATTTTAAACTAATAATCACACTTAATACCTGAAAAGGGGGAGAAGATTAATCGACACAAAACTCGCGCAGTTTCTCCACTGGAAGCTTTATGTAGAGTGGAAAAAACCCGCGAGCTCTCCCCCTAGTGTTGACGCAGACCAGAACAATCGATCGTCCAACTTATCGTGCCCATAAACTGATCACAGATTAACTAAGTATAACTATAAAGTAACATATTTATATTTTATAGACTTTTCTACGAATTGTAAATAGTAAATATATTTATATATTATTATATATAATTATATATTACAGTGTACACAGACTTATGCATTTAAATGTACATGTTCATTTTCAATCTGTCACACACTCCCCTACAAAATTAAATGTCGTCTCGACATTCTCTTTAAAGAGTCTCTCAGTTCCTTTTGTAAGTTGCATAAAATAAAATACATTTTCTTGTGCAAGAATTTTCTATTCAATCTTTTCACAGTCCATGGCTCGTTCCGAACTTAATAGTTCACTTTATGGAAAATCAAGAAAAGAACAGTCCATGAGTGTATCAAAGAGCAAAAAGTTTAAAGAGGCATGAAACAACAGTCCATATTCCTTTTTGATTTTAGGAATTCAACAGCCTCTCAAACTCACAGTCCATAAGGCAAACAGTCCATAGTTTTTTCAAAATGTCAAAGTTCAAAACTGTTCAAGGCAATAATCCTCAGACAAAACAGTCCATCTTTTTTTTTTTTTTTTTAAGTGCCAGACTGTAACAGTCTATCATGCAAAGAGTCTTCAAGATTTCAAGTACACAGTCTCGTATGAACTTTAACTGTTCATGGTCCTTATTTAGTGAATTGTATACACCAAAGGCAACTGGTAGCAGTATTGCTGAACAGGTGGCAACCATGGCGACAGGCACTGTGCAGGCATGTAAAGTAAGTTCTGTTGTGGTGTTTGCAAGATTCCATTTAGTTGCTTGACATCATAAGACGGTGTACCAAGCTCATCATAGGTTAGTACTCTTGGTGGGTATCTTTCTCTTTTAGGCAGCTGGTAAGTTTGCTCACTTTGACTCTCTTGGTCACTTTCAGCAGGCGACATGGGAGCAGGAACTTGTTCATCAGCAGGTAAGTTAAAATCTTGTTCTGCACTGTAAGTCCCTACAGGTGGCTCTTGTTCCTCTTGGTCATTTTCCACAGAAGACATGTACTCAGGAGCCTGTTCCAGGACCTCATTTGGATGCTCATCGGACTCTGAGGTAAGTAGCGGTTCAAGGTTTTCAGGTTCATCAGCAAAGTCTGATTGGAATACTTGTGGAGACACATAATGCAAGTCCATTTCATCTTCACTCCCCTCATCAGACTCTGTATCATTTCTTCCTTACGCAGACGATTGGAGATGAATATGATGAGTTGGATTTTCCAATCCATCCTTGTGCTATGAGGTCATGCAAATAATCTTTCATTTCACGATACAGGGGTTTTGGCACAGACAAGTAACTGCGACTGACTGGCTCCTCATCTTTAAGTGAGATACTCAATTGCAAATCTCTGATACACCCAATGTCGTTGTCTGACTTAGAAAATGAATGGCACTCTTCTCTTAGCATTTGCTGTACTACCTGTCTCTGGTATTTACTCAGGTGGCTGACATCGACGGGCGGGTCCCATGCATCAGTACTGGTGTGGTCAAGACAGTTATCCGCAACCTGGATGTGACATACTTCAACAGAGGTAGGGTTTGCTGACACCTCAAACATACTAGCAGGTAAGACATTCTTGACAAGCTGTCCTGTACCGATCGGAGTCTGGCCCATAAGAGTAACATCATGGTCAGTGTCATTGTACACCTCAATTGTGATATTTGTTGGAGCCCCCTTTTTTTAGCTTCACTAGACTTTCTGTGAATTCAAGCCCCTCTGGCCACTGGTGATTCACATCAGGTTCAAAAATGAGTGTGCTGTCCTCTTTAACTGGCTGTGTATACACTCGGCAGGAGACCTGCACAGTACTACGTTTGGGGACGTTAACATGTTCTTTTGTGGTCTTGACTGTGTATTCACGTGAGCTCTCTGCACTCAGAAGTTGAATGAATGCCTGGACTTTGCTCCTCTTTAGGCTGGGAAATTCAGTTTTCACAGTTCTCTCAAGTATTTTGTTATTGACGGTGTTTGGTTGTGCTTGTTCAATGGAGTTCACAATTTGTTCTATCACATTGAAACCTATGAGAGGGTGAGAGAGGTTTTGACCCCTTGCTACGAGCATAGGAATGACAAGTTCAGCTTCGTGAGATGCCTGTGATGATAATTTAAATGTCACTTCAACATACCCAATATATGGTATATTAATGCCGTTGGCAGCTACAAGGTTCAACGTATTTGGAGCCTCAAGAATGTCAGACACATCCCTCAATGGTACTTCTGGTAAGTACTCCTGTTTCCACACTTCATCAATGACACATACCTGAGAGCCAGTGTCCCACAGTGCTTGAAATCGTTGGCCGTGCAGGTAACATTCAACAAGACATTGCCTCCCAACTAATGACGTCACCAGGGAATGCTGGTTAACCTGAGTGCTGCAAGTGTTGTGAATACTCATTGTCATAGAGAAGTTTGACATTGATTTTGTTGCGTTGATGCAAGTTTGCTTATGTTCAGCCCAATGGTGAGTTTGGCAGGTCTTAGAACAATACAGTATTTTTTTACATTGTGAACACTGCTTCATCTGCCTATCTGTCTTTCCACAGGCTGCACATCTCCGGGACTGATCAGTAGATCTGGTTACTCCCTGTCCCGCGGAAGTAACCGGTCTCCGTTTAAAGGAGTCTCTCTTGAAGGCCTACTGCCACGAATTCTGCATCCGGCTTGGAAGTGCTCACCACTGCCACATCGAAAACAATGCATGCAACGTTCCTCTGTTCTTTGCTGCTGACAATTGAAGCATTTTCTTGCTTGTGAACGAGGAGTCGGTGCATAATATTGTCGAGGCATATACTGGGGTTGAAACTGAGTGTTCACTCTTGTTTGGTTGGCATCCGGTGATGTCCAATAGGGCTGCACTTGACACTGAACAACTTCTCTGTCAGAATTTCTCTGTGAAGGAATGGGAAATTGTGGTGAGGCAAAGGCTGGTTGCTGCAACGATTCCCTGATGTGAGCTATTTCAGCACTGAGTGTTTTTAGTGAAGCTACATCAGTTCTCAGCTCTTTAAGTTCGGTCAACACGTCAAAAGATGATTTCTGCACATTTTGAGTCACATTGGATTTCTTATCAGTCACTTCATCACTGGACTTAACTGCATGGACAACCGTAGTTGTGTGCTGCACATTGGTTTTCTTTTTCTTTTGTCTTTCTGCCTCATTAGCACAAGCACTGTTTAATTTCTCCAACAGAGCCTCATCAGTGATTTTGGGGTCCAGAAGTAGGGGCTGCATGTCTACTTTTATGCTGTCACTTTGGAGACCTGTGAGTACAGTATGTAAGAACATGCTTTGAACTAATGCTGGATCATATTTGAGGCCTGATTCAGCTTCTTGAGATGCAAACAGGATTTTCTGGCGCAGGTCAAGAACACGCATAAGGAAATTCTGTGGTGTTTCTTTGTTCCCTTGGCATTCAGAGGTGAGTAGCTTATAAAGTTCAGTTGCACTTTTTTCTTGGAAGTGAGAGCGCAGGATTCGTCTTAAGGTAGGTAGAGTCAGGTTTGATTTTCCTTCTAGACAGCTTCTTAACTGTAAGCCTGGGGAAATGGCACGAATGACTGCATCAACAATCTCACATTCTGGGTAGCCTCTGCTCAACCCGTTCTCAATTTGGTGTGCTAAACTTGAAAAAGTTAATTTTTCTTTTTGACCTGGGTCACCAATTTGTCCAGAAATTTTGAAATCTTTGCGCCAATGTGGGCTGGGGTGTTGGGTATTCACTAATTGTTGTGGGTATGCAGCAATTTGAAGCTGAGGCTGGAAAACACTAGGTTTTGTGTTCACTTCTTCCAGCTGTTGAATTTCACTCAATTTTAGTTTCATTGCGCTTTTTAGCTCATCTAACTCCCTTTGCAATCGATCTTTTTCTGTGACTTCACTTGTTTCTGCGATCTCCTTTTCAGTGACTGTATTTACTTCTTTAATTTGATCTCTCAGGCTTAACAGTACCGACATGCCGCCATCTTCTAGTTCCGTCATGTCTTCTTCGAGATGTTGAAGGATATGAGAGATCAAAGACATGCGAGATTTAGATGAAATATTCTCTTGATCTGCTATTTTCAGGAACTCACAAACACTAAGAAGCTTGTCTTTGGGTAGTGGGTTTAGCATGGCGATCACTTCAACTTGCATTTCCTCTAGCACTGTTGTTTCCATTTTGGCAATAGAGTGGGCCTTTTCACTGAGTTGGGGCTTACTTGAGACTGACTGAACTTTTTGTTTCACCTGATGATCTCTGTGGCCTCAGGTGTCTGGTTCTTTGCCTCTGTCTTGCCTTTACTGCAGGAACTCAATCCACTCTTCACTGTTAAGCTGGGTTGTTTTAGGGGATGTACTGCATCAGGAAGTGTCGGCCAGGTATGTGACGACTGCCCTCCGAAGAGTAGAATCCCAGCGGTGCCTCCAAAATGTTGTACCCCTGAAAAGGGGGAGAAGATTAATCGACACAAAACTTGCGCAGTTTCTCCACTGGAAGCTTTATGTAGACTATAATCAAAATTAATCATTTGTATAAACAAAATTAAACGTTTCTATTACAAATTAACTTCATTGACATCTTTCATATCAGTATTCAGCAGTTTTTACCATATACGTATATAATTACATGAGTACACTCTTTTATAAAAGGCTATTTGAGACTCATGACACTATAAAGTGTATACAGAAATACAATAAAGCATTTTAAAGCATTTAACGGTTACCTGAGACTCAACTCTTTTAACTCTTACTCTTTTTAGTCATCTATGCATATTAACTCTATGGCAAATCAGTTATAAGCATGTAAATGTACAATTTCAGCTAGATGTTTTAGCCTAACATTCTCAAGTCACTTTTACTCTACACATCTTTGAAACAAGTCGACAAATCAGCACTATATAAACAGAAATACACATGAAATACACAAATTGCACATACACGAGCTTCGCGCCATTATATAGGCCTAACGCCATTCCCAGCGTGCACAAAATGGAGTCCTGGGCTCGCGCATTTCTAAACTACACATTTTAAACATTTCGGACACACAATCAATATAACAATCGCGTCTCTATACTCTCAAACATATTATTAATCCTATTAAAGTATTTTAAACTAATAATCACACTTAATACCTGAAAAGGGGGAGAAGATTAATCGACACAAAACTCGCGCAGTTTCTCCACTGGAAGCTTTATGTAGAGTGGAAAAAACCCGCGAGCTCTCCCCCTAGTGTTGACGCAGACCAGAACAATCGATCGTCCAACTTATCGTGCCCATAAACTGATCACAGATTAACTAAGTATAACTATAAAGTAACATATTTATATTTTATAGACTTTTCTACGAATTGTAAATAGTAAATATATTTATATATTATTATATATAATTATATATTACAGTGTACACAGACTTATGCATTTAAATGTACATGTTCATTTTCAATCTGTCACACACTCCCCTACAAAATTAAATGTCGTCTCGACATTCTCTTTAAAGAGTCTCTCAGTTCCTTTTGTAAGTTGCATAAAATAAAATACATTTTCTTGTGCAAGAATTTTCTATTCAATCTTTTCACAGTCCATGGCTCGTTCCGAACTTAATAGTTCACTTTATGGAAAATCAAGAAAAGAACAGTCCATGAGTGTATCAAAGAGCAAAAAGTTTAAAGAGGCATGAAACAACAGTCCATATTCCTTTTTGATTTTAGGAATTCAACAGCCTCTCAAACTCACAGTCCATAAGGCAAACAGTCCATAGTTTTTTCAAAATGTCAAAGTTCAAAACTGTTCAAGGCAATAATCCTCAGACAAAACAGTCCATCTTTTTTTTTTTTTTTTTAAGTGCCAGACTGTAACAGTCTATCATGCAAAGAGTCTTCAAGATTTCAAGTACACAGTCTCGTATGAACTTTAACTGTTCATGGTCCTTATTTAGTGAATTGTATACACCAAAGGCAACTGGTAGCAGTATTGCTGAACAGGTGGCAACCATGGCGACAGGCACTGTGCAGGCATGTAAAGTAAGTTCTGTTGTGGTGTTTGCAAGATTCCATTTAGTTGCTTGACATCATAAGACGGTGTACCAAGCTCATCATAGGTTAGTACTCTTGGTGGGTATCTTTCTCTTTTAGGCAGCTGGTAAGTTTGCTCACTTTGACTCTCTTGGTCACTTTCAGCAGGCGACATGGGAGCAGGAACTTGTTCATCAGCAGGTAAGTTAAAATCTTGTTCTGCACTGTAAGTCCCTACAGGTGGCTCTTGTTCCTCTTGGTCATTTTCCACAGAAGACATGTACTCAGGAGCCTGTTCCAGGACCTCATTTGGATGCTCATCGGACTCTGAGGTAAGTAGCGGTTCAAGGTTTTCAGGTTCATCAGCAAAGTCTGATTGGAATACTTGTGGAGACACATAATGCAAGTCCATTTCATCTTCACTCCCCTCATCAGACTCTGTATCATTTCTTCCTTACGCAGACGATTGGAGATGAATATGATGAGTTGGATTTTCCAATCCATCCTTGTGCTATGAGGTCATGCAAATAATCTTTCATTTCACGATACAGGGGTTTTGGCACAGACAAGTAACTGCGACTGACTGGCTCCTCATCTTTAAGTGAGATACTCAATTGCAAATCTCTGATACACCCAATGTCGTTGTCTGACTTAGAAAATGAATGGCACTCTTCTCTTAGCATTTGCTGTACTACCTGTCTCTGGTATTTACTCAGGTGGCTGACATCGACGGGCGGGTCCCATGCATCAGTACTGGTGTGGTCAAGACAGTTATCCGCAACCTGGATGTGACATACTTCAACAGAGGTAGGGTTTGCTGACACCTCAAACATACTAGCAGGTAAGACATTCTTGACAAGCTGTCCTGTACCGATCGGAGTCTGGCCCATAAGAGTAACATCATGGTCAGTGTCATTGTACACCTCAATTGTGATATTTGTTGGAGCCCCCTTTTTTTAGCTTCACTAGACTTTCTGTGAATTCAAGCCCCTCTGGCCACTGGTGATTCACATCAGGTTCAAAAATGAGTGTGCTGTCCTCTTTAACTGGCTGTGTATACACTCGGCAGGAGACCTGCACAGTACTACGTTTGGGGACGTTAACATGTTCTTTTGTGGTCTTGACTGTGTATTCACGTGAGCTCTCTGCACTCAGAAGTTGAATGAATGCCTGGACTTTGCTCCTCTTTAGGCTGGGAAATTCAGTTTTCACAGTTCTCTCAAGTATTTTGTTATTGACGGTGTTTGGTTGTGCTTGTTCAATGGAGTTCACAATTTGTTCTATCACATTGAAACCTATGAGAGGGTGAGAGAGGTTTTGACCCCTTGCTACGAGCATAGGAATGACAAGTTCAGCTTCGTGAGATGCCTGTGATGATAATTTAAATGTCACTTCAACATACCCAATATATGGTATATTAATGCCGTTGGCAGCTACAAGGTTCAACGTATTTGGAGCCTCAAGAATGTCAGACACATCCCTCAATGGTACTTCTGGTAAGTACTCCTGTTTCCACACTTCATCAATGACACATACCTGAGAGCCAGTGTCCCACAGTGCTTGAAATCGTTGGCCGTGCAGGTAACATTCAACAAGACATTGCCTCCCAACTAATGACGTCACCAGGGAATGCTGGTTAACCTGAGTGCTGCAAGTGTTGTGAATACTCATTGTCATAGAGAAGTTTGACATTGATTTTGTTGCGTTGATGCAAGTTTGCTTATGTTCAGCCCAATGGTGAGTTTGGCAGGTCTTAGAACAATACAGTATTTTTTTACATTGTGAACACTGCTTCATCTGCCTATCTGTCTTTCCACAGGCTGCACATCTCCGGGACTGATCAGTAGATCTGGTTACTCCCTGTCCCGCGGAAGTAACCGGTCTCCGTTTAAAGGAGTCTCTCTTGAAGGCCTACTGCCACGAATTCTGCATCCGGCTTGGAAGTGCTCACCACTGCCACATCGAAAACAATGCATGGGTCAATGACGTGGCGTGTCAATTCTGGTGTCCCAAGCATATTCATAATATAAAAATCTATACATTTTTAAATGCACTTCATTAAGTGACTCAACTTCCCCCTCTTTAATTACTCATGTGAGAATTCATTATAAATAATTAATCTTTAAGGAACTATTGAGCTCAAAAGTCTCAAAATGTCATTCCGGGTAACTGTCCCGGCTTAAAATCTGAATACAAAAATACAACAAAAATTTTAAAAATATATATAAAAGTATTTAAAATCTACTTGGGCATAATTGTATTGATGTTTTCAATGATTCCTACAAATATAGTGATAATACTAAGCTTATTTACATTTTTATGACAGAACGACTTTTGTCCCCAAATTGTGATTTCTCTAATGTCAGTCCTGGATAACAGACATCAATGACCATTTTGGACCATAATGCATTTTGGTATGTCATATGACATAATATTGTATCAAAAAGAAGACCCTGAAGGAGCACTAGAACATGTGCAAAGGTCAGGAAGCGTCTCTTAAAATGTCGATATTTTGATATTTCGGTCACTGGTGCACTTTGTAGCAATATCATGTGTCCTTTTGGATAACACTAATAAAACATTTATAATGATTTTATATAAAAAAACGATCTATTTGATCTAAAAGGTTACCTTAAGTGATGATAGCTAAGTTGTAGTTTTCCATAGGTGGTTAAGTTAGTGCCTGATTATAAAGAAAAAATATTGTTTTTTGTCATTCCTGGATAACAACATGTCATTCTTGTATAACAAAAAACCTCTGTTAGCCAGGACATGTCATCCGTTATCCAGAATGACATATGCACAACAATCTAGTTTTTAATTGACATTTGTACACTTTTAGGCAAAGTTATTTGTTATAGTATTAACATTAACATTATTTACATAATTGTATGTTTTTTTGCCATATTTTAGCTGTCATTCATCTTGATTTCATATGATTCAATGAGTCACATGGGTCATTATCAATGAATTTAACTTTTTTAAATCATTAAAAACTTGTCAGTGTCTCTTACTTTGTTTCAAGTTTGAGTGTTGGAAAGGAAAAAATGATACTGAGGATGGTTTTTATGGTAATCCTGAAAAATATTGCAGAATGTCCTTCCGTCTAACAGTATGTCATTCCGGCTAACAATGACACAGGCAATTCATTTAACCCATATTTGTGTGTTAGATTACACAATTCTGTTTTTTGTTGAGTTAATGATAAAACAAGTCTTATTTACTTTATTGGAAAACATTTTTAAACATTTTCCAGCTTTTTTTAAAATTTGGTTCTGAATTTTGAGTTATCAGCAGCCATAACTGAGCCCATGTCTTTATGAAATCCCAAATTTATTATATTAATTGTGATTAAAATGTAGTTTTACGAGCACTAGTTGTTTGTTGAGCTCCAATTATGGATATCAGTACATTTGTATATGCCAACAATGGTAGAAATGTAATTAATTTAAAAATTCATTACGTTACCCAGGAATGACATTTTCATGGGGAAAAAGATCTGATTCACCAAAAAAAGTGGTTAATTACATTCTTGAAATGTGTACATGTCATTGCATTACATACACAACACTCTAATAAGTATAGAAAGTCCTAAAATTAGAATTTTTTTGGCAGTTTTATTTTTTTTCACATCTTAATCCTTATCTGTCATTCACCCGCATGCAACGTTCCTCTGTTCTTTGCTGCTGACAATTGAAGCATTTTCTTGCTTGTGAACGAGGAGTCGGTGCATAATATTGTCGAGGCATATACTGGGGTTGAAACTGAGTGTTCACTCTTGTTTGGTTGGCATCCGGTGATGTCCAATAGGGCTGCACTTGACACTGAACAACTTCTCTGTCAGAATTTCTCTGTGAAGGAATGGGAAATTGTGGTGAGGCAAAGGCTGGTTGCTGCAACGATTCCCTGATGTGAGCTATTTCAGCACTGAGTGTTTTTAGTGAAGCTACATCAGTTCTCAGCTCTTTAAGTTCGGTCAACACGTCAAAAGATGATTTCTGCACATTTTGAGTCACATTGGATTTCTTATCAGTCACTTCATCACTGGACTTAACTGCATGGACAACCGTAGTTGTGTGCTGCACATTGGTTTTCTTTTTCTTTTGTCTTTCTGCCTCATTAGCACAAGCACTGTTTAATTTCTCCAACAGAGCCTCATCAGTGATTTTGGGGTCCAGAAGTAGGGGCTGCATGTCTACTTTTATGCTGTCACTTTGGAGACCTGTGAGTACAGTATGTAAGAACATGCTTTGAACTAATGCTGGATCATATTTGAGGCCTGATTCAGCTTCTTGAGATGCAAACAGGATTTTCTGGCGCAGGTCAAGAACACGCATAAGGAAATTCTGTGGTGTTTCTTTGTTCCCTTGGCATTCAGAGGTGAGTAGCTTATAAAGTTCAGTTGCACTTTTTTCTTGGAAGTGAGAGCGCAGGATTCGTCTTAAGGTAGGTAGAGTCAGGTTTGATTTTCCTTCTAGACAGCTTCTTAACTGTAAGCCTGGGGAAATGGCACGAATGACTGCATCAACAATCTCACATTCTGGGTAGCCTCTGCTCAACCCGTTCTCAATTTGGTGTGCTAAACTTGAAAAAGTTAATTTTTCTTTTTGACCTGGGTCACCAATTTGTCCAGAAATTTTGAAATCTTTGCGCCAATGTGGGCTGGGGTGTTGGGTATTCACTAATTGTTGTGGGTATGCAGCAATTTGAAGCTGAGGCTGGAAAACACTAGGTTTTGTGTTCACTTCTTCCAGCTGTTGAATTTCACTCAATTTTAGTTTCATTGCGCTTTTTAGCTCATCTAACTCCCTTTGCAATCGATCTTTTTCTGTGACTTCACTTGTTTCTGCGATCTCCTTTTCAGTGACTGTATTTACTTCTTTAATTTGATCTCTCAGGCTTAACAGTACCGACATGCCGCCATCTTCTAGTTCCGTCATGTCTTCTTCGAGATGTTGAAGGATATGAGAGATCAAAGACATGCGAGATTTAGATGAAATATTCTCTTGATCTGCTATTTTCAGGAACTCACAAACACTAAGAAGCTTGTCTTTGGGTAGTGGGTTTAGCATGGCGATCACTTCAACTTGCATTTCCTCTAGCACTGTTGTTTCCATTTTGGCAATAGAGTGGGCCTTTTCACTGAGTTGGGGCTTACTTGAGACTGACTGAACTTTTTGTTTCACCTGATGATCTCTGTGGCCTCAGGTGTCTGGTTCTTTGCCTCTGTCTTGCCTTTACTGCAGGAACTCAATCCACTCTTCACTGTTAAGCTGGGTTGTTTTAGGGGATGTACTGCATCAGGAAGTGTCGGCCAGGTATGTGACGACTGCCCTCCGAAGAGTAGAATCCCAGCGGTGCCTCCAAAATGTTGTACCCCTGAAAAGGGGGAGAAGATTAATCGACACAAAACTTGCGCAGTTTCTCCACTGGAAGCTTTATGTAGACTATAATCAAAATTAATCATTTGTATAAACAAAATTAAACGTTTCTATTACAAATTAACTTCATTGACATCTTTCATATCAGTATTCAGCAGTTTTTACCATATACGTATATAATTACATGAGTACACTCTTTTATAAAAGGCTATTTGAGACTCATGACACTATAAAGTGTATACAGAAATACAATAAAGCATTTTAAAGCATTTAACGGTTACCTGAGACTCAACTCTTTTAACTCTTACTCTTTTTAGTCATCTATGCATATTAACTCTATGGCAAATCAGTTATAAGCATGTAAATGTACAATTTCAGCTAGATGTTTTAGCCTAACATTCTCAAGTCACTTTTACTCTACACATCTTTGAAACAAGTCGACAAATCAGCACTATATAAACAGAAATACACATGAAATACACAAATTGCACATACACGAGCTTCGCGCCATTATATAGGCCTAACGCCATTCCCAGCGTGCACAAAATGGAGTCCTGGGCTCGCGCATTTCTAAACTACACATTTTAAACATTTCGGACACACAATCAATATAATAATCGCGTCTCTATACTCTCAAACATATTATTAATCCTATTAAAGTATTTTAAACTAATAATCACACTTAATACCTGAAAAGGGGGAGAAGATTAATCGACACAAAACTCGCGCAGTTTCTCCACTGGAAGCTTTATGTAGAGTGGAAAAAACCCGCGAGCTCTCCCCCTAGTGTTGACGCAGACCAGAACAATCGATCGTCCAACTTATCGTGCCCATAAACTGATCACAGATTAACTAAGTATAACTATAAAGTAACATATTTATATTTTATAGACTTTTCTACGAATTGTAAATAGTAAATATATTTATATATTATTATATATAATTATATATTACAGTGTACACAGACTTATGCATTTAAATGTACATGTTCATTTTC
Organism: Leuciscus leuciscus; assembly: GCF_965113295.1. Taxonomy (NCBI): domain Eukaryota; kingdom Metazoa; phylum Chordata; class Actinopteri; order Cypriniformes; family Leuciscidae; genus Leuciscus; species Leuciscus leuciscus. The sequence goes on along the minus strand of NC_138726.1, from coordinate 54,993,564 downwards.
AATCTGTCACACAAGCATCTTTCCTACGCTCATACACACATTTGTTCCTTCCCTCTGGCGCTGTTTCGTTTAGAATAATTTTCGCGCATACACACAATAATTCTGAAATTAAAATAAAATGACAAAAACAAATGAATGTCTTATTGTGTTTGTAGAGCAAAAGTGAAACATTTAAGAGTACTATTGATGTTGTTAGAAAAAAGAACATGTATAGGGTTTAATAAATTTAATACGGAAGAGGATTAGGGCCAAGCAATAATAAAAAAAATAAAACCATCTCGAGATTAAAGTCATTATAATGCGAAATTAAACTCATTACATTTCGAGAGAAAAAAGTCGAAATACAATCTTGAGAATAAACTCATTAAATATTGAGAATAAAGTCGTTGTGTTTCGAGAAAAAACTCGTTAAATTTCGAGAAAAAAGTCGAAATACAAGCTTGAGAATAAACTCATTACATTTCGAGAATAAAGTCGTTGTGTTTCGAGAAAAAACTCGTTAAATTTCGAGAAAAAAAACAACTCGAAATACAATCCTGAGAATAAAGTCGTTGTGTTTCGAGAAAAAAACTCGTTAAATTTCGAGAAAAAAGTCGAAATAATCGTGAGAATAAACTCATTAAATTTCGAGAATAAAGTCGAAATGAAATGTAGAGAATAACGCATTCGATCAGTGTTCATTGCATAGCCTACTGATAGAGGACATGGCAGAGTTGGATCACTTAGTCAAGCTATATTTTAGACTGTCTTTCAGTAACAAAGAAATAGCCTACTATCAACTTTAGCTAATTATGACAGAATAATAATTAGCATACGAACTTTAAAGAGAATTTGCAAGCAGTTATGTCTTTTTAGAAGAAAAAATCAGTCCATTTTGCGCGATGTAGCCTACTCGCTTTTGTCCAACATGAACAACCAGTGGACAAATGCAAGGTTATCGCTGGCTTCACCCACGCGATTCATCGAGGTTTCGTGGTTTCCCAGGATACCATAAGACACATTATTAAACTTGTTGATCCTCAAGGTGTGGAATTTCGATGAATGTTAGGATGAATGTGGCTTCAAATCGATCTCAATTTAACGCGTTCATTCTCGAAATTTAATGAGTTTATTCTCACGATTATTTCGACTTTTTTTCTCGAAACACAACGACTTTATTCTCGAAATCTAATGAGTTTATTCTCAAGATTGTATTTTTTACTCATTTTTTATGTATGAGTTTTTTCTCGAAACACAACGACACAAACCTCGTAGACTTGCAGGGTTGCCATCGCATGCAGGGCAGAGCCGGCCTGTCCTGCAGCACTATAAGCCCCTGCTGCTGTTGTCTCAAAGGTGCTGGATGGGTTTGCGGATGACCCCACCAGGGGCCTGTTTCAGAAAGGAAGTTAAGTGAAAACTCTGAGTATGTTAACCCTGAAATGAGGGGAAAACTCTGGGTTTTCTGTTTCAGAATGGGAGGTATGTCAAACCTGAGAAAGCAAAGTCAAGCCCGTTTCTGAAAGAGAGGTAACTTATACTCAGAGTCAGTTACCATGGTAACTAACCCAGAGTTTCTTTTGGTCTCCTCCCCTTTTTTAAAGAGGAAGCGGTGTTTAAACAACTCGTTCATTTTTTCAGAACATTTATTCATTGCTGTTTTTACTGCCGTTTTTTTAATTTAATTTTTTATAAGATGAAGTCTATATAACTCCTTAACTGGCACATAATATAATTCTGTAACATACAGTTACATAATGTAATTCTAAACATATTCTACAGAATTAAACTGTGGCATTTACTGAAAATCACTGAACTATGCTCATCTGTGCACCAGAAGTTGATGGACCGTCCTCCTGCTGTTCTTCCACACTCTGGGTGCGCGGGGAGAGATAAGAATACCCGTTTATACTTAGATTAAACTCTATAGGCTACTCCACATAAAAATGTTAAAAAAAATCTGAATGTGTAGATTGTTTGTGTAGACACATAATATTAACATTACCTCTGTAGGCCTCTCTGTGGCAGCAGAAACTCTTTATCCCCATCGTCCTGTGAAGATGAGCATTTGGTTGAGTACACTTTATAACACTATTTGTCAAAGTTTCTGCTGTATTGAGTAAGTTACTTACAGCTGCCTGGGGTTCTGTTGGGACAGGAGGCTCCAAAAGACCAACAAAAAACCCAACCCAAAGTAAAATAAATGGAAATATATATTTTTTTATGAAGGCCCTGGATCTTCGAAGTCCCTCCAGGAATTCCCACAGCCAAAAATGCTGCTGCACTGCTAGACACTGGATGCTATTTAGTTATTTAATATGTCAAATGTTTGTAAAGTCAGGTAGCCTACACCCATGATATGCTCAAGCCTTACCTGATTGAATTATGTTTTTATATTTAATTTTCAGCTGCTGCCATGTTCTTTTAATAGGCCTACCTGCAGGATTGCACATGAAAATTAAAATTAGTTTGAATTACATACTGTTCTTCCAGTTTCACCTCAGATATTATAACAGTTGGGTAAGTTACTCTAAAATAGTTATTAATTACTATAACTTCAAATGACATCTTCAACAGTGTAATTAGATGTAAGAGTGTAATAATGACTATCTTTAGAAAGTATTGGTCTACTATAATAAATCCCATATCAACCTCAACCGCTTGAACAATACAAGGAGAGGCAAGAAACTGCACTTTTAATGCTTTCAAATAAACAATATACAATTGCAATTCACCAAAGTGTGTAGAGGGAGAAGGTTACATTAAAAATATACCTTCTAAAAATGTATGTTAAATATACAGAATTGTTCTATAGTCTAATGCAATTGCATCAGATTTGACTTTAAATTACACTGTAAAAAGTCAAAAATTTCAAGTGACCGATAATATCTACATTTTTCAATGAGTCTGACGTATTATTTCTCATTGAGCCAATGTTAACAGACTATTGCAACAAGAATTTCACTTGGGCCAATTGAAAAATTTAGATGTTATCGGTCACTTGAAATATTTGATTTGGGAGGGTTAGAATTTTTTTACAGTGTACAGAAGAATTAAGAGTAAGCCATTTAATTAAATTACAGTATTTAGATTACTTGGTAATTAATAACACCCAACACTGTATAACAGTAATTAAAATGTAAACTTACGCATTGACTCGAGCAACTATTTTCTCCCTAGCTAACTCTCTGTCCTTCGCTGCTGCAGCCGATATTTAAATAATAATAATAATATGTGTTCGTACTCTCCATGTGCTTGCAGAACCACATCCAGTTCTGCTGGTGAGAAATATGCAGACCTCTTTTTGTCAGGCGCTGTTGCCATGGTGACTCATAATATCTGCGCTCCACTGATAATGGCTTTTTATAGTTGTGGTGCACGCGCTTAACTCAGAGTCAGTCAACTCAGAATTGATTGAACTAACTCATTTCAGCTGTTCTGTAACCGAAAACTCAGAGTTTCCCATCTCAGGGTAAGTCAACTCAGAGGTCAAGTTTTAACTCAGAGTTGGTTAAACCTCTGAAACCTTTCTGAAACAGGCCTCAGGTAACAGCACTTCCCTTTCGAAGGGAACTCAACACTACGTCATTGACGCTTTGGGGAACGCCTCAGGCGTGACAGGTGTCTGAAATCAAATATCAACTCACGGCAATCATGTTGACCGGCGACAGCCCGTGAATCATTAGCGTGAATGATTAACGCGCGACCTGGATGTATAAAGGGGAGCCTTGAAAACATGACAACATCCTTTTCGTCTTCAGGGACTGTTTTGTCTGGTTTAACGTCAAGCAAAGTTAACGGCAATTGAGAGAAAATGAAGCGCACACTTAAGGCAAGTCCTAAGGTAAAGAATTTCATTAAATGTGTCGACCCGTGCCCAAGGTTTTTGTCGCTGGATGACACACATGAAATGTGCGTTTTCTGTCTGGGTGAAGAGCACGCACGGGACGCTCTCGAGGGAGCGTCCTGTGCAAACTGTGAGTGTTTGTCTATGAGAATGCTTCGCTCTCGTCTGGCTCTCTTCTCGAGGGAAGAGAGCTCAGCATCTGGACCTCGTGGTTCGGGTCCCGCTCGTGCCGAGGCAGAGCGGCGACTCACTTCATGGGGCTCCCAGATGGAGCTCGTTGACAGTCTTGAGAGGTGTGTAAACCTCTCAGACGCGTCATCGACTGGCGAGAGCGAGCTGCAGGTGGATGACGGAAACGATTCTCCTACTGGTACTGCAGCGAGTGCTCTTCAGGACGGGCAAGAGATGGCTGATGAGGATGAATTAGATCCAGAGCCTCGTCAGCCATCCTGCTGGTGGACGTTATGGGGCGTGCCACCGACAAACTTCAGTTGCCATGGCAGCGCGCTCGGGGAGAGATCGCTTGCGGCAAAAAATTGACGATCGATTTCTCCCTGAACATAGGCCACCAGCTCAGGTGAGCCTTCCATTCCTTCCTGATCTCCATACTGAGATCGAGAGGGCTTGGAAGAACCCATACTCTGCCCGTATTCACCGACATAAAAAAAAATAAGAAAAAAAAGAATAACTTTTGTTATGGCAGTTTTTCACTAAACAATCATCTTTGGCATAAGAGATAGTCTGGAATCAAATAATCATTTCAAAAGTAATTTATTTCTTGCAAGAAGGCCCAGTTGCCACACAGAAGTCACAAGTACAGTCTGTGGAACAAGTGCGACCAGGAGAGAGGGGCAGGCCAGTCTTTATACTCTGTTATTGTTATCTTCCAAGGTTCTTTAAGCTCCATAGATGGATAAGACACCACCAGTGATCCTATTATACACTGAACTTTAGTTTAGCTTACTTACAGCCTGCAAGTCCTAAATTGGACACCCTTTAACCTTAGGGGTCAGGGCTTCAGCCTTCAAAGCTCTCCCCCTCTTTCTCCTGCTTCGCAGGCGTTTCACATCAATCATTATATCACATAGTCAGCAACACACATAGTAGTCAATCTAGTGTATGTTAATGAAAATCAAAGTAAGTAATGAAAATCAAAAATCTCCCATTACACTGTATAGACCTAGGGGGTCGTACTTGTTAGGAGGAATAAGGTAAAGTAAGTTTTGGACTTCAGGGCCCTGTTAGGTGGCTAGAACGATTAGGAAGAAGCTAAAGAAAAATGTGGCTTCCTTCATGAGTATGTAATGGCCTTCTTGTCATAACATCTTCAGAGAACTATGCGAGGTGTGCCACAGCTCATTCCTGTGAATAGCCTTTTAGGCTATTAGCCACCCAGGGGTAGAGTAGTTGGTCTTTGGGTGGAAGTTGGTTGGCTTGCAAGCAAGCCCTCGCTCCCCTAGGCTGGGCGCAGGATAAACCCCTGTCACTCTTTGGAGCCACTTGCAGGCCCGCTCCCTGTCTAAATTTTCAGGGGCATATGGTTGTTACTTCCCCGTTAACTCAGGGTAGTTTTGAGTACTCCTTTCTCAGCTCTGTATCTATCTACCTCACACCACGATGGCTCCGGTTGAGCGGGGAGTTCCAAACTCATTTCATTCGGGTTCTTGAACTCCGCTCCCTTGAAGCCAGAGCATTGCCATGAGCTGACGCCCATGCATATATTAGGCAGGCCCTTAATGGGGCCTCCACTAGGCAGAGTGGCGTATGTTGTACTACCCTGCTATAAGGGTATTGCTTTTTGCTGAGTACACTGCCTTTGGCAATGTGATTAGGTACCAGGATGCTGTAAGCGCTGTAGTAACAGCTTTCTGCCACGAAGGCTGCATGGTTAGGTAGTAGGCCTCAGCAGGCCTCCTTGACCAGGTAGCCCCCAATAGGGCTCTTAGGCTAGCTCACCTTTGGTGGTTGGCCTTGGTAGTTCGGGGAGTAGGCTCACTGATGGGTAGTAGGCCTTAACAGGCCTCCTCTAAGGTGGGTCCCAACATTGTGGAACTTACACTAGGACAAAACTATAGGAACGTTTTTTAAATAGTATGGTTCCAGCATTGTTCGTTAAAGTAGCAGAATAGACTCGCTATCAGCTAGTAGGCCTGACCAGGCCTCCCTGTTAGGCGAGTCCCCAGCAGCAGTCACCATGTAGCCCAGTCTGGCGGGCCTTAGCAGGCCGCCCTGGGACTGTAAGCACCCGGATTTAGGGCTCTTAGCATCCAGCTGTTAGACTGTTTTCAGGTAGTAGGCCTCTTCAGGCCTCCCTGAGGGTTAATTCCCACATACTGTGGTTACTAGGTGGCAGGCCCCACAGGCCTCCCTGAAGTTGAATTCCCGCTTTTTGAACTATCAGGTAGTAGGCCTCATAAGGCCTTCCTGAAGGCAAAGCCCTAAAGACAGACAACTGGACTGCAAGTCTGGCTCACTATCAGCTAGTAGGCCTCACCAGGAAGTTGAGCTCCCACATGTCTTGGCTGTCAGATAGTAGGCCTCATCAGGCCTCTCTGAAGGAGAGCTCCCATATAATGTGGTTGTCAGGTAGCAGGCCTCACCAGGCCTCCCTGAAAGATAAGTTGCACATCCCATAAGGCGAGTTTCCAGTTAGGTAGTAGGCCTCTCTAGGCCTCCCTGAGGGTGAGCTCCCACGTATTGTGGTTGTCAGGTAGTAGGCCTCACCAGGCCTCCCTGGAACCGAGCTCCCACATACTGTGAGTTTCCAGGTATGGTGGTTATCAGGTTGTAGGCCTCTCCAGGCCTCCCTGAAGGTGAGCTCCCACACTTTGTGGTTGTTAGGTAGTAGGCCTCACCAGGCCTCCCTGGAAGTGAGCCCCCACATACTGTGAGCGTAGGATCACTATCAGGTAGTAGGCCTCTCCAGGCCTCCCTGAAGGTGTGCTCCTACTTATTATGGTTGTCAGGTAGTAGGCCTCACCAGACCTCCCTGAAGGTGTGCTTCCTCATATTGTGGTTCTCAGGTAGTAGGCCTCACCAGGCCTCCCTGGAGGTGAGCTCCTACATACTGTGTTTTCACTTAGCATGGTTTTCAGGTAGTAGGCCTCTCCAGGCTTCCCTGAAAGTGAGCTCCCTCATGTCATGGTTGTCAGGTAGTAGGCTTCACCAGGCCTCCCTGGAGGTGAGTTCCAACACACTTTGAGTTTCCACTTAAGGTGGTTTTCTGGTAACAGGTAGTAGGCCTCTCCAGGCCTCTCTGTAAGTGAACTCCCATGTACTGTGGTTATCAGGTAGTAGGCCTCACCAGGCCTCCCTGAAGGTGAGCTTCCACATACTGTGGTTGTCAGGTAGTAGGCCTCTCCAGGTCTCCCTGAGAGTAGTTTCACAGTGGTGCTGGGTTGTGTAAGCTAGTGGCCGCTTACTATCAGTTTAGCTGTCCTTATCAGGCAGCTACCGAAGGTGAGCTTGCGCCCTGGCTCGACTCATGTTTTTATTCTCTGCTACGGGTTCCCTCCTGGAACCTCTTTATCCTGCTACAGCCTGGTTGCCTACCAGGTAGATCTCATGCTCCCCTCACTGAGGGTCAATATGATTATGTGGTCTCCTGAGTCTGGTCAGTCGGTCGTAGGACTCTCATGAGGCCTCCCAGTTAGATCAGTCCTTAGGCCCTCACAGGCCTCCTCAGTGTTTTGAAACACAAACACTGGGTAGATCCATGGATCGAGTAGAGAAACTCCCCTCGCTGGTAAGGGTTGTAAAGCACTATGCTGAGTCATACTCTCCAGGATATCCCGTCTCTGAGATCCGGGCCGAGTGGTTCACTGCCTGCTTCGCAGTCCCTCGGGTTGGATGCCTTACCTAAAGGCAAGTGTCCAGAGGCTCTGTCTTCAGACAGACAGGAAGTGGCCAGACTGTAGTGTCTTATGTAGTGACACCAGGTCATGCCTGCCTGGTGGCATTTCAGGTGGCACGTTCCCTTGAATAGTGACTGGCTGGGGTTCCCTCGGGTTCCCTAGCCACATTCCCTAGAAGGGACCCCTTCTAAGTTGAAGTTGTGGTCCTAGGCCCTTGAGCAGGCCCAGGTAGACCTTTCACTAAACTATGTTTATGGAGGTTTTCTGTGGTATCATATAGCTTGGGCTATGACCGTAGGGAGTGCTGTCACTGACAGCCCAGTGTGACCTGAGGGTGAGTGGTTCTAGCGTTCATTTGAATTGCTGGTTCTAACAGTTGTCACTGCCTTTGGGCATGCACTCCCCTTAGCATGGCGGCGTGGGTATATCGTTCCCCAAAGCGTCAATGACGTAGTGTTGAGTTCCCTTCGAAAGTTAACGTCTCAGGTTACGACTGTAACCCATGTTCCCTGAGAACAGGGAACGAGACACTACGTCTCCCTGCCATGCCTCGGGGCCTGCCTACCAACAGTCCCTTCAGACGATAGGATGTTGTCATGTTTTCAAGGCTCCCCTTTATACATCCAGGTCGCGCGTTAATCATTCACGCTAATGATTCACGGGCTGTCGCCGGTCAACATGATTGCCGTGAGTTGATATTTGATTTCAGACACCTGTCACGCCTGAGGCATTCCCCAAAGCGTCAATGACATAGTGTCTCGTTCCCTGTTCTCTGTTACAGTCGTAACCTGAGACGTTTGCGGGCATGAACCGCAACTGCACGCTTGATCTGGGGAATCCCCACAAAGCCCCTTACCGCCCCACCATCCAGGGTAGCGAGAGAGGAGAAAACATTTTACGCAGATTTTGGCATCTTAGGCGTTCCATATGGGCTTAAAGCTTCTAAAGTTTTATGTATAATTTACTTAGACAAGTTAATTTACTGAAGGCTACGAACGCTATGGTAAATAAGTTTATAAAATGTATTCACAAATCACAATACATACAAATTCATCATTAATCTTATGCCTAATATGATGAAAACGTCTTCGTGATTGTTTCTTGTCCCCTCAGATTGACAGTTACTAATTATTACAATACACAAATCAGGTAAATTATAAAGGCCTATTTTCAATTTAAAATGGCGAAATTAGACAAACGTTTATTAGTGATTATTTTTGTCAGTCGTTTAACATTTCTATCCTAAAACAGCTGTCAAATCTAAAATGTTTAGTTTAGCTATCCTGTTACACAGTGATGTCTATAACAGCATTACATCATCTTTTTAATTTTTTACATTAATCCATTTATCAACATATATTTAGACACATTTGGATAAACTAAATGTATATGTTTAAACAAGAAATAAAACCTTACACAAGGATAACCTATTATTAACCCGCATTAATGGGGTGTTTGAATAAATTAGAAATTTTGCGCGTTTAAGTTAAACAAGTACAATCTACAACAGACCTTAATGATGGTTCCATTGTGCAGTTACAAATGTCAGCCGCTAGGTTTAAAAAACGTGTTTTTAGTCAAGAGTTATTATTTTAAAAAAATACAGGACTGTAACATTATACCCCCCGTTTCACAGACAAGGCTTAATAAGTCTAGTCCCAGACTAAAATGCATGTTTGAGCTGTTTTACCTGAAAGCAACTTGCACTGATGTATCTTAAAATGTCAGCACCATTGTTTTGTCTCAAGATGCAAACCAGTAATGTTTTTTTCTAAGGCATGTTTATAAAAGCTACTTTGAACTAAGGCTTAATCCTGGCTTAATCTAAGCCCTGTCTGTGAAACCAGGCCCTAATGTATAATATTAACATAAATAATATAATTTAACTGCCTGTAAGTTTGATGCTGAAAGACAGCTCTGACAAAGATGAACAAGGAGATGCTGCTGTTATCAACTGTATTGTGATCCATCATGTCACACTGAAAACATGAATACAGTAAAAAAAGAAGGGAGAGACATTAAACTGTATATATCAGTGATATGATCCAGTGGCTTTAATGCAGACAAAATATCCATCAGTTCAGTTTTTGACTGTGCAGAAACCATCCTTGAAAGCATTTTAACATAAATAAAGCATGATACAAAAGATGCAGTCAAGTATTTTGAATCTTACTGATTCAAGTGACTTCAGTCAGACATTAAGTTATCTAATATAGATGACTTTGTAACACCGTCACTGTATATTGCTCTGTCTACAGCTCTTCCTGAGAGTTGATCACGTCTGTAGATGCTGCCGAGGCCAACATGTACCCTTTTCCAGGAGGGATACCAGCAACGAGTGCTTTAGTCCAATCTTTGGTGTCCCGAAATGTCAGTAGGATTTCAAACACTGAAACACAACAGCACACGGTCAATTACACACTCGGGATGAGGAGGATTATGAGTGCAGCGTGTAGAAATGTAGTCAGAGAAAGCAATGACCTTGGTTGATGGCTAGGATTTTGGAGTGGAAGTTTTTGGGGTTTGGTTTCTTCACCATGTACTCGTCAATCGGCAGCCGCGCCATGCGAATGCCAAACTCTTTAGCCCTCGTGAAGCTTATTTTCTTAAAGAAAGCAGTGAGATCTTGTTGAGTTCGGCCGTTTCTTCACTATGAAATCTCTCACCAATAAATCCTCCAGCATGAGTCTCACCTTCTGTATGGTTTCATCCACTAAACCTCCGAGGATATAAACTTTATCTTCCTCCACGTATTCCAAAGCTAACAGGGACAGTCAGTCATTATCAATTTATGCAGAATTAAAATTAAAAGAAAGAAATTACTTATTACAGCATTCACACTGGTTTTATCTGAACTTTTCGACTAATATCAAAATGAGCCAAGCCAAAAATGGCAAAACATTTAGTGGTCTTTTAATGGTCTTAATCATTTTAAATCACTGCTCAGCAAATTAGCAAGAATTGCACAAATACTGTAGAAAAGTCACAGCACGAAATAGCTTTTCCCAACGTGTAGAGTGTTTTTTACAGGACTAATCAGTGTTGTTCAACTCAATGTTAATGGCTTCAAACATGAGTTGCTAAAAATGTCTTCCAGTTCGTTTGAGTTTATTGTAAGTGTGGCAAGAGGGGCGTGGTTCAGCGAGGTCTGTGACAGGACAGAGGATCGGGAGACCACTGCGGCGTGAGTGGGTTAAGTGTGAATGACAAACACCCAGGGGCGTAGTTTGTGGGGTGGGGGGGTGGGTGGGGGGGGTTGGGGGGAAGATAACCCCCCCAGCCTTACGTTTGTGTTTGATTTGTTCATTAAATAAATTCATTTTCTCTGCTCACAAACCCATCAACCAGACTGAGCACAGACAGTGACTTGTTAAATAAGATCTGGGGTTCGAGCCTTCTGACACCCAAAGCGAAACGCGCACGTGATTGGACAGAAAGTGAGGCTTCATTTGTCGTCGATCACGTGACTCTAGTAAACCAATACACACCCCGATACGGGGCTTCACTAGAAATTGTGTTGCATGTGTGATATGCTTTAGTGTCATACGTAACATCACTAACGTGTTGATTGACAGCTGATCCTAGTGGACTGAGTTTGATTACATAGCGCTGTGCGCACGACTTTGTTTTTGTGCTGTTTATTTTTGATTTCCAATAAAGACCCACAGTCTCCGCAAGCCGACCCCGTCCTCTTCCTTCCCAGAATCTTGAACATTGTTACAGTAAGACTAAATATTTAGTATATAGAGTTCCAATGTGGACTCTGACCAGGCCAAAACATGAGCCTGATGGACTTGTTCTAGAGTCACTTCTCGATTGTCTTTGCAATTTGGACGCATTGAAAAATAACATCTGATCATCATTACTCCTTTCATTTGTGGGAAACAAAGCCATTCTGCAATATCCTCCTGTCCTCCGCAGCATTAAATTACTTTCCAGTGAAGCAGCTCATCATTACCAGCTGCTAAAAACACTCGTCTTCCTCCACGCTTCACTGTGATAGAGATGCATTTACCGTAAAACTTCAAATAATAGCCCGGGCTTCTATTTACCCAAATCGCCGAACTGCACCGGCTTGTATTTGAGACAGGCGTCTATAAGAGACAGGCCTTTAATTTAGTGTTGAGATATTCAAGCATGACAGTAGGAGGTTAACACATTATATTATGTTTTATTTATAAGTAATTTGAATGTGTGTAACAAATAATTTAATGTAAGAAATGTCTTTGGCTATTAGCAGCATAAAAAAAAAACATAAAAAACGAAACGATGTGACAGCAATGGGCAGAACACAAGTTACCACTAAAATCCATCGAGCATATGAACTTGTTGCCGAAACACATCAACAAGAAAGAATGAAGGCTACCCTGTAAAACAACTGCAATCATGTGATAGAAAATTACTCTATTCATCACTATCATCATCCCCGCGATCCTCAATTACAAGTTCATTGGCGAATTCCTCCTCCACGTCGCTCTCCTCCACTTCTCCCTCTCCGGCCTCCGCTAACTCTGCCTGCCTTGCTTGCACTAACAGCTCCCGCCCAGATGCGCACGGCTCTCCCTCTTTGAAACAATGGATAAGGTGATCCTCGCTGAAGCTAGTCAGGCCACATACCTAAGGATAACATCCCGAAGTTAATGAAATATATTATCTCCTCTTTCTCCCTCACACACATACACACACGCGCGCGTGCGCGCGAATAGTGATGAGTCGTTCATGAACGGTTGCGTCTGTCACGTGAAATCTAATCAAAACATAGAACAGACGATCTGACTGGTTTTAGAATATCATGTATAACCCGATACTAAAAAACAGACCAGGCCTCTATTTGAGACCGGCCTTTATTTACCCAAACCTGTCGTCACACCAGGCGTTTAAAAGAGACAGGCGTCTATTTGGGACTCGGCTATTATTTGAAGTTTTACGGTATTATTATGTTTTGCCCGCAATTTTCAAAGACAGATTCGTTCATGTTTCATTGTGATTCATCACTCCATAATCTGCCAAAAACTTAATTCTGTCTTTGACTTTTGATGAGACACCAATGGCTTTTTAAGAAGTGCATTTGCTTATATTTTTCTAGTTTCCTCCAGAGTCCAGACCAATAATTTGTGGTTAATACAATTAAAAAAACACTTGTTAGTGTTTCGCCATTTTGGGCGTGGCCCATTTTTTTCTGCCCAGGAGTGTAAATATGATTACATTTTGATAAAATGATTATCAAAATAGTGTGCACCAATTAATCGCACACAATAAAACCAGGGAAATGCAGTAAAACATAAACAGGGTGCATTTGTTTTCACGATGACTTAACTAACTCAATATAGAATGTGTGCAATATGAACCTTCACTTGCGTCTGGGGTTAAATATATCACATCTTCAGAGGGAAACAGATGAAACCAGCTCTCCTCCGTCACATCAATCTGTGGGACACAGAGAACATTATCATTACTGTATATCATTTCTGTGCTTCTGTTTGTACTATTGAAGGTTAGGCGAGGATCAGTTTAGGAATCCTTTCTAACCAGATAATTCAGGAAGCCGTCATTCATCCGAACGCACTCCTTATAAAGAAGACTGTCCTCTTTGAATTCTGTCAGGAAAATGTGAAATGGCTGTACGGATTTCTTATTGGATCCGTAGAGGCGCCTGATCTGACCTGCAAGACGACTGATTTCCTACGAGATAAAAGTATAACTGAATAAAAATCCCACACTTGTTATTTAGAAATCACGGTCAGGCATCGACCTGTCAAACTGTGTGTGTGTTTGTGAATCTGACTTTGTCTGTCAGGCGGTCGGTCATGCTGAGGTCGACACACAGACGCAGTCCTGCTGCTCTGGCCTCCTCCAGTCTTTCTTTGGTAATGGCTTTCATGACACGTTTACTCAGCTGCAGCTCATTCACATCTGCAACAAACACATGCAGTCAATTAGAAAACACTCTTGGTTCCAGTCAGATCATAAAGCAATATCCCTCTTGAGACCCAGGAATAGGCATTTTTCCTCGGTAGAGGTCATAATATTTTAGCGAATTTCTCTGGATGTCCTGTAAAGAGCACATTCAGGACTCTTTATGGAAACTTTATGGGCACTCTTATGGAAATATGATAATATTTTGTAATTATTTAAATCTGACTAATTTTTAAATTGTTTGTTAGAAATCAAAATCTTAGGAAAATATAATGGGGTTTCAAATCAGAATATGACTTTGTTACGAAACACGGCATTGATTTTATCAGGACTTAAAGTCCCTGTGGAAAAAATTCAGCTTTTAATGTTGTTTATATGTCTTAAAGGGGAAATGAAGCAGTCAATCAAGTTTACATGATTTACAAAATGGATTTCCACTATAATCAACAATTATATAAGAAACATGACAAATGTAAACATATAAAAGAAAAAAAGAAAAAATGTTATATCTTTCGCGGCCAGGGCGCCGCCATTGTGCAGTATTCTAACATGTGACGTCACGGGGTTGGTTGGCTTTAAAGGCTCTGGGCTGAGTTCAGTAAAACGCAGTGAAAGACATAAAACTTAACATTAAACTACGCATAAAAAGCATTCATCTGCTATCATATTATCATGTCAAACCTCTCATACATGTTTGCATCACACTGGCTCGTTAACAAGATGCATGTGCTGGTCGAACCAGCGAACAACTAACGTTAGGTACAGTCATTGTTAGCTAACAGCTGTAAGCATGAACTAGCTAAATAATGCTAACTTAGTGTTTAGCTAGTGAAGTTTATTAGTACCAGACAAAAAAACGACGTCTAACGTTATGTTAACAAACTGCACACTGTAGATGTTTGTGAAATAATTTTTTATTCAATATAATGTTTTACATTTTACAGACATGTTACAAACTATTTACAGGCTATTTGCTAACGTTATAGCTTGTGTGTGTGTGTGTGTGTGTGTGGACTACTCTTCAATCCTTGGCTCACTGAAATGACAAAATAAAAAAGCCGTCGTCCTGCTTCATTCTGTAACATACAGATCTGTATTATGCTATTGTTTTTGATTCTGTAACATAAAGATCTGTATTATGCTATTGTTTTTGATTCTGTAACATAAAGATCTGTATTATGCTATTGTTTTTGATTCTGTAACATACAGGGGTGCGTTCTCCGATAACGTTGTCTCTTAGCGCGCTACGAAGACTCAAAAGGTACACCTTAACTACAGGTATACCTTTCCTACGTGTGTTCTCCGAACTATACCTTAGGATGTTGCTTAAGGTAAACCTTCTTAAGCTCGACCTTAGCAGGTGCTGTCCATGGTGGAGGCGCTGAATAGGTTGATATCGATGCCTCGATGATCGATTGTGCGCTCTTTCCTTCACAGCGGTATAGGTAAAGTATTGAGAAAACAATGTTCTTTATAAAGAAGCGTTTTAGAAATAGTACAAACTGCATTTATCGGGGCTCATTGAAATATGTACATGCAGAAATAAATATGAGTATGTGTTTATAATTTAGCAAGTGTGCAATCCCAAACCCTCACGGCCAAAAGTGTGTTAATGTTCTCCACAACGTATGCTGATTATCCACCAGCCATGTAGTTGACATACACTAACTGGCTCCGCGGACGGCGCCGTCTTTGATTTAAAACAAGTACTCGCTGTCTCGCTGCCATAGCTATAAAGTTTGTGTAAACTCATCTTTCTTTATATAGACTCCTAAGCCTTTTCTGTCAAATGGTTCGCCAGCTGATGTGCCTTAGGATAGTAGCCTAATTAAAAAAAGCTAACAACCATTAGTGTATGGAAACTTTATTAATGAAAACACTTCCATACACTGGGTGTAGGCTATAACAACATAAGTATTTTATGTGTAAATTTTTTAAGTAAAGTAAAAATGTAATTTTAATACTAAATCAGATTTTATATTAAATGTTCATATAAAATTTTCTATGTGTAATTTAACTGCGATGTAAAAAAGCTTTTTGCGTAGTGGTGGCCACTAGCGGTATGAACCGTCAGCAGCGATAAGGTATAGCTAAGAGCGCTCCAGACCAACCTTACGAACGTATGACTTACAGAAGGTATACTTAACTAAGAAGGTTTCGGAAACCACGTATTAACGATAAGGTACTTCTTAAGGTACAACTTAAGAACGACGTAGCGTTAAGGTAGTTTCGGAGAACGCACCCCAGATCTGTATTATGCTATTGTTTTTGATAGTGTTATACATTTCTTACAGATAATCACGATGATCATTGCATTTGTCTTACCGAATGTGGCATCTTCCTGTCAGCAATTACAGTTTTTCTATAAGCTTTTTTTATTTTTATTAATGCCAACAGTAAAATGTTGCCAGATATTGCTACGAAAAACAAGCAAAATTATTATTTTTTTTTTTTATAATCCGAAATAAGTTCAAAGCTTGTGTTTTGGAAATAAGATTAATATATCACGAACCCTAACATGCAACTTTCCACTTTAATAACTTCCTAAAGTGTGACATTAAATCAGAAAAACAAGTCCAGAAGACCACTGCCACCTTTCCATTAGGTGGATCTGGCAACACTGGATCGCACCCACGCCCTCACAACGCGCTCTTAAGCCCCGTTCACTGCGCTAGATTCTCGCAGCAAAATGAATTGCAAACACTCATATGAGGGTTTAAACGGCTAATTAATCATTCAGAGAGCTTGAAATTTTATTTTTGAATGTAAAAAAATGACCGAGGTCCGGACCTCGGTGACCTCATAGCTGGCTACGGCCATGTATCACCGGCTATTCAACATAGCGACGTACCACTGCTCGGTTCCCACGCCGTATCGACTCAAATGCATAAGCAATGGGACACACAGGCTCAACAGGTCTTTCAAGTTCGTCTTCCTCCATTTCAAATCAATTGCGTATTCAGTTCGGTCCAGTAACGCTTCACTCACCAGCGGAACCAACCAACCCAGTTACGTAGGCTGTGACGTCACTTCAAAATGGCGACTCGCTAGCTAGATAGATAGCTAGAAATTATGAAAATAATTGTCATATCTGTGGTTTTACCAACTTTTTTAAATAAAATGTTTGGCAAGGTGATTTTTCTAATATATGTAGCTACTACCAGTGCCAAAACATGGACGTTTCATTTCCCCTTTAAGGCGGGCATACACTGTGCGATGTCTGTGCGATTTCAGCAAGGAACCTACTCACACTGAAAGAGTAGATCGCATACGATGTAAAGCCAACGCTCAGGATTTATGTGCTCACACTATACGGTCCGAAAGTCGAGCTGCGACCTCACTGCTCACACTATACGTGTGAAATATGCGCGAATCAGCGCGATAAACCCTCGTGCCGGGTTGTGCCTATATAGACGATATTATCATGTATCCAGAGATAGTGTCAAAACAAGCATCAGCTATCAATATCAAGATGATTTAGCATTTCCAATTTATGTATTAAATTATTATTAGTATTATTGTATTATTATTGTTATTATTAGGGAAGGCCTAGGCTACTTTTATTATGAAATTGATAGGCTATTATAATTAAATTGCCACGCAATAATTTCATAGCGCATCACCGCATAACCAACCGCTGTGAGGTTAATAAAATATTACAAAGAAGCTTACTCCTCCTCATTAAAAATTGTCTAAAAAATGTAGGTCGATTACAATGAATTATATATAATTAATTATTAACAGTCTATAATATGTCCGAACACTGCAATAATTAATCAATGAAAATTAAAAACAGCTTTATTTCAAAAACATTGTTTAACAAATGAATAAAAGAGGCAAAGTGTACATCGCAAATGAATAGAGACAGAGTTTTTTGGGGTCGACAGATTATAAAAACTTATTTCTGAGTTTTTTTAGCTTGTTTGCTGTACACCTTGTCTGCTGTACACCTTGTCACATAGCAGCTTTTCGACATTGTTTTGTTTTTTGTTATAAGTCAGAAATGACAAGGAGGCAGCTTCTCGCGATGCAAAGTCAATGGAGAGATTGTTTTCCCCCCCCGGTGTGGGCGTGGCATAAATACGCTCTGTCTCTATAGAAGAGGCAAAGTGTACATCGCAGGTGGCTTGGAAGAAGTGGGTAATGGTTAATCCATTGTGCAACAGGAACTGGAGGTAAGCAACAGTAATTTGTAGCTAGTTTGAACTACAGACCTTAAAGATCGACCTTTTTTCGGGGGGGGGGGTTCTCCCTGCAGATGAAACTGTTTTCGCGCTGGCACAGTGTGGGAGAAAACACTGAGTTTAGCGCAATCGGTTCATAGCTCTGCTTCACCTGTGCGATATAGTCACGAGGAGCGACCAAAATTTCTAACATGCCAGAAATTCATCCGACCATCCGATTGCCGGTCGGGAGTGGTTAATCGCCTCTCGTTTACCCCTGTACACTTCACGAACACTGCATGACAAACGAAGCACGACACAGCTGAAAATCGGCCCGACCCGAAAAAGAGTTGCACGAGTCAGAATTTGGCTCAAAATCTGACGAAAATCGCAGTGTATGCCCGCCTTAAGTGGTGTTTTTAATACGCTTTAAGACAAACCATGAGTAAATTCACAAGTCGACACCATTGTTGACTATTTTCTCCTTAAAACTGCAGTGAACCAAAGACAGTCTCAAAAACACGGTTTGAAATCGCTGGTGTTTCTGACGTCACAAACTACCTTGTAACCAATCAGATCAACGTGTGACCGTCAACCAGTGGATCTCTGAGCTGTGTGAGTGAGTGAGTGGAGGCGGGGCTCATTTGCATATTCATAGAACCGCCAATACTAAATGAGGCAAGGGTGTCGAGTTACATTCAAGCTATTTTAAGGCATAAAAAAAAAAATCCAAAGAAAAAACGTTGAAATATGTAATTTTGGTGATCAAAGATGAGTTTTAAGGAATACAATTATTGACTACAGGTGGATTTTAAATCATGTTAATCAGGCATTTTGGGAGACACAACAAGTGAATAGGGAAATAAATTACACATAAATATTCTTATGAGATATTCTTATGAAAACATTCCCAATTATTACATGTTGTCCCAAAAACACATAAATATGCAAATTAGATACAGGTGTATAGATGCATTGCATAGAAGAGGAATGGCATTTATGGCTATGTTTACACGCATATTGCATAAAGTAATATAGTATATCAAATCATTCTGTTATATCTTTCATAACATAACTAAAAAAAAATCAAATAAAAAAAAGCAGCAAATGTTTTAAAAATAGAAATCTTTTGTAACAACAATATCCACTACTGGTCAGTAATTTGGGGCAGTGATGCGCGGGTCAATGTATAAACAACCCGGACCCGACCGACGTTTTCAACTAACCCGCCCGCAACTCGGACCGCAAAAAAAAAGAAAGAAAATATTGTACCCGACCCGCTTCCTGACCCGCATTTTTTTAAAAGTAGGCTAGTAAATGCATAGCAAGAAATACACATGACAAAGCCAGCACTTTGGTCATTATCTTTCATTATTTCGGCAACTTTGCTCTTTCTGTTTGTGTATTTGCGGAGCTTCCACTCCCCAGCCAGTCTTCACCTTTTCTCTTGCCGCCTCCATCTCTACCTGCAGACTGAGCTCGTGCGTCATCTTCGCGCCAGTTATTCAGCCAATAAAGTGTAGGCCTATGTATTTCATAGAAAATTGCATGTGAGCGGAGTGGAGCGGGAGCAAGCGGGCGGATCTTGGACAGAACGCAGAGCGGCATTTTTAAAAGGATGGAGCGTCGCCCTATTTCCCGCTCCAATTTCGCTCCGCGCACACCAAGATTCTGAAGCATGCTCAGTCAAGCCTGACTCAGTCTACTGTTGATGACTGCAAGATGGATTCTATTTTCAGTCAAAACTCGGCTCAATAATGGAGTTCAAAAAGTAGGCTACTTCAAAAAGGAAAATAAGAAGTCATACAGGTGTAAAACTAACTATTATGTGGTAGAAGAAAACGACATCGTTTCAGTCAGTAGGCCTAAAGATTAATTTTGGAATCTAAAAAGACACATCTCTCGAAAACATGCAGTGTGATATGTGAACACGCTGGGAAGAAAGCAAAAGGTTAGCAAATTGAATACGGTAACTTAAAGTGTAGCCTAAATTAAATACAGCGTAAAATGCAAACAATTGATACAAGCCCATTTAAATTTTAATCCTGCGCGCTGCGCACAAGTTCAGTTATAAGAATGTTGTCCTAATAGTTAATTTAGCCTAGGCCTACTTTTAAAACGTTTATGTATATTTATTTTATATTTTTGTTTATATAAATTTTATTTATATTATTAGGCCCATTTATTCGTTTTATTTTACAGCAGTTTGTGTGTACAATGGATATAAGCCCATTTAAATTTTAATCGTGCGCGTTGCACAAAAGTTAACTTATCAAAATTCTGGCCTAATAGTAAATTTACTTTTAAAATTTTTATGTAGGCTATATTTTTGTTTATATAATTGTTATTCATATTATTAGGCCCATTGGTAACACTTTAGAATAATGGTCCGTAGTTAACAAGTAGCTATGCAGGAAGTAATAGGTAGTACTGCATTAACACCGAACTTAATACTATTAACTAATATGGAAGCAATGTTAACTAAGCAGTAAGTAATATCTAATTTAGTACAAAGGTAGTTCCTTGGTAGGTATTTGATTATTACTAAAGAAATATATCCTCATTGAGAACTACTTGTGAACTAAGAAAGAATAACCAATGAATTACTAATCACAAAAGTAACGTCTAAAAAGTGAACAATTGTGGGGTTTTTTTTTTACTCTTAACATGGTCATAACATTTCAGAAGCTTGTGCCTCGAATGGGTTCTTTGTGGAAACCAGTTTATGAATATTATATTCCCCCAAATACATTAGCTACATGTTGAGATTGTGACTACTACTCTTGCCAAAAGATGGACGTATGTTTATTTCAAACTTAAACATAGAATAATACTAATAATGATCATTTGTTTTTAATTTTTTTAAATTAGGAAGTGATTTAAATAAACACTCATGATTGGATTAGTTCACTATTATGAGCTCTATTGAGTGTCAGTTCAATGTCTCAGACTCCAAAGACCTACCTTTATGTTACAGTACAGACAAGGTAACGCTTGAGTAATTAGTGAGGAGTTAACATGTTTTTCACTTTAAAATAATGGGCCACATCACTAGTAGTTCCTGCGGGATGACAAGGTAACGTTTGAGTAATTAGTGAGGAGTTAGCATGTTTTTCACTTTAAAATAATGGGCCACATCACTAGTAGTTCCTGCGGGATGACAAGGTAACGTTTGAGTAATTAGTGAGGAGTTAACATGTTTTTCACTTTAAAATAATGGGCCACATCACTAGTCAACGTGATCTCATGAGAATACGTGTGTATTTTTATGTAAAGTGTAGTTCTACCATACGTACATTTATTTACGTTTTATACACACAGAAACGTATAATACTGACGTATTTACAGCACTAACATTTACGTATTGACAGCACAAAACAACTTTATAATACTGACGTATTTACAGCACTAACATTTACGTATTGACAGCACAAAACAACTTTACCGACGTACAAATTTGTACGTATTCCTATTTAACTTATGCATATTAAAATCGTGGCATTAATGTTTTGACTCTATTGCATTCAATTGTCTTATCAATTACATTTTCAATCGCATTTATTACAGTTTAACGTTACTCATAAATAATAACATTTCGCTCTGTTCGTGCCTTCTGCTGCAAACTCGTTTCGGAGGATTAGCCTATATGGTGTTAAACAAGAATACACTTTAAAACCTTAAAAATACCTTCTTTAATCGTTTAACCATTTTGTAATACTTGGTTTATTTACCGTGAGACACAAAACAAAGGCGTTTTCTCCTATAGACCCATAATACACTAAAACACAACATAAATTCACAAAAGACATCAATTTTATTAGCTTGATGTAATCCAAATCTTTATAATCCATGTTGTTAGCAAGAAATAGATCCAAATTCAGCCCTTTATCCAGTGATCTTTATCTCCATTTCTCAGCAGAGACCGTAAACTTCAAATCCCGCGCTCGTAGTGAATTCAAATTCAACAATTGCACCCGAAGCGTTACGACATGTTTTACGGCAGTGATATCAGACGCTCATTGGCTCTCGCATGCTTCGTCACAGATTACGACATGCCGTGTTTAAGTTGGTGTACTACATTTGAATTGGAGAAGCGCGCGCGCTTTCACAGAGCGAATAGCGAACCGAAACCGGATTAACATTTTCATGGATTAATGATTTAAATTCTGCTCTGTAACGTTACCTCATACAAAACTATTATACTGCCAGAGAGGACTGCGACACAACGTCATGTGAACGACTTTTGGTACCGGTTTTGACATTTTCTCAATAAATAAATTATTGTAATTATACGTGTCTGTCTGTTGTTTTCCTTTATAATTGTAGCCTACGTAGTTTTAAGAAATTGTTAGGTTTAGGGGTAACTTTGGGGTAGGATTAGTGGCTCAAACTATGTTTTAATGCTATATTGTTAATAAAACTGCCATTTCCCTAACGTTACACATATCTGTCCATTACGTTTTATCCTTTTAATATTGTCTATAAAATGGGTAAGTTATGTTTAGGTGTGGGAGTAGGGTTAAGAGATCTTACATTTATAATCTATAAAATGGTAAAAGGGAAATTATACAATTCGTAAATAGTTTGTTTTTTAGCTGTAAAATCGTAATAATGTTACGTTTAAACGTTGCAGATACGTCCATATTATACGTTTCAGCATATATCGAAACGTACAAAAAAGTACGTTTTCTATCTTTGAAAATGACGTATTAATACCTAACGTTACGTATTAACAATGAGACCAGGCTGCACTAGTTCCTGCGGGATGGCAAGGTAACGCTTGAGTAATTAGTGAGGAGTTAACATGTTTTTCACTTTAAAATAATGGACCACATCACTAGTAGTTCCTGCGGGATGACAAGGTAACGCTTGAGTAATTAGTGAGGAGTTAACATGTTTCTCACTTTAAAATAATGGACCACATCACTAGTAGTTCCTGCGGGATGACAATATAACGCTTGAGTAATTAGTGAGGAGTTAACATGTTTCTCACTTTAAAATAATGGACCACATCACTAGTAGTTCCTGCGGGATGACAATATAACGCTTGAGTAATTACTGAGGAGTTAGCATGTTTTTCACAAGTAATACAAGTTATTTAATTTTATATTTGACACATACTGTACAGGCATTCATTTCTGTGAGGCACTAGTAATATTATAACGAACATTGTAAACTGGAAGATGTGGTTTTGCGATTATTGCAACATAAATGCAGCCAATTTCTTCATTAAGGATGCAAATTGTTTTTGACAAGAGAACATCAATGTTTATATTCATATCCTAAAGAGAAGTCCTCCTCAGGCGGCTACTGTAACATAAAGGTAGGTCTTTGGAGTCTGAGACATTGAACTGACACTCAATAGAGCTCATAATAGTGAACTAATCCAATCATGAGTGTCAGCATCACTTCCTTATTATTTAAAATTGTAAACAAATGATCATTATTAGTATTATTCTATGTTTAAGTTTGAAATAAACATACGTCCATCTTTTGGCAAGAGTAGTAGTCACAATCTCAACATGTAGCTAATGTATTTGGGGGAATATAATATTCATAAACTGGTTTCCACAAAGAACCCATTTGAGGCACAAGCTTCTGAAATGTTATGACCATGTTAAGAGTAAAAAAACACACACAATTGTTCACTTTTTTAGACATGTTACTTTTGTGATTAGTAATTAATTGGTTATTCTTTCTTAGTTCACAAGTAGTTCTCAATGAGGATATATTTCTTTAGTAATAATCAAATACCTACCAAGGAACTACCTTTGTACTAAATTAGATATTACTTACTGCTTAGTTAATATTGCTTCCATATTAGTTAATAGTATTAAGTTCGGTGTTAATGCAGTACTACCTATTACTTCCTGCATAGCTACTTGTTAACTACGGACCATTATTCTAAAGTGTTACCGGCCCATTTATTCGTTTAATTTTACAGGACTTTGTGTAGGCTATATTCCTTCTTACATAGGCCTAATTTGTCATTTGAAATAAAACATTTCTATTTGAAAAATGTTGTTGTTGCTCATTAGTTCTTTAGGAGGTAAGGCTGTGGTCTAAGCTACAGTGATATAGGCTACATGTAGATTTGTTTTCCCCTTTTTGGAGCGAGCGGGGGGCGATTTGAGTGGAGCGCGGATCAAACTGCGTTGAGCGCTGATCGAGCGATAACGAGCGGAGCGGCCTGATGTAGCTTTGAGCGGGGGAGCGGAGGGGTGGACAGTTCCGTGAGCGATGAGCGAAGATTCTCACCGCTCCACTCCGCTTATGCTCTCTATACTACTATATAAATTACAAAGGTTTAATTGGCATCTTTATTTCAAACGACCCGACCGACCGCGACCCGAATATCATTAAAAATATTTTTGGATGACTCGTAACCGCGGGTAACCGCGGGTGACCGCAGGCACCCGCTCATTTCGGATCAACCCGCGCATCACTGATTTGGGGTCAGTAATTTTTTTTCTTTCTTTTTTTGAAATAAATCAATACTTTTATTCTGCAAGGATGTGTTAAATTGATAAAAAGTGATAGTAAAGAAGATTTATATTATTAGAAAATATTTTTTTTATTTTGAATAAATGCAGTTCTTTTTAACCTTTTATTCATCAAATATATTAGGCAGCAGAACTGTTTCCAACACTCATAATAAATCAGAATATTAGAATGATTTCTAAAGGATCATGTGATAGACTGGATGTCACATGTGACACTGAAGACTGGAGTAATGATGCTGAAAATCAATAAATTCCTCTTGAAACAAACTTTGTTGTATTATTTTAATTTAATACTGTGAAGCTGCTTTGATACAATCTGTATTGTGAAAAGCGCTATACAAATAAACTTGACTTGACTTGACAGAAATGATAATTTAAAGTATAATAAATTGAAAACCAATTATTTTAAATTGTAACAATATATCAATAATATAAAATGTCTGTATTTTTGATCAAATTAATGCAGGCTTGATGAGCAGAAGAAACTTCTTTCAAAAACATTAAAAATAGTAATGTTTCCAAACTTTTGGCCTGTACTCTCTCTCTCTCTCTATATATATATATTTACTATGGGCACACGGCACAGGACACTATAGTTCATTAATGTAAGTTATGATAGCAAGGTGTCTGAATACATTTTGTTTTGACTGTATATGATAATTGACGTGTATGATAGGGAGGGACATGAAGAGGTACATAAGATTGACCCTGTTATGTAACTTCAATTAATTAAGGTCAGGTCACCTTTATTTAGTCTGTTGAGCTTCTTTCTTTGTTTCTCCTCTTTTCTTTTTCTCCTTTTCACCTCCAGTCTTCTCTCCCAGTTTCGCTGTTTGCGCGTGACATTTTTCTGTAAAAGTAAGTTAGTACAATAAGTGACACACACTGTCTGTAAATGAATTCTGTCTCAATATTATGACTCATCATCTTACAGAGCACGAGGTGTCCTCTCTGTCGGCGCACGCGGGCTCGAGCTCCACATCGATGCGCAGAAACTCCAGTAAATCTGAGACCGCAGCGTCGTTTAGTTTCGACGCTCCGTCAGAGTAACAGCAGCTCTCGTGTGGCGCTTCTTCCATCTGTTTTATGGCTAAAGTCAGATGAATGTATATCCCCCACAAAGCAACGGAAAACACATCTATTATGACTGTACGGAAGGAGACAATGATGACCTCGGATACTGATAAAGTGAAAGTAAGGGTGCTATGCTGCTAAAGATCGTCTCTTCCGACAAACTGAAAGTGGAAGTAACAAATAACTGATATACCTTATATCTATAAACGCATTAAAAGATACAGCGATCCTGAAACACTTTTGATAGAACCTGTAAACGACATAAACACCACAACTGCTAATGTTTTCAACTCGAGAGAATCGGGCGCGCTGTTATGACGTAACGGCCACGCTGTTGTTGCTACTTTGGACGCATTTTGCAGGGAAGAATACTATATTATAGGACAGAATACCATATTATACATTTAATTTGAGTTTTTGCTAAATATACATCATACATTACTGCAAGCACAGTAAAACCAACCTTTGTTTTTGGTTCTTGAAAAAGAAATTCAAATATAGGCCCATTTGTTCTGACTGCACATTTTTCAAGTCAATAAATTGTCAATAAAATCAATATGGTTTAATATAATATAGCCTGTATACATTCTTATTTTATTCTTGTGTTATCATTTGACGTGTATGTATTTATTTCTCAACATCTACTTATATGTTTTTCATTATTTGTTGAAGTGTTTTCTTCTTCTTTTTTATTACATCAGTAAACTAACTTTGTTCCAGCGAATATGACATTTGGCAAATACCAGTAAAAATATGCAATAATATATGCATGTTCATTTGGTAACCAAAAGCTCATATTTAGTGTTTTCTGGTTATTAAATCATGCATACATTCTAACTGTCCAGCAAGTGTTACGTGTTGATGTTTAGTTTGTTTACATGTTTTTGTACATTACTTTTTTTTTTTTTTACATTATTTTACATTTTTTATTCGTATATTTGTACCGTTATATTTCACTGGTATATATATAAAAAAAAAATAGAAGAGATACTATCATCATTTAATATTTTACTAGATGCTTTTATTATCCAAAGGAACTTAGACAGAAGTTCAAAACACGAGTGATTCATCATCATCATAAAGATTATATCATCAATGCATGTGTTGTAGTACAAACCCCAATACAAAATCCAGACATTTGAGGTTGAGTTTATTATTATTACGTCTTTTCTGATAAGTGCCTTTCTTGAGAAATCTGCACATGTGATCAAAGGGACTTTTCATGTGTTTCCTTGTTTGAAATAAAACCTCATTTATGCAAACCACCAATTATCCAAACCAGCATCAAACGTGTGTCATCCAGTCAGACGAGGAGCTGCTGGAAAAACTAAATCTTGCCAACAGTATCTCATTGTCTATATTATAATAAATTAATGAAAACATAAAAACAGTAAGCATTTCTTATTTTGGACACACGTGTTTTAGCGAATATAGGAAGCTGTGGGTTGTTGCGAAGCTGGCGGTTTTGTGAGGGATGTAGTGTGGTAATATTCATATCTGCTGAATTCTATTAAATCTTTACAACCAAATCCAATCAAATTGATTTCAGGCCTGTCATGTGAAAGTCATGTACATGACTCAACAGATTTTCCTGTTGCCGTAAATCAAAATGTTCTCAACTTTCTCACGAGCTACAAATGAACAACATACGGGTTAAGAAATGAGCCCGTTATCGCTAATCTCTCTGGAGAATTTTATCCTATACATTTTGGGTGAATCAAACTGATTTATGAATATTAATATTCAGTGGCAACTGTGATAAATAAAATCCCAGGAGAGCAGTTGGATTTATTTATCATGTGAAACATATATTAAATATGTTTGGATAATGAATGAGGCCCATGATTTTGAGGCCCATTTAAACTTTTGGACATTAATCCAAATTCTTATCTGTCTGGCCTGAAACCATACATTGTGAAATTTGGGATGCAACAAAATCTCCATATATTATAATTTATTATAATATAAACAGTTGTGCCAGGTTTACACATACAAGGAATTAGTCTTGGTGACAGAAGCTTCCACAGCACATACAAAATGCCACTGACATGACACAGATAATACAATTAATAAAAATAAAAATGAATAGAAATTTCAAATGCACAGCATTTAAGTACGTATAAGTGATGCTTTATTTATATAGATTTTATATTTACAAAAAACAGTGTTTGAAAGGTGCTTTACAAAAGAGAAATACTAGTGCATTCACAGAAAAGAGCAACAAACACACACATACTATAAAACAAAATACAACAATAAAATAAATCAAGGAAAGGCCCTAGTGAACAAATGTGTTTTAAGATACTTTTTAAAAGTGCGATTGCTTGTGGCTGTCAGGAAGAGAGTTCCATACTGGGACTGAAATGACCATAGACTGCCAAATTTTAGCCATGATTTTGGTACAACAAGTTACTATTGGATGTTCGGAGTGATCTTGCTGGAGAATATTTACAGTGGGTACGGGAAGTATTCAGACCCCCTTAAATTTTTCACTCTTTGTTACATTGCAGCCATTTGCTAAAATCATTTAAGTTCTTTTTTTCCCCTCATTTTTGTACACACAGCACCCAATATTGACAGAAAAACACAGAATTGTTGACATTTTTGCACATTTATTAAAAAAGAAAAACTGAAATATCACATGGTCCTAAGTATTCAGACCCTTTGCTCAGTATTTAGTAGAAGCACCCTTTTGATCTAATACAGCCATGAGTCTTTTTGGGAAAGATGTAACAAGTTTTTCACACCTGGATTTGGGTATCCTCTGCCATTCCTCCTTGCAGATCCTCTCCAGTTCTGTCAGGTTGGATGGTAAACGTTGGTGGACAGCCATTTTCAGGTCTCTCCAGAGATGCTCAATTGGGTTTAAGTCAGGGCTCTGGCTGGGCCATTCAAGAACAGTAACGGAGTTGTTGTGAAGTCACTCCTACGTTATTTCAGCTGTGTGCTTAGGGTCATTGTCTTGTTGGAAGGTGAACCTTCGGCCCAGTCTGAGGTCCAGAGCACTCTGGAGAAGGTTTTCGTCCAGGATATCCCTGTACTTGGCCGCATTCATCTTTCCCTCGATTGCAACCAGTCGTCCTGTCCCTGCAGCTGAAAAACACCCCCACAGCATGATGCTGCCACCACCATGCTTCACTGTTGAGACTGTATTGGACAGGTGATGAGCAGTGCCTGGTTTTCTCCACACATACCGCTTAGAATTAAGGCCAAAAAGTTCTATCTTGGTCTCATCAGACCAGAGAATCTTATTTATCACCATCTTGGAGTCCTTCAGGTGTGCTTTCATGTGTCTTGCACTGAGGAGAGGCTTCTGTCGGGCCACTCTGCCATAAAGCCCCGACTGGTGGATGGCTGCAGTGATCGTTGACTTACTACAACTTTCTCCCATCTCCCGACTGCATCTCTGGAGCTCAGCCTCAGTGATCTTTGGGTTCTTCTTTACCTCTCTCACCAAGGCTCTTCTCCCCCGATAGCTCAGTTTGGCTGGACGGCCAGCTCTAGGAAGGGTTCTGGTCGTCCCAAACGTCTTCCATTTAAGGATTATGGAGGCCACTGTGCTCTTAGGAACTTTAAGTGCAGCAGAATTTTTTTTGTAACCTTGACCAGATCTGTGTAGTTAAACCGAGGTCCTGACTCTCTGTGGTCATTAAAAAATCCCAGGATGTCCTTCGAAAAAGAGTAGGGGTGTAACCCCGGCATCCTGGCCAAATTTTCCCCTTGGCCTCTGTCCATCATGGCCTCCTAATCATCCCCATATACTGACTGGCTTCATCACTGTCTCCTCTCCACCAGTAAGCTGGTGTGTGGTGGGCGTTCTGGTGCAATATGGCTGCCGTCGCATCATCCAAGTGGATGCTGCACATTGGTGGTGGTTGAGGAGATTCCCCCATCTATGTAAAGCGCTTTGAGGTCTCAGAAAAAGCGCTATATAAATGTAACAAATTATTATTATTATTATTATTATTATTATTATGTGATATTTCAGTTTTTCTTTTTTAATAAATGTGCAAAAATGTCAACAATTCTGTGTTTTTCTGTCAATATGGGGTGATGTGTGTACAATAATGAGAAAAAAAAAAGAACTTAAATGATTTTAGCAAATGGCTACAATATAACAAAGAGTGAAAAATTTAAGGGGGTCTGAATACTTTCCGTACCCACCGTATTTAATAAATTAGAAGAGTATATTGGGGCAGTCCCATAAAGACATTTAAAAACCAATAAGATGATCTTGAATTCAGTTCTGTATGATACAGGCAGCCAGTGAAGGGATCTGAGTGTCGGAGTAATGTGATTTATCATTTTACTGCGAGTTAGCATACGTGCAGCTCCATTCTCAACTCTTTGTAATAGAGCTCTTTGGTAACAAAGTCAAGTCTATATGTAACAAATGTATGAACAAGTTTTTCATTCTCATTCTGTAGGATGTTTTAGAAAAATTGCTAATATGTATTTTTTTTCTTTTTTTAAAATCTGAGGTCCCTGTCAAACATGATTCCTCAGTTCTTGACCTGGCTACTGACTTTTAGTGATAAAGAAGCAAGATATGGAGCAATAGATTGTTTCTCTACGACATCATGATAACAAGTGAAGTACTTCTATCTTATCTTTGTTCAGCAGTAGAAAGTTCTGTGACATCCACAATTATATTGTTATAATTTATTGCTATTATAAATAATAGAGGGCCCAACATTGAGCCTTGAGGAACGCCACAATATATGACACAACATCTAGAGGTGTAACATAGTATTCCCTGCTTCTTAAGTAGGATCTGAACCAGTCTAGGACCTGACAGACCCAGTTCTGTCGAGTAGAATCTCATGATCAACGCCATCAAAAGCTGCACTCAGATCTAAAAGAACAAGTCCTGAATAACTTGCAAATCGTTTAAAACCTTTATGCCTTTTCTGTTCTGTGGTTTGTAAGGAAGCCAGACTGAAATGTTTCATTAAGTTTATTGGTGTCATTGAGCTGTATGGATACTATTTTTAATAAGAAATGGAAGATTAGAGATTGTTCTGTATACTGAGCACAGAAGAACAATTGCAGTTTTACAAATTTGAGGGAAAACTCCTTGCCGTAGGGAATGATTAATGATATTCAGGATGTCTGGTAATGGTCATGACTGTTTTGAGAGTTTAGCGGGAAATGTGTTGAGAAAGCATCTAGAGGAAGTCATAACTGATAAGACCTGTGTAAGTGTACTGGGGCTGACAGCTAAGAAGTTGGACAAATTACATTGCAAGAGAATAGCAGGGGAGTTGGAGACCTTACAAGTTCAAGAAAAGTGAGCAGAATTGATTTGATAAAAGAAATGATTTATTAAAAAAACATCATCCATATATTCCACAACTTTTATACTTTTCAACAAACAACACTGAAAACTGATTGCATCAGTATACAATGAAAACAATGAATATATGCAGTGTAACAGACTGTGTCTTTAGTGTAGCACATCATTGGGTTCATGGTGTCTTGAAATCAT
>NC_138726.1:54667740-54957740 GCF_965113295.1 Leuciscus leuciscus | reverse complement strand
TATATATATATATATATATATATATATATATATACACACATATATATATACATACATACATACATACATATATATATATATATATATATATACATACATATACATATATATATATATATATATATATATATATATATATATATATATATATATATATATATTAATTTACTAAAAGTAAAGTTATTTCTTACTTGCTGCTATAATTATCACAAAACATTATATATCATATATATATATATATATATATATATATATATATATATATATATATATATATATATATATATATATATATAATATAGTTTGCCATCTTGAAATGGACAAAGACCATTTTCTGAAGATTGTTGAAAACAAAAATATATATATATTTCTTTTCGACATATTTTCGACATGATTTCCACAATATTTTCAGTACTTTTTTAAATGCAAAGTGTCATTTATGGTAGATCAGCAATAGTGCTTTTCAGAAAATTTGGTAACATTTCATTTCGATAGTCCACTTTAGACATTCTACTAACTACAGGTAACTTTGCAACTACATGTCAACTAACTGTCATTAGATTATTAGTAGACTGATAAATATCTGCTAACACTTTATTTTGTTGGTCCCCCAACAGACATTCTATAAGTAACTTGGCAACTACAAGTTCAACTTATTCTACTAATCCGAACCCGAACCCTAACACCTAACCATAACCTCATAACAGTCTACTGACAGTCTACTACACTCTACTAATACTCTAATGAGAGTTAGTTGACATGTAGTTGCAAAGTTACTTGTAGTTAGTAGAATGTCTAAAGTGGACTTATCAAAATAAAGAGGAACCGAAAATTTGCCATGCCATTTGCCATCATGCAAGCTTTCATACATTTGCTTAGTCATAATGTTTATCTATTCATCACTTTTAATGAGCAAGTCATGCATCCAAACAGAGTTGTATTGACATTTTTGCAATGGGAGACGATACATGTACGTTTGCATTGAACACATGCATTTTTCACAGATCTCTAATAACCATAACCATTAAACATCATAAGCTTTTGCATATAAACATAGATGAGAAATTATCCTTCAATGATCTTTTTCACCCATTCATCTTTGGGATTGAGGCAGGTCTGTCCTTGTTTCAGAGTGGCAGTGTGTAAGATAAAGAAGGTTGAATGAACACTGATTAAAAAACAGATGCATCCTATCTATCATGCATCCAGATAGTACTGATCTTTGGTGTTTATCACACTCACATGATCTGCACATTTTTGCATTTTGCTCCTGCAGGAATCGTCTCTATGTTCTGAATTAGTTTGGGATTAATTGGTTTTCCTGAATATATTCGAATACACGGGCAGCGCAGCTGTGGAGCCATCAGTCTAGCAGCGAAGACTTCATGAAAAGAGAGAAATAAGAGTGAGCAATAATTCTTTCAACACAATTTTAGAGCTTATTTACAGCATAACTGAATTCTGTTTGCATCACTGATTATTATTTGTAACAATCTGTATTGTATGAAGTGCTTCATAAATAAAGGTGATTTGACACATGACAATTTTCAATCCTTTAAAAAAATAAAGACTTAATATTATCAAGTACAATGATATTGCCAATGACATGCAGAAAATGCCTCTGCTTACCTTCTTTTGTGGACAGCAGTGCCATGCAGGTCAGAAAAAGAAAGGCTGCTACGGTGAACTTCATTGTTGTGAAATTTCCCACCGAGCAAACAACGTGTAAGTATAGGCTATATAAGCAGTAAAGCTGCCGGAATTCACTTTACCGTCTGTTGATAGTGTTTGCACATAGTTTGGCAGGACCTTCTCTTTTAAAGTACCGCACTACTGACATCATGCTTGCTTAAAGTGATTGTGCAATAGGTCTTTCTTCAGTTAACCCAAATTCTGCTGAAGGCACCCATGGAGATTTAGCTTTAGACTCATTTAAGCCTTTGGCATTTTTCACAGATGACAAGCATTTTCAGCAGAAAGAAGAAAAAGATCAAATGGGGATTGTGAATTGATGAAAAGCCAATAAACATAATGTACTATACACCTAAAGAGTGGATTTCGACAGAAGACATTTGGAAATGTCTGCAAACATGGTATGACATTTAACCACAGCTAAGAGATGGACTGATGTTTTGGAAAGTCAAGCACAATTAGCACAATTTATTTGTAAATGTAAAAGTTTACGTTATATAATAGATTGAATTGCATATTATAATGCAATGTACACATCTTTTGAAATATGTAATAATGACAATTAATTGTAAGGAGCATCCATTGGCCCAACGTCGGAATCCAACGGTCTGGCGAAGGTTTAATGCGTGTATGTCTTTTCAGCGCTCCAGTGAAGTTCACTTAATTTATTGGAATTTAGTTTTAGTATTACTTTAGCTCTATGCGTAATCTGACTCCAATTTCAATGATAATCATATTTAGATTGTGTTTCTGATTAGAAAATAATCATAAATATTGATTATGAATTAATTTAGATATTTGATTATTCTGGGTATCTCATAATTTCAAATATTCGTTCATTACGGACCTAGTGTCACTTTGAGACGTCACGTCGCGAATGTGCGCTCACGATCACAAACTAGCCAGTCCTGAAATAGTCAGAGGGTGCAGTGCAACTATTTTACCCTAAGCGGCCGCTCACTACTGACCCATAGGTGTAATTTTTTATAATAGTTGCAGCATACAACATGCTAAGTCAGGGAATAGTCAGAAATCAGAAGGTCTTCCTCAGATGTGCCCCATGCTCCATTCAAAGTGCCTTCAGTTTGATCTATCCTGGACAAAGATTTGCGGAAACACCACTTTTAATCTACTAAAATGAATGATTTCTGAAACTTCTCAATAAATCAAGATGTAACATTTATTTGTCAGGTAAAAATGTATCATGCCAATTACAGAAGTAGCCTAAATGATTAAAAGCCAATTCAGAGAAATACATGACATAATTTACTCAAAGACGACTCTAAAAGTAAGTAATGTTAATGTTAAATAAAAAAAAATTAATGCCGCTATACTGTAAGTGGAGTGTGATCCTGAAAAATAATTATACTTTTACAGGCTACATCACTACTTCTCTCTTAAAGAAAGAGAACAGTACATCACCTTGTCCAAACTCTTCCCTTTCGTTCAGTCACTCCGAGTTACGTCAGTGTGGGTTTCGCGAAATGGGGGTTTCGCTTAGAAGCCTATCACCTTCGAGTTCTAGAAAACGAGCTAATGGCAATGGAAATGCCATGGGTCTGCGGAATTTGCATAGCATAAATCCGCCCGACCGCGTGGGTATAAAAGGAGGACGCCGGCAATCTCGCCATCATGTTTTTGCTTCGGAGCCAAGAGTACCTCTTCACTCCCTACAAGCCTGTTCTGAGTTCTTCGTGGTTCTACGAGATGAGCGGCTCTGCAGTGTATTGGTGTAACGGCGCGTTCCAGCGAGATCACATTGCCTGCTGCTGATCTGTGTAGTGATCTGCCATCAGTGTGTGCGTTTCTCCTCGGGCGCTTCAACACTCTGCGGAGTATTTCCTCTCATTCACAAAAGATCTTGCACGTGGTACGTCTTTTTAAAGATGTCTCGCCCATGCACTTCTGGATGCAGTCGGCCCGTTTCATCCTCTGATGGGCACAGTCGCTGTCTAGTGTGTTTGGGCTTAGATCACGCTCAGGCAGCGTTTGTGGATGACTCATGTTGTCATTGCGGGAACATGACCATCGCGGTGCTCTGGTTGAGACTCGATGACCTCCGTAGAGGTAGAGTCCCCTCTGCCACACCCCAATCTATCCCCTCCGCCGAGTGGTGGTACTTTGGTGGTGGCCAGGGTGACCTGAGGGTGACGGTGTGGAACAAAGCCCAGACGATGCTTCCTCGGGCCACACCCCCCTCTTGCGCACCGCAACCCGCGAGCGTTCAGAGTGAGATTGCGGGTCAGTCTTCGGACGCTCCCCGGGTCTCATTCGCCGCTCCAGATGATGAGACCATGTCCATCGCCACATCATAAGTCGGGCTGGAGTCTTCTGGAGATGAAGACTCGGCTGTGCTGCCTCCTCCAGAGTCCGATCCAGAATTGACAGCCATGTTCTCCCGGGAAGCCGCGAGCATCGGGCTGGAGTGGAACCCTCCGCCCTGTCTCGAGCACTTGCGGCTGGATGATTGGTTTTTGGGGCCCCAATTCTTCCCGGAGGTGCATGAGGAGGTCACGAGGTCCTGGAAGTCACCATTGTCTTCCCACGATCGCTCGGCAGCCTCCTCTGCCTTCTCTTCCCTTGATGGGGCCGCGACTAAAGGGTACACTGATCCCCCCCCGTGGAGCGCTCTGTTGC
Organism: Leuciscus leuciscus; assembly: GCF_965113295.1. Taxonomy (NCBI): domain Eukaryota; kingdom Metazoa; phylum Chordata; class Actinopteri; order Cypriniformes; family Leuciscidae; genus Leuciscus; species Leuciscus leuciscus. The sequence goes on along the minus strand of NC_138726.1, from coordinate 54,953,411 downwards.
GATGTAGCTGTGTCCTCAGAGCGCTTCAACCTGGTGTGGTGATCCTAAGCACCCCTCCAAAGGCTGTAGATTTTCGTCTACCCTGGTGGCAAAGTCTTACAGAGCTGCGGGGCAAGCCGCCGCCTCACTGCATGCCATGGCCATCCTGCAGGTCTACCAGGCCCGGATGCTCAGGGATATGGACGAGGGTAGAGCTGACCCAGGGCTCATGCAAGAGCTGCGTGCCGCCACCGACCTCGCTCTCCAGGTAACGTAGGCGACACCCAACACTTTTGCACTAGCGCACAGCTGGCCACGGGGCCCAAGAGCCTTCTTGCACAAGTCCTGTGCAAGATCAGGGAGGACGAGGAGCGGGTCCTTTTGGTTGCGCCTCATTGGTCCAACCGGATTTGGTTCTCCGAACTGGTGCTCCTCGCAACAGTCCCTCCCTGACCAATTCCTTTGAGGAAGGACCTCCTTTCTCAGAGACGGGGCACCCTCTGGCACCCACATCCCGATCTATGAAACCTCCATGTATGGGTCCTGGACGGGACGCGGCAGGTTTGAGTACCTGACCACCTCAGGTGGTGGCTACCATCACTTTCGCTAGGGCCCTTTCTACTAGACACCGAGAAAACCCCAGAAAATTCCTGATTGGGTACGTGCTCTCCTTCCTCCAAGAAGGGTTGGAACGAACGCTGTCTCCTTCCACCCTGAAGGTTTACGTGGCTGCCATCTCTGCGCACCACGACCTTGTGGAGTCAAAAACGGTGGGACAGCATGACCTGGTCGTCAGGTTCCTGAGGGGGGCGAGGAGACTTAATCCTCCTCACTCTCCTCTTATACCCTCTTGGGACCTCGCAGTGGTCCTATCTGCCCTGCTGAGAGCTCCCTTTGAGCCATTGTGATCAGTGGAGCTTAAATTCCTGTCAATGAAGACAGCGCTCCTGGTCGCTTTGGCCTCCATCAAGAGGGTAGGGGACCTGCAGGCATTTTCGGTTGACGAAGCGTGCCTGGAATTCGGGCCGGCTAACTCTCACGTGATTTTGAGACCCCACCCTGGATATGTGCCCAAAGTTCCCACCACTCCTTTCAGGGATCAGGTGGTGAACCTTTAAGCACTGCCCTTGGAGGAGGCAGACCCAGCCTTGGCACTGCTCTGTCCAGTACGCGCCCTCCATACTTACGTAGACAGAACGCAGTGTTTCAGGACCTCAGATCAGCTCTTTGTCTATTATGGTGGGAAGCTGAAGGGAAAGGCTCTCTCCAAACAGAGGTTGTCTCACTGGATAGTTGATGCCATTGTCTTGTCTTACCAATTGCAAGGTTGACCATGCCCCCGAGGGGTGAAGGCACACTCCACCAGGAGTGTGGCTTCCTCCTGGGCTCTAGCACATGGCGCCTCGCTAACAGACATCTGCAGAGCTGCAGGCTGGGCGACACCCAACACTTTCGCGAGATTCTATAATCTCCGCTTTGAGCCAGTGTCCTCTCATGTACTCGCTTCCACTAGCCGGTAAGCAGGACCTGCTCGGTGTCATCGCTTGCTGCGCCATTCCACTCTGACTGGACTGGACACGGACTGGATACGTGCGCTAATTCACTCAGATGAGTTCTCCTTAGACCCTGAGTTCCTCCTACACTGTTGATGCCATCACCAGAGTGAATGCCCGGTTGGTCAGCCCTCATGATTGGCTAGGTGTTCCATGCGCATGGTTCCCCCGTTGGGCGACCCCCACATGTGTATTTCCATGGTAAGCCTCCTCCGAGCACGTGTTTTCCCTCGGCAAGTTCCCTCTTGCCATCTCGAGGTTGAAACATTCTACCCTGCGGGCTGGACACCTCTGAGTTTTCCATATGCATCCCGCTCTCGGGTTATATGTGTATTCTAAGTCCTCCCTTCGGGTAGGTGCTGTGTTACATATTCCACCTGGGATAGGCCACCCAGTGTACCTTGGTATTCCTGCGTTAAGCCTAGCCCTTCATCCGTGCTAGTCTCACGAGAGGGAGCTCAGTCTTGCGCAGGGCACTGGAAGACAGCCGCTGTGGTGTGAATGAATTGGAACCCCCATTTCGTCATTCACTGACGTAACTCGTAGTGACTGAACGAAAGGGAACGTCTCGTTTACGTATGTAACCCTTGTTCCCTGAGGAGGGAACGGAGACGTTATGTCCCTCTGCCACAACCGCTGTACCAATGGAACGGCCTGGAGCTCAGTCTTGGCTCCTCAGCGGAAAACATGATGCGAGATTGCTGGCGTCCTCCTTTTTATACCCACGCGGTCGGGCGGAGTTACGCTATGCAAATTCCACAGACCCATGGCATTTCCACTGGCATTGGCTCGTTTTCTAGAACTCGAAGGTGATAGGCTTTTAAGCGAAACCCCCATTTCGTCATTCAATGACGTGACGTCTTCGTTCCCTCCTCAGAGACGTTTTTTCCTTTTTATGTTTGGTATCATTTTAAATGTCTCAGTGCAATTGGTAAAATGGTCTTAATTTCATTGCAATCATTGGTATTATGAGAAAGATCGAAAACTTAGGAGAATTCTGTTCTCATTTTTGGAGTGTGTCTCTTCAAGATATCTGATAATTCTCTCCTCTCCCCCGAAGCCAGGTGTACATGGGGTATACATGAATAGAGCCAAAACGACTCTAAAAAATATTTGTACAATCCTTTTGTTCTGGTCTGCATAAGGATAAGTGGCAGAGCAGTATTTGGGAACCTGTAACCAGAAAACCCCCCATGCAGTGCTGTGTCAGTGTCTTCCTGAGGCTAACACTTTGAACACACTCACACACACCACTGTGTCTCTGTCAGGTGCATTTCTTACTCTTAGAGTCATGTTTTTGAGCAATTGATGTCATGTATTTATTATTTCTGAATCGGATTTTAATTGTTTACTTGTGTAATTGGCATGATACTCTTTTACGTGACAAATACAATTTTATATTTGATTTATTTTGCATTATTCTGAAATTGTTATTTCTAGTATAGATCAATGTGGAGTCTGGCGTTACCTCAAATCTCCATCCAAGATAGATCAAACTGAAGGCACTAATGAATGGAGCATGGAGCACATCAAGGAGACCTTCTGATTTCTGTCTATCACTGACTTACTGTAGCACTTTGCAGCTCGCGACTATTAAAAATTACACTTTTTGTTATGAGTCAGCAGAGAACGACCACTTAAAGGTAAAATAGTTCACACTGCATCCTCTGACTATTTCAGAACTTGATATTTTATGTCCGTGAGCTCATGATATTCGGCCGACATACAGTCTCAAAGTGTTACTGGGTCCCTTAATGAACGAATAATTGAAAGTATGAGATACCCAGAATAATCAAAGATCTAAAATTAAATCATAATCAATATTTTCTAATAAGAAACACAATCTAAATTTGATAATCATTTGAAATTGGAGTCAGATTAAGTGCAGAGCTAAAGTAAGATTCAAAACTAAATTCTACAAATTGAGTGAACTGAAAAGACATACACATTATACTTTCGCCCACAACGTTGGATTTCGTCGTAGGGCCAATAGATGGCCTTTACAAGATTTCTCATTTTGTGTTCTGTAGAAGAACGTCTTTTACGGGTTTGGAATGACATGATGGTGAATAGCTCAGGGAATAATACTGAATTCATGTTGTAATCTACAGTAACCTGGTAATGTTTTGCGAGATGACAAAATGGCACAATAAAAACCAATTGTTAGAATATTCTTCACACTAAGAGAAAATGTTTTCTTTTAAGAACTGTTCACTGAAAGGTTCTTTGGGAGCCAAAAATGGTTCTTCTATGGAATCGCTGTGAAAACCCATTGGAACCTTTATTTTTAAGAGTGCATTAAATGAGAGCAGATGCCATGAGATTCAATAACTTGAATGGCTTAAGATGTATGCATGTGTTACGTATTCCATTTTTATGACATATTTATGATGCTTTTGAAAGCTTTAAAGTCAGTCTCAGTTCACTGTAACTGCATGCAAACAATTTTCAGATTTTCTTATTTTGGGTTGACATGACATGACATGATGGTGAATAACTTAGGGAGTAATAATGAACTCATGTTGTAATCTACAGTAACCTAGTAATATTATGAAAGATGACAAATAAGCACAATAAAAACCACCAAAAATATCCATTTTGAAAATTAAAACATCTTTTATTGCTAGTATAAGTGTCATCATTAAAAAACAATGCAAAACTATGATCAACATATAAAACTATAATTTAGTGAGACAATAATAAATATGATTAAAAGGTCAGAAAAAGTTACATAAAAAAAAAATAATTCACAGTTTATTAAACAAAAGCATGTTTTCACATTCGATACTTCAATTATCACCAAGAGATGATAAATTAGAAAATTCTATATTACAGTAGTAATTGTTGAATTAATCATTTCCTTTAGTTGCTCTTTGTGTTGTTCCTCTTGTTAAACCTGCAAACATGAAGAGACATACACTACATTACAATCTGAAGGATGAAAGGTGTTGCAATGTCAAAGTTATAAGCATGATTTGATTTCACTTTTAAAAAGCAGATAATAAAAGCAAAACATTATCATAGACAAACTTACTCTTCCTTGAGTGAAATCACCCAGTCTACACTAGGATTGAGACACATAATTCCTTTCTTCATTGTAGCACTGTAAGAAAACAAATGTATGATTATTTAAAATCTATTATTATTTTGAAAGACCACTGTAAGGAAAGAATAGGTGACATTCTGGTAAATCATGATTTTATCGTTAAATTATGTTCAACCCCCCAAAAAATTGACATTCTACATTTCTATGACTTTTTTTCTTCTTCCGTAGAACACAAAAGTAGTTATTTATAGCAGAATATCCAAGCTGCTCTTTTCCATATAAAGCAAGTTATGATATAAATATAAAGCATCAGTTATGAATTTTCACATGCTACCAGCCACTCTAATGATCTTAAAGACCTTTTAATATGAAGGCTTAAATCATTCAAATTAGTGAAAAAAGCATCAACAAGTGTCCACCACACAGGTGAACTCATGATATGATGAAGAGAAGAAGAAGAAGAAGAGTGTGGAACCTTGACAGATGGAGCAATAATGTGTCTGTATTTGAAGTGTTGTTTTAGTAAGTTTCACACTCACATGATCTCCTCCTTTTCGCAGTGTGATCCAGCAGGAATCACGTTCAGCGAGAGTATTCTTGAAGAACGAATTGGTGGGTTTGAACGTGTTTGAATGCACTGGCAGCGCCTGCTCATGTAAGGCATTCCTGCAGTGACAGAGAGAGAGAGTTGGGGTAAATATCTGCAAATGAATTGATTTAAAACACCATTATGAATGTTATATTCTGCTTACCTTCTGTTGTGGACAGCAGTGCAGCGGTGCAGATCAGAAACACGAAGGCTGTTACGGTGAACTTCATCATTCTGAATCAGTGTTGTGCAGAGAAATGCCAGTAAACGTGTGAAGTGAGCGTCTGCTGTAGTCTAACACAGGCCTGCACTCTCCCTTTTATAGAGAGAGACTCCCATACGTCACGAGAGTGTTGCGCAAGTATCTGACTAATCTTCTCTTCCAAGGAACTCTCACTTTCTCGCTCTCTCTGCAGTGGCTATTATTCTATTGTCATTTCCGATCAAGCCAGCAACATGATAAAAACTTTGCTGAGACTTGCAGTTGCACACAATCTAATACAGTCCTTCTGTCGTCTGATTAATTGTTCATACTATTTTTGGTAAGTTAAAGGCCTTTTAGTGTAATTGTAAAAATGTCCAGCTTCAGCTTGTGGTTCTTTTTTTGCTGTGAAATCTTTACTGATTTTTTATAAAGTAAAAGAATAAGAATAACTAAGCAACTTAGCTTTACTTGAACTACAAACATAGCTTTGATCATAAAACTAAGCATTTAAATATCATCATATTATAAGACATGTTGGGAGATATCAAGTGAAAACTGATATTTATATGCATTTTATGTAAGTCTGCGATACTGTTATAAAGATCTCATTAATTTACATTACAAGCTTTCAGAATTTCGAAATAATGTGAATGTTGCGCTCACGTGCTATTGGAATTATCTTAAATACAAGTTTCCGAGTTGAAAATTGGACGTGAATACCCTTTCAAGTAGAATTTTTCTACTGGGAAACTGGGATCATTTTGATACCCGAGTCATAAACTCTCCTATTGCATTTGAGTCTTTTGACCCAGAAAAGGTAAATTTATTTTTAATCCATATGAAATCTTGTAAGTGTGTTAAGACTGTCAAAATAAACATCACTTCTTTTTTTCAGATTTATAAACAACCTTTTAAACTAAATAGTTCGCGTCCGGTTTGACCTGAAAGTGAACTGTGGCTTTACACATGAAATTATTAGTTAGATTTGTCTGAAATTACTTCTGTAAAATACATCTAGCCTCTTTCCTAAGCTCATACACACATTTGTTCCTTCCCTCTGGTGCTGCGTTTTGTTTAGAAACATACTGTATTCATGATTACATACAATAATTCTGAAATTAAATTAAAATGACAGAAACAAATGAATGTCTAAATGTGTTTCTAGAGCAAAAGGGCATAGGACCAACATTTAAGAGTAATAATGATGTTGTTAGAAAAAAAAGAATATGTAGGTTTCATAAGATCTGGATCCAAAATTGGATATGAACGATCAGACGATACTCTGAATGCGAATGACAAGTATGTGCATCTGCAGGAGAATGACTGAAATCTCGAGGGGAGTAGAATGGTGGATGTGGCTGTAACAACATGGACTTATCGCACTGCAAATAAGGAGGATTAGACTGACTCAGCTGCGAACCACGGACATTAGCAGCTCGGCCAGGAACGTGTTGCGGTGAGTCATTCGCACTATTAGGAGGTTCAGTATACTGAGATGTTGACCGGCCTGAATGTAATTGGCTACCACTCAGTCCACCTGCTCTATTTAGACGATTAGTAAGATCTTAAATAAGAAGATGGCACGTACTCAGATTGACCTGGATTTCGATCATCCTGGTGAGGCCAACATACTTATAGCCATCGGTGTAGAAGATACCCCAACTTCCGCACTAAGAGATTGCTGTGAAGGTGATGAAACATGTAGTGGAACTAACATAGGGGGACTAGCGATTATATCTGAGATGCGTTTCACATCTTGCCGCTGCTGCTTGCTCTCCTCTCTCATTTCACGAATACACACGAGAACATCAGCATTCATTACCGTATTAACCTGCTCATCTGCAAATGTGAGGTGCCTCTGAGGATGACTAACCTCATAGTCCTGAGGATACAACGGCTGTCGAGTAATTCTGTGTGGCCGAACCACCTCATCCTCTACCGTTCCCTCTCTGGGTCTGGATGATCTATGTGATGCAAATAATAATGTTTTCTGTGGAAAATTCCTTTCCAAATAATAGGTCTAGTCCTTCTTTCTGCTGCACGCTGAGAGACTGAACAGAGGAGTGGTGATACAGAGGACACGAGAGAAGTTCATTTTCATCATTTTATCTGGAAGGATAAATCTGCCAAAAAAAGGAACTAAAAAAACTAAACGGTCAGCATTAGTTTAGTGGCGTAATGCATGAAGAAAGATTTGCTAATAAATAAAAATTCAAGACAAGTTTCAGCACATGTGTGTTTAATGGACGCCACTATGACTTCCATGCAGGAGGAAAGTCATTTGATGACAGTCAATGAATCTTCTAGTATTACATTAATCATTTATGCACTTCAGAAAGAAGTTCAGTGGAAGATATGCAAGTAAAAAAAGGATGATTTTAAAATCACAATTTTCCCAGGCATCAAAATATAAATAATCTCAGCTCTTTATGTTTTTCTTACTTGCTTTTTCTTTTCTTACTATCACAAATCAGTGGCTCAAACTATATATATATATATATATATATATATTCCAAACAGAGTTGTATTGACATTTTTGCAATGGGAGACAACATATGTTTGCATTGAACACATGCATTTTTCACAAGTCTCTAAGAATAGAATAGAATAGAATACATAGAACAGAACAGAACAGAATATAACAGAACAGAATAGAACAGAATAGAATAGAATAGAATAGAATAGAATAGAATAGAATAGAATAGAATAGAATAGAATAGAATAAATCTTTATTGTCCACCAGGGTGGACATTTTTCTTTGGCTCACCAAACATACTGTAAGGACGGATTTCTACTAAGACCTGCAATAAAACAATAAAACTCACTAATCTGAAGAAGAGATCTATGGGACAGAGAGCACAACACAACTGGCCCAATCTCATCTCTTCCCCTTCATGCTGAGTTCCTGACTCTCCCCCACAGGTCTCATTCATCATGCAAAGCTCACGAACCTACTGTCTCAGGCTGTTTTATGAGAGGTCAAAATAAATACTTCTGGTGCGAATGGTAAAGGAGTTTCATTCCCGCAGCAGCAGAACAGTCAGAAAAAAGAAAACAATGCCTGTTCTTCTGATGTGGGAGATGCCCCAATAAAGATCATTGATAACCATTTATCTTTATCCCCCAAACTCAGGCGTGACCACTTGGGGCACGAGAAAGGGTCCAACGAAAGCTGAATAAATATCTGGGTGCTATATGTTTATTGTTCTTTTGTTCCACTTGGGTATTTAAAGGGAATTGGCAAACCACTCAAGGAAGGAAGCATCTGTAAACAGAACTTCCCACACTGTTGCTGTGTGTCTCTATTGCCAGGTATGCTGACTCTTTTAAACTATTTTTGATATTGCATTTTGAATTATGTTTGTATTTTATGCTGATCAGTTATGTATTGTGAATTCTGTTTAATCCTTTTAATTGATGTTTAACTCTGCCTGGCAAAATAAATGTTTCATCTTGATTTATTCTGAAGTATTCTGAAATCATTATTTTAGTAGATTATAAGGAGGCTGGTGCTACCGCAAATCTTAGTTAAGGTTGGTCAAACTAAAGGCGCATGTATGAACGGAGCAGTAGGCACGTCATCTGAAGACCTTTTGATTTCTGTCTATCACTGATTTAGCAAGTTGTACGGAAGTGGCTAAATAAACTACAGTTTTTTTGTACGAGTGAGCAGTAGGCAACCGACTTAAGAGGTATTAGCTAACCCTACATCCACTGACTAAAGTCAGAACTGACAAGTTTGTGTCCGGGAGAAACACGATCCGGCCGACGTGATCTCTATGCGGCATTGGGTCCATAATGAATTAATAACTAAAAGTATGAAATGCCCAGAATAATCAAAGATCTAGATTAAGAGCTTTTGATCAGCTGTTAAGACAGAAAATCAGTAAAAATTAAAGAGTCATTTCAATCTGGAGTCAGATTTAATTATTTATGGAGTCAGAATTAAAATTAGAAATCAACTGTTTAATAAATTAAAGTGATTTTTCTAGAAGCGCCCGAAAAGACATACACGCTTCTCTATGTTCTGAATTAGTTTTGGATTAATTGGTTTTCCTGAATATGTTTGAACACACGGGCAGTGCAGCTGTGGAGCCATTAGTCTAGCAGCGAAGACTTCATGAAAAGAGATAAAGAGTGAGCAATAATTCTTTCAACACATTAGACTTTAGAGCTGATATACATCAGAAGTGCAATTCAGGTCAGAAAAAGAAAGGCTGCTACAGTGAACTTCATTGTTGTGAAATTTCCGACCGAGCAAACAACCGGAATTCACCCTACAGTCTGTTGATAGTGTTTGCGCATAGTTTGGCAGGACCTTCTTTTTGAAAGTGCGCCACTACTGACATGTTTGTTGAAAGTGATTGTGCAACAGGAGCTTCTTCAGTGAACCTGTACATACTGTAAGTTGAAGGCTTCTTACGTGTACAGCGCATTGCCAAATGCAAAAAGGTTCATCCAATCGGCGAGCATCTCATTTGGCCTGTCAAAGTTGACATGTGGAATTATTTGGAGCAGAGAATGCAAAAAATAAGTACGAAAATGGTTTCCAGGTCAATGTCAAACATGGTAGATGACATCTAGGCACAGAAGTGATGGATGGATTGATGTTTTGTGAAGTCAAGCACAAGTAGCACAAAATGTTAAAGTTTACATTATATAATATATGAAATTTCATATTATAATCTTTTGAAATATGTAATAATAACAATTAATGATAATAATAATAATTTGTTATATTTATATCGCTTATATACTTTTATCAGCACTCAAAGCGCTTTACATTTAAAGTGCCCCTATTATGGATTTTTGAAAATGACCTTATGATTCTTATTTAGCAGATGCTTCTTTCCAAAGCGACTTAAAAACAGAAAACATCACAAGCAAATTTGTCATGAGAAACAACAATATTAGCAGTGCAAAATGCCAAGTTTAAAGTATAAGGCTATTAGATTATACACAAGCAGGAGCAGATAATTGAATAGGTGTTGGATATTGGTTGTCAGTTATGAGGTAACAGTAAGTCAAGATACAAAATGAACTGAATCTGACCACCATGAAGGGTGATATTAAGGAGATGTGCACTACTAAAACATGACTCATAATTACTACAAACACATACAGCAAAGTTCCGCCTCAACTCCCAAGCAGGCCAAACCAAACAGACTATCTAATGCAAACGGTACAAACCAGAGCCACGAGCTGTCCAGAAACTCTCAACCCTTCAATGTGACTGGCTGAAACCTACACTGCTTCCAGGACTCATGCAGGTTTTTAATCTTTATTATAGATCAGCATCATTGACACATTTTAAAAAGCAAACTTAAAAAGCCTTTATTATTTTAAAGGGCTAAAGCATTAAAACACCAACGCGTATCACTGGCTTTCATCAGGGTGTTGGTAACAAACAAACAGAATCAAGCCATACTTATAGTTGCATTGATTTCAGGTGTGCCACTCTGGCACTTGCAACACAATTTCTTTGCCACTAGAGGCAGTAGTTCAGGGGCCTGTACCATGAAGGTAGCTGAACAAACTCGGGGTTACAGGATTAGTTTTGAGTTGACAAAACCAAACCGATGCAATCAGGCTTTATTGGTACCATGATGCAGCTCATCAACTTTCTCTGTCAACTCAGGCTTTGATCCTTAAGCTATGATTACTCCACGCGCGTGTGCACATAAAAGAGTGACGTCGACACTGAACAACCAATCGCGGGTAGAGCGTGAGCGATATTTTTTCCCGCGGAGGAGCAAGAGATTACGATGAATTTAAATATATATTTCAAGCTCGAAACAATACGGTCTCTGCTGCCAAAGCAAGAGAAGACTGTTGGAGAAAGATTGCTGATTGTTAATGTGTAAGTTAAACAAATACGTTCTATATTTATGTAAAATTATGTATGTATGTGTAGCCTATATGTGTAATATAGCCTATAGCCTATTTTTATAATATATAAAAAATGATACATGCAAATTTTGTATATATTATAAAAATAGGCTATAGGCTATATTACACATAGGCTACACATACATATATACATAATTTTACATAAATATAGAACGTATTTGTACTACTAAGAAAGCTAGGGAATCTTATCATAAGATTAACAGAATAATAATAAAGATTTAAAATAATTCTTCACATGTATTATATTGTATAGTACATTTGTGCAATTTGCTTTTTGAAAAAAATAAAATAAAATGTGTTCATGTGATGTCACCCTATCAATATATCTTACCGGCAATTTTATAAAAGCCCTCTTTTATGGACATGGCCGATAAATGTCCGGGGAACACTATTAATGAAACTATTCATGTACTCCTGCAGAGCGAGGACCACCTTACGAATGGTTCGACAAACCGTGTTTTCCCCGAGCTTCTGTGCGTCACCCACCGTGCAGGAATGTACCACTTGCAAAAAAAAAAACGCAACGCAATATTTGCGGTACAGTAAGTGCATGAATTCGACGTGTTAAATTCTTTATGTGCGGCTCAAGAAGTTCGCAAAGATAAGACATTCCTTCCGCGGAAAATCTGTATCTTTCATACAAGTAACTATCAGGAAAGGCAAGGGGATTTTGTCTGGCTAAAAACTCTTTCTCTACGAAGTGCTCGTCAAACAATTTGCGCTGAGATGTCCACCGGATTTGGAAGAAAAGGTGAAGTCATTGTAACAGACACTGGGAATAAGTTACGTCACCTATATGTTTCTTTGCTCTCAGCTGATTGGTCAAACTTCAGTCTGAGATCTTGAATCCAGAACATAACCTGCCCCGGAGCAGGTTAGCCGTGCAGCATAAGATACCATGGCAACGAACACCGATTAAAGCCAAGCTACTTTCATAGTACCTAAAACCCAGGGTTGGCGGAAACTAAACTGAAACATAGCTGGCTAGCCACCTAAACCGGCTTCATGGTACAGGCCCCAGGTCATGTCTAATACCAGAGGTTAAAACCAAACAAGACCTAATGAGATATCTCCAAGTGGAAAAACAGGAGTGACACTACTGCAAACATCCAATGTACTCCACACAATATGCACCAAAAGTCAATAAACCAGTTCCACATCATAATTCTTAATTCATAGTCAAGATGGTTCTAAAACAACATGAATAGTGTACAAAAATGGCAAATGGGTCTATTGCATTCAAAAACTAGTCATCATTTACGAACAGCAATATACTGTCCCTATAGAGACACAACAATTATAAAAAGGGTGAAAGGTCAAAATAATCATTGAGACCTGGATAACTAGTGGCCCCTTAAGGAATAGATCCAATATGTTTCCCTCTGTTTAAGGCGTTTGATTATATCCCCACCCCTGGCATCAAGGCGAATAGCCTCAATGCCCACTACTCGTAAGGTCGAATCCCTCCCATGTTTTGCGTCTATATAATGTTTGGCCATTGGATAATTCATATTTCCAGTCCGGATGGCATGCCTATGCTCAGCTACCCTGTCTCTTAGTCTCCTTTTAGTGAGGCCTATGTAAAAGCATCCACAAGTACACTCTAATCGATAGACAACATGGGTAGTATTGCAATTTATAAAACTTTTAATAGTATAAGTCTTATTGCTGAAAACATCCATAAATGTAGCAGTTTTAGCCATATTCTCACAATAATTACAATTACCACAAAGAAAGTTTCCCTTGGGTTGACGAAGCCAAGTTTCACGTTTAGGAGCAGGGAGGTAACTTCTTACTAACTTGTCTTTAATTGTAGGGGCCCTCCTAAAGCTGATCCCAGGGGGTTCAGTGAATATTTCCCGTAAAGTCGGGTCACATTCAATAATGTTCCAGTTTTTCTTAATGATGTATTTAATCTGGACAGCCTCCTTGCTATAATGAGTGACAAAGTAGGGTTTCTGAGTTGACACTCTTTCGGGTCTAGACTTAAGCAGGCTCTTCCTTTCAAGTGATTGTGCTCTATTATGAGCTTGAACAAGAGTTAGGATATCGAACCCAAACTCTTGTTCACTCCTGTTTTTCCACTTGGAGATGTCTCATTAGGTCTTGTTTGGTTTAACCTCTGGTATTAGACATGACCTGAACTATTGCCTCTAGTGGTAAAGAAATTGTGTTGCAAGTGCGAGAGTGGCACGCCTGAAATCAATGCAACTATAAGTGTGGCTTGATTCTGTTTGTTTGTTACCAACACCCTGATGAAGGCCAGTGGTCCGATACGCGTTTGTGTTTTAATGCTTTAGCCCTTTAAAAAAATAAAGGCTTTTTAACTTTTGCGTCCTACTGAGTGCCTGGACCTGGATTTTTTTCCAATTCTTTTTTATACTTAATTATCCATTTTTAAACTAATATAAAGGGTTTAATTTCGCGATTCAAATAAAAAATGGATGTGACGATTTCCAACGTAGGCTATTGGATGAAGACGGCGTGCGAAGAAGGTGGCAAGGTGCATGTCAGAGCTAGAAGTATCAGCCAGGTAAGAAAATATTAAGTTAATCTAAAGGCAAAGTCTTTCATTTCTGTTTGCATCTCGGAAAGTCTGTTCTGGGATGCTTTTAATATCATCATGTTCAAACTTTTCTCCTTCCTTATCTGTGCATCTCTCTCTCCCTCCTCCCTTCCTTTCCCCTGATTCAAGTCACTTAAAGTTCACTGAGAATGTCTATATATCACATATTATGCATCTCGTGAACCTATTGTTTTTTCCTTTTTATGTTTGGTATCATTTTAAATGTCTCAATGCAATTGGTAAAATGGTCTTAATTTCATTGCAGTCATTGGTATTATGAGAAAGATTGAAAACTTAGGAGAATTCTGTTCTCATTTTTGGGGTGTGTCTCTTCAAGATATCTGATCATTCTCTCCTGGGGTATATATGGACCCAAAACTACTCAAAAAAAAAAATTTGTACAAGCCTTTTGTTCTGGTCTGCATACATAAGGGTAAGTGGCAGAGCAGTATTTGGGAACCTGTAACCAGAAAACCCCCCATGCAGTGCTGTGTCAGTGTCTTCCCGGGTCTTGCACTCGGAACACACTCACACACACACCACTGTGTCTCTGTCAGGTGCATTTCTTACTCTAGTATAGATCAATGTGGAGTCTGGCGTTACCTCTCAAATCTCCATCCAGGATAGATCAAACTGAAGGCACTAATGAATGGAGCATGGAGCACATCAAGGAGACCTTCTGATTTCTGTCTATCACTGACTTACTGTAGCACGTTGCAGCTCATGACTATTAAAAATAACACTTTTTGTTATGAGTCAGCAGAGAGCGACCACTTAAAGGTATTATTTGAGGTATTATAAAATAAGGTATTACCTTATTTTTGCAGTTCACACTGCATCCTCTGACTATTTCAGAACTTGCTATTTTATGTCCGTGAGATCGTGATATTCGGCCGACATACAGTCTCAAAGCGATACTGAGTCCCTTAATGAACGAATAATTGAAAGTATGAAATACCCAGAATAATCAAAGATCTAAATTAAATCATAATCAATATTTTCTAATAAGAAAAACAATCTAAATTTGATAATCAGATTAAGTGCAGAGCTAAAGTAAGATTCAAAACTAAATTCTACAAATTGAGTGAACTTCATAGAAAACTGAAAAGACATACACATTATACCTTCGCCCACAACGTTGGATTCTGTCATTGGGCCAATAGATAGCCTTTACAAGATTTCTCATTTTGTGTTCTGCAGAAGAACGTCATACGAGTTCGGAATGACATGATGGTGAATAACTCAGGGAATAATATTGAATTCATGTTGTAATCTACAGTAACCTGGTAATGTTTTGCGAGATGACAAATAAGCACAATAAAAACCAACAAAAAATTCATTGACAATTAAAACATCTTTTATTGGTAGTATAAGTGTCCTCATTAAAAAACAATGCAAAACTATACCAACATATAAAACTATAATTCAGTGAGACAATAAATAAAATAAAACATATATTCACAGTTTATTAAACAAAAGCATGTTTTCACATTAGATACTTATCACCAAGAGATGATAAATTAAATAGAAAATGATATATAACAGTAGTAATAGTTGAATTAATCATTTCCTTTAGTTGCTGTTTGTGTCGTTCCTCTTGTTAATCCTGCAAACATGAAGAGACATACACTACATTACAATCTGAAGGAAAAGTGCTGCAATGTCCAAGTTTAAAAGTATGAATTAAAATGATTCATTAGCATGATCTGATTTCACTTATAAAAAGCAGATAATAAAAGCAAAACATTATCATAGACAAACTTACTCTTCCTTGAGAGAAATCACCCAGTCTTCACTAGGATTGAGACACATAATTCCTTTCTTCATTGTAGCACTGTAAGAAAACAAATGTATGATTATTTTAAATCTATTATTATTTTGAAAGACCACTAAGGAAAAAATACGTGACATTCTGGTAAATCATGATTTTATGGTTAAATTATGTTCAACCCCCCCCCAAAAAATTGACATTTTCTCATTATTTTCTCACCCTAATGCTTTTCTACATTTTTATGACTTTTTCTACTTCCGTAGAACACAAAAGTAGTTATTTATAGCATTTATATTATGAAGGCTTAAATCATTCAAATTAGTGAAAAAAGCATCAACAAGTGTCCACCACACAGGTGAACTCATGAAATGATGAGAAGAAGAAGAAGAAGAAGAAGAAGAGGAGTGTGGAACCTTGACAGATGGAAGCAAGAAGCAATAATGTGTCTGTATTTGAAGTGTTGTTTTAGTAAGTTTCACACTCACATGATCTCCTCATTTTTGCAGTGTGGTCCAGCAGGAATCACGTTCAGCGAAAGTATTTTTGCAGCATCAACTGGTGGGTTTGAACGTGTTTGAATGCACTTGCAGCGCCTGCTCATGCGAGGCATTCCTGCAGTGACAGAGAGAGAGAGTTGGGGTAAATATCTGCAAATGAATTGATTTAAAACACCATTATGAATGTTATATTCTGCTTACCTTCTGTTGTGGACAGCAGTGCAGCGGTGCAGATCAGAAACACGAAGGCTGTTACGGTGAACTTCATCATTCTGAATCAGTGTTGTGCAGAGAAATGCCAGTAAACGTGTGAAGTGAGCGTCTGCTGTAGTCTAACACAGGCCTGCACTCTCCCTTTTATAGAGAGAGACTCCCATACGTCACGAGAGTGTTGCGCAAGTATCTGACTAATCTTCTCTTCCAAGGAACTCTCACTTTCTCGCTCTCTCTGCAGTGGCTATTATTCTATTGTTATATCCGATCAAGCCAGCAACATGATAAAAACTTTGCTGAGACTTGCAGTTGCACACAATCTACTACACTCCTTCTGCTGTGAAATCTTTACTGATTTTTATAAAATAAACATAAGATGAACTTTAGTGATATTTCAAGATGAACATTTACAAGACTGATGCAACTAAGTTTTACTTAAAAATACATACATTTAGTTAAAATGTGAGTAAAAAGATCTATCATGCTTTTGAGGAATGTTTTATTTGTTCATCTCTCAATCATTATTGTGTTGATACAAACTACAGAGCTTTGATTATAAAACTAATCATTTACATATCTAATTATAAGACATATTGGGAGATATCAAGTAAAAACAGGTATTTATATGCATTTTATGGAAGCATTTTGATGCCATAAACTCTATTTTGACCCAAAAAATTCAATTATACATTTTTTTAATCCATAATTTTAAGTATGAAGATGAAATCTTTTAAGTGTGTTAAGATAAATATCACTTATTTTTTAACAACCAATTGTTACACCTTTTGCGTTCTGGACCGTTTTGACCTGAAAGTGAACTGTGGCTTTGCACACTTTTTTCATCTATTAGTTTGGTATTCTGTAAAATACATCAAGCATCTTTCCTACGCTCATACACATGTTTGTTCCTTTCCTCTGGGTCTGCGTTTTGTTTAGAAACCTATTTGTGAATGCACACAATCATTTTCACGAATACACACAATTATTCTGAAATTAAAATAAAATAACTAAAACAAACTAATGTCTTAATGTGTTTGGTGTGTTTGTAGAGCAAATGCACATAGACCAACATTTAAGAGCAATATTGATGTTTTTTTAGAAAAAGAATGTGTAGGTTTCATAAATTGACTTCCATAGTATGAAAAATGAAAAATACTATGGAAGTCGATGGGGTCCATCATCTGTTTGGTTACCAATATTCATCAAAATATCTTCTTTTGTGTTCAGGAGGAGAAGAAAGAAATGCATGCAGGTTTAGGTCTGAACATCTTCAGGGTGAGTAAATAATGACAGAATTTTCATTTTTGGGTGAAGTTATTATGAATGTTTTATAAGCTTATACATTCCACTGGTCCAAACATACATTAAAACATATATATGTATATAATTCTGAATGATTTGCTTTTTATTCTACTCTAACATAAATATTGGTAGTCTAAACAGACATGCTTGGAAAAACCTTTTAAAATGATATTTTCAGGCGATTGGTTTGTTGCATCTGCCAAACTTCAGTTAAGCAGAAGTTTTGTTGCTTGTGTCAGTTTGCTCTTTCATCAGTCCCTTTTAGGAAAAACATTGCAACAATGCAAAAGTAGTGAAACTGCTGATGACTAATTGAAATAGTCCAAGCAGTTAAAAAAAAGAGAGAAAATGTCAGAGGTGAATGTGTCCTTAAAGGAAACATGACATTTTCAGATGTGAATTTTGGCACTGCACAGCTGTACAATCAGGAATTGGACGGGAATTTGATCGTGGTTGAATTCAGCAAAGTGTTTGTACTGACAAGATCAGCTCCGGTGTCTTTTGTATAATTTTAAATCTCAACATCAAATAACAAAGTTTGCACAGACAGTGCCAATTTCTGCTACACAGTTCATGAGTAAGTGGCGGAAAATGTGTAAACAGCAGTTTCATCATCTTTCCACTGAATAACTTCTCTATGGCCAATACAGATAAAAGGGAACTTTCTCACCACCAGTTTGTTTATTGCGCTCTCTGTTGGGAGAACTCCAGACTTCCAGAGTGGGACGAGTCTGATGACGGACATATCAGGAATCTAGGCATGTGAGAACAGATATCAGAGATAAGATATCAGAAAATCATGTTCAAGACGACTAGATGCGTCACTAAATCACACGCTGCCTACACCACTAACTGCAACACAACGGAAACATTATCTTATCTACATCAATTATTAGTTTACCCACAAATTAAAGTTTAGTCATGTTAACTCACCCACATCCAAATATAGATGTTGCTCTCCCATGGAAAACAAAAAGCTCGGCACAGCTTTAATCCTGCTCATCATTAATCAAGCAAGTATATTGCTCATGCCTGGGTGAAGTTTTGTTTAAGTTCAGAGACGTGCTCCAGAAAAAAAGTTTGCGGAGAGGCAGAAAGCATACCCTGTTTATTTTCTTTATTTTACAAAAGCACAATGTTTTGTTTCGATTGTAAGTGGACACATAAAAAAATAGACATTTAACAGTTTATTTTTCAGCTGTTTGACAAACACACTGTCATAGCAGCTAAAAAAGACAAAAGATAATTTAAGAGTTAAGAGCCCAACTAATGGAAACACTAATGACTGTTATGGTGACTTCAAATGAAACACATTAGAGTTAAACCTCTGTTAATTCTCAATAAAAACATTTGTAGAAGTCTGACAGAAAGTCAGTCTGGTTAGTAATAAGTGAAGCTGGTAATGCTGTTTGTGGAGTTGTTTAATCCTCCTCTGCTGAGATCTTCAGAGATTTATGTCTTCTTTTCTCTTCAGTGAATTTCATCTAAGACTGTGGCTGAAGTCAGTTGTAGTTGTGTTTCTGCTCGTCTCTTTTTCTGTTCTCTTCTCTTCTTCAGTGATTCTGCTTGTTAACAGGCCTATTAAGGCTGAAATGACTCCATATTTAATATACACAGGCTTTGTGGCTCAGATAAGGTCCAGTTCTGGTTTATTTCTTTGCTCTTGGCTGACATGTGGCATTGCTATGGCCTGCTTGTGGCCCAGATCTGGCAAACAGGAGTGGGCCACCCAAGGGCCATCATTCCACGCTGCATGTGGGCCAGATCCGCATTCCACAAGTGCCAGATGTGGACCGGATCTGGGCCGAAACAATGTTGTTATCTGGGAAGTTATCGCGAGAACAGATTTAGATCAGGCATACTACTAGCATACTAATAGGGTCCAAAGCTCGGACTCATCTCTTCAATAGGACTCATTTGTTCACCACACCGGTTAGACATTTTGTCCGACTTGATACAGCGCCGACGCCACGTGACTGTGACGTATGCCATCAAAGTACCGCGAGAGCGATTCGAGAGTAGCCGGAGAACTCAGCCAGCGCAGCTTCTCAAGAGCGGCTGCACTGGGCTGCACCAGCTCTGATGACGACACAGCTGTTCCATGATTGGCCGGATTCACCGCATGACAACGATCACGTGTGTTTCGTGTTTATTCAAAAACATTTAGTTCCTCTAAAGCTCACAAATCTATTTATAAAATGTATAACAGTAAACACTCTTTTCATGTAGTTGCAATGTTATATTGTGCCATGTTTATCAAATTGAAACTGATTAAAAAAAGTAGACTCCACTTCATTGATAGTAGCTTATGTTGAACGAAAATGTCTCTGAAACATCTGTGTATTATTTGGCAAATATTGCATTTATTTCACTTTAGCTGTGGTGGTAAAGTATGCAAACACCACATGAGTTGTCACTACGGGAACCAGAAAGTGTCCGACTTCATGTCTCCGTTTGCAGCTCCTCCCCGCCTGCTACTCCCGCCGATCGGTTACATCCAGCCGCAGCCTATGTCGAACACACCTAATGTCACGCAGTACCACAACATCCAATAGGAAAATTCAACTGCAGTAGCCACCGTTCAACCTGAAGAGGGCAGCACTCAGACGTTTTTACACCATATATTGTAGAATTAAAACACTTTAAACCCAAATGTCAAAAAAATTACTCGAATCAATGAACAGCACTAATAAAGTGCAAAGTCTTACAAATCATTAACTCAAAAAAGTTGTTTTAGGGTTTAGTTACCCTTTAAATAACAAACTAAGATCAATTTTATTTTTTTAAAAAAAGGAACACTTAAACTTACATCAACATGATAAAAACTACCTAAAAATGACAGAAAACCTCTAAGGAAAATCTTTATTTCAAGGGTGATAATTTGGTTGTTTAGTTTGCCTCACGTCCCATTAGACTTTATGGAGAGGGCGGGTTTTATGACCTATACTGGGACAAACCACCTGGGGGCGATCGAGACGCTTTGGCTTCTCTTTGCAGACTTTATTGTGCTGCACCAGAGAATGTCTAATAAGGGGAAAACTTCCACTCTCAGTAAACTTCCGGCTTCTGAACTGGTTGCAGTTCCACTCTGGGTCCATATGAGGGCACTCACAGGACGAGTGCAGAATGAATGGAGGTCTATGGAGCTATACCCCTCAAAATCCACTTTTCTCAGGATATAATTTTTTGTCTAGTAATTTGAATGTTGTATTCGAAAGGAGATGCAAAGAAATTACACATTGCTGTCATACACATCGTACGACCAGAGATACTGCTTACAGCAATCCAGTCAGTTTGTTGCTTTCACGCTCTGCACTTTCTTTTCTCTCGAGAAATAGGACAACCCTTTGCCCACTATTAGAACAATTTATCATTGCACACCTGCGAGGCATTTTTCTCCTTTTTCAATTTTTATTGATATTTAGCACTATTGAGCGGGACATTTTTTTTTTTTTTTGGTGGCAATACTATACCATATCCATATGTATCCTGTATTTCCTAACACAAGAATAACACAACAAGTACTCAAATTCAATTTATTTTCCGTGTAAATTTCATAGTACATACATAACCATAGGCAGATAAAAGTGCCAGCAACCAAAAAAAAAGTTTCTGCGCTGAAAAAAAAAAACGTGGGCGAAAAAGTCTGCCTTAACATTCTGGTCCCGCTTCGGATTCCACGATGCCATCAAGTGGTATCTCTGGTCGTAATCAGTCCTTCACTGACCATAATTAGAATGCTAGCGTGTTATGGGCAACAACAACTCAACCTGTTAGAAATTGAAAGGACATAAGTACTCGTTCATTCAACTTTCGACCTATAACCCATGTTGAACTTGCAAAACCTACAATCAAATCTGAGATTTCTCAACGGCAATCGGGTGAAAGAGACAAATTTAGCCGTCTAGCTCCATAGACTCCCATTCATTTTGCACTCATGGTCGATCGCCCCCAGTGGAACTCTGGTGGAACTACAACCAAACTTCGGTACAATAGGACTTAATAGGGAGTGGCCAGGCTCTCCGTAGACGGGCTCTGGCGGCATGCTTGTAGTAATGAGAAAAAATGTAATTTTGACATGAACATTTTATCGTTCTCGATAAAGATCATTTTATTGTTCTTGTGCATGTAAGAATAATAAGCGACTCAACTTAAACCAAAGTGCTGTAAGGACAGGAAAGCAAAAACTAATCACAATTCAGTATGCAAATATCACAACAACATCATCGCCATTGGATGGATTTAGAATTGTAGACATTTTGAAAGTTTATAAGTCAATAGATTAGGCTTCCTCTATAAAATAGAGGCTGATCAGTCTGTTCTGCAGTTTAAGCTAAATTAATGGCAGAAAATGAAATAAAAATAGACACTGAGTTAAATAAAACAAGAAAACAACTCCTGTTACAATAAAGACTTTTTCTTGGGTTCATCCATGTTGCCCTTAAGTATTGCACTGCTGTGACAGCAACTTAATATTGCGCAAACTCCTACATTTCATTCGAAACAACGTCAATATGTTTCATAATGATAATGAGTGCCTGAAGGGGACATGGGAACTGAGAAAGAATAGTTGACATTTGTCAAAACCTTTTTTTTTTCTTTTTTTTTAGTAGTGATTAATAGATTGCCCTGAAGCTAAATATCACTTGAGTGGTTTGCACAAGTCAGAAAATACCTGTGCGATTCTCTGAAGTATTTCATCTGAGTAAATGTTCCATAATCCATAAACAGCTTTGTCAATTAATATTGCACTTTTTCTGCTCTTATATCATTAAATTGTGTAATTTGAATTATATTGGTGGTCACTAAACACTATAATGAGCATGACATAAAGCTTAAAGATGTATCTATCTGCTATGTGATAACTAAATGTAACCTTTGAATAAAAGTGATTATATTTAAATGTAAAGCAACTAAGTAAATAGCAATGGTTTATAGATCATCCAGAGCTCATCCGGTTGACTTGAAGTTCATTTAAATGTGATGAGGTAGTCTGGATAAGCCTGGCAGTCATGGAAAACCACAAACATGGAAGGATTTTGGATGTTATCCACCACGCTGTCATAATTGTGGTCAGGTGCGAGGCGAACAGGGGGCGTCTTCATGCCCGCCTGACCCTGAGCGTAATGACCCGTAAGCACACGAGCCACAAACATGAGCTGAGTCCCGTCTGCTGCAGGAACCGCGTAGGTAGGATTGGCAGAATAGCTGGCGTTCACAGCAAAGTACGTCCCATGACCATAGACAGTGGCTGAGAACAAATAAAAAGTCAGTTAAAAATCAGTTGACCGATTAGTCTTCAAATTGAACAACCAAAGAGATCCTCAGCTGATTAGTTGGCTAGATTATTAAACTATAAAGAGGAAGTTCATCAAATAAAATAAACATAATGTTCACCCAAAAATAACAATTCTGTCATGACTTGCTGTTCAATTAATAAAATCCTAAATTTGGGTTTGTTCCTCCCACAGTTATTGCATGACTTCAGAAGAATATAAGTGAGTCATATGGATTATGGTGCTTTTTGTCATTTCTGTCAGGACCACTATCGTCATATATGATTGACAATTAGCATACAATTTGGATTGGCGGTATGGTTCCGTTCTGGGCGAGAACTCCCTGCGCATCCATGCAGCCTAGCATGGATAAGAGCAGGGAGAGCAGCAATAACCCCCCTTGGGGTAAACAGAACAGAACCAACATGAATGTATTGCAGATATCCTTAATTCAAGATTTTAAAGTACGACATAATTCGAGAATTTATTCTGATTCGAAGGGAATCAGAATGCCAAATCCTGACTGATGAGAGGAGGAGCTGGGGATGGAGGAGGGTAATTCGCTCCTGAGAAACGCGATAGTTGCGGATAATACTGAAGCAGCTTATATATGTATACGGTGATAGGCGTCGTATTCCTATAGGTAGATGTGGATCAGCTGATAGTCAGCTGATGCGAGCTTGACTAACGTGACCTGCCAGAACTAACGCTACGCTTGATTTTTTGACCTTGACAGTCTTAACTTTTTTGGAAAAGAGCTGCAATTCTTCAACAAGAACACAATAAATAAATAAATATATAAGTAAAATATTTAAATAAAATACTGGTCTCAGGTTGTTGCTCACATGGACAACTAATCAGTATTACAGACAGAACACCAGTACTATCTGCAAGTTTTTATTTTTGCAGAGACAAGTATTGTGTAAAGCGTCTTGTCAGTGAGTTCGCCTCACTCTCGTCACGTGATAAATGAAATCTGACTCCTGCTGCTGGACTGTGCTGCGCTTCTTCAAATTTCATTTGAAAATGAAAATTATTTTTATAATTTGACCTTGATATATAAAAAAGTAAAACATATTATATCCATATTGTGTTCATATATCGCCCCCCCAGGTCAACTGGGAAGCTTTGTAGAGGAGCTGGATGTGCTGCTGTCCTCTTTCCCTGAGGATGGCACCCCATTTGTAGTCTTTGGTGATTTCAACATTCATCTAGAGAAGCCGTATGCAACAGACTTCATCTCTCTCCTAGCCTCATTCGATCTCAAACGGCTCATCACCACAGGTACTCACAAATCAGGCAACCAACTGAACCTGGTTTACACACGCACAGACATCACATTTACATCACATTTACATCACACTTACATCACATTTACATCACATTTACATCACAGACAACATTTTGGTGAAACCTCTAAAAGTTTCAGATCATTTCCTCATTACTTTCAATCTACAACTTCCTACCCGTGCACCACCAACCCCCCTACCCCTTTCAGACGAAACCTGCGCTCACTTTCTCCCTCCCATCTTTCTTCTGCCGTGTCATCTTCTCTTCCCTCACCCTCACAATTCTCATCTCTGGATGTGAATACCGCAACGGACACCTTATGCTCCATTTTAACTTATTTTCTAGACAATATCTGCCCTCTCTCCTCCAGGCCAGCACGCACTACTCCCTCTAACCCCTGGCTATCTGAGGTTCTTCATGAACACCGGACCGAACTCAGGGCAGCGGAGAGGAAATGGCGCAAATCAAAAGACACATCTGACCTGAGTATTTATCAATCTCTCCTCTCTTCCTTTTCTGTTGATGTTCATGCTGCAAAATCTTCTTATTTCCACAACAAGATCAACAGTGCCTCCAACACAAACACTTTTCAAGACATTCAACTCTCTCCTCTGTCCACCTCCACCACCACCCATCTCCTCTTTAACGGCCGATGATTTTGCTAACTTCTTCACCAACAAAACAACAACTATCAGCAGTCAGTTCTCAGCTCCACATACACAGGAACCCGTACCAACCTCTCCCACAGACAATAACCTTCTCTCCACTAACCGAGGAAGAAGTTATAAACTTCTCCTCTCCAGTCATCCTACCACTTGCCCTCTAGACCCTATCCCCTCACACCTTCTACAAGCCATCTCTCCCACACTTCTTCCAGCACTCACACACATCATCAACTCATCCCTCCATACTGGCACTTTCCCCACTGCATTCAAGCAGGCTCGGGTAACTCCACTGCTTAAAAAAACAACATTAAACACATCACTTGTAGAGAATTACAGACCTGTCTCTCTCCTACCATTCATTGCGAAAACACTTGATGAGCTGCTTTCAACCAAGTAACATCCTTCTTGTCTCTGAACAACCAGCTGGATGTCAACCAATCCGGCTTCAAGAAAGGGCATTCAACTGAGACTGCATTATTGTCGGTCACAGAAGCCCTACGGATCGCAAACGCTGCTTCCAAATCTTCAGTTCTCATTCTCCTGGATCTGTCTGCTGCCTTCAACACTTGGCATCACAGGTACTCCTCTCCACTGGTTTATCCAAAGCACATCAACTGACCACAGAGGTTCCTCAGGGTTCAGTTCTTGGACCCGTCCTCTTCTCCGTCTACACCACATCACTGGGACACATCATACAGGCATGTGGTTTCTCTTACCATTGCTATGCTGATGGCACACAGCTCTTCCTCTCATTTCAACCAGATGACCCCACAGTAGCTGCACGGATCTCAAGCTGTCTGGTGGACATCTCGGAATGGATGAAGGAACATCACCTGCAGCTCAACCTGGCAAAGACTGAGCTTCTCGTCCTCCCTGCCAATCCGTCGCTACAGCACGATTTCACTATCCAGCTAGATTCATCATCAATCACCCCATCAAGGTCGGTCAGAAATCTTCAAGAAATATTTGATGAGCAGCTGACCTTCACAGACCAAATTACAAAGACAGCTCGATCATGCAGGTTTGCACTGCACAACATCAGGAAGATCAGGTCTTTCCAAACTGAGCATGCAACACAACTTCTCGTTCAGGTTCTGGTTATTTCTAGGCTTAATTACTGCAATGCTCTTCTGGCTGGACTTCCATCATGTGCAACTAAACCTCTACAAATTATTCAGAACACTGCAGCTCGTCTTGTCTTCAACGAGCCAAAAAGGGCCCCCGTCACTCCTCTGTTCATCTCTCTGCACTGGCTACCACTTGTTGCTCGCATCAAGTTCAAGGCATTGATGCTTGCTTACAAAACTACCACAGGCTCAGCTCCCTCCTACTTTCACTCGCTCCTACGAGTCTACATCCCTACCAGAAGCCTTCGATCGGTCAACGAGCGACGGCTCGTGGTTCCATCACAGAAAGCCACAAAATCACTTTCCAGAACATTCTCATTCACGGTCGCTGGCGGAATGCTCTCCCCACCCTCATCCGGAATGCAGAATTCCTGACAACATTCAAAAGACAACTGAAAACTCATCTCTTCCGTGAGCACTTAACCTCATAAAAAAATAAAATAAAAAATAAAATAATCCTTTTCCTTTAATCCTCCCTTGTCTGGCATATGCTACTCTGAGCAATGCCTGAACTTTGTATTTTGAGCACTTCTTGCGTTGTTTTTGTCTCTTCATGATGACTCGCTTATTTTAGTCCTAATTTTTAAGTCTCTTTGGACAAAGGCATCTGCTAAATGACTAAATTTAATGTAAATGTAAAACAGACAAAATAAAAAGACAAAATAAAAGTCCTGCTTAGTACACTTATTGGCCAAACAGGAAATCGTACATCCTTAAAAAATGGTGATTTATAATTTCCATTTTTGGATGCTTATGTCCAGGATGCAGTGAATATGACAGAGCACCCTGTGCGTCAGTGCTGTCAAAATAAAAGTCCCAGTTATCACTCTTATCGGCTAAACAGAAAAACCTATGTAATTAAAAAATGCCAAATATCAGCCTTGGTGATAAAAATCATCGCAAACAAATACTGACACAATTCCGGATTTTGGGTCAACTATTTATTTAAATTAATGAACCTTAAAAAAAAAACAATTACCATTTTGCCCAGCAAAACTGCGATTAAAGTTTGTCTTCATGATGGATGAGCAGGACGCCTCTGATGTGCCGTGATAAAGGATCTTCTCTCCTGCTCCGACAGGGAGACCGTTTCTGTTCTCCAGCTCTTTTTTACGTCCCTCATATAACCGCCGAAGATTCATGTTCTGGATGCGCTCGATCTATTGAAACACATTTGCACACAAACAACCATGAACAAATATATTTGATGGACATTACATTCATATCTCTTGTTCTTCAATCTTCATAGAAGCACTGTGAGGACTATACTGCCATACAAAATCAAAACATGGTACATTATAGACAAACACTTTCAAAAGGTTTTAAATAAAACAAAATGTATATATAGATGATGATGATGTTTAGTCCAGTAATCTAGCCTTGTTGAAGACACTCTAACCCAGAAATACAAGTTTTGGCATGTTAAGATATGATTTTGTTTAGACTTAATGTGGTTCTTTAAAAGGTTGTTATGTCGTTCAGGATGGTTTTTGTTAAAGCACACTTTGGTGTTGAGTGTCAAACCTTGAGCACTGTTTTTGGAACGGTCTTCTTGAAGTCTGCCTTCACGATCTGGTACTCCGTAGATTGCTGATCTAAAGCAATCACCTTTAACGGGTCACTGTGACTCATGTTGTCCCAGTTAATGGGCAAAGAGAAATCTGAAATGCAAAATATTGAGGGTTTTGATTCAGTTTGATTATTTTCAAGGATGTTTAATGTCATACTATAGATGTCAATCAGTGGTTTTAATCTGAGTTCATATTTTCATATTTCATGAAAGCGTCCTCACCTGAAAGGTTCTCCAGTCGTTTGAGAGACGTCACCTGTCCTGAATCACATGCTGTGGCCTCCATCTTACTCAAATCCACAGTCCATTTCACACCCTGTGCATCCATAATTCCATCTTTCACATCTCCTCTCTCAAGCTTATAATTCACCTCTACGGGCACCTTCTGCCAAACGCCCCGTGGTCCCAGAATGCACCATGTGACTTGAGTGAAGAGGGATGCCTGGTCCTTCTCTCTTACCTTAGAGTTTGAGAGAAAAATTTGCACATTTATTTATTTTGTAAATTTGTAAAGCCATGGTTTTAAGTTAGTAAGTTTATTAATATGTGACTTTTATATGCATATCATGCTCAGGTGATTTGCTCAAACTTACATTTAAATGATATATGCACTATATTTAATTATATTGTATGCAACTTATATGCATTATATGCTTAGGTGATTGTCTATAGTGCTAATTTAATTTTAAAGGGTAACTAAACCCTAAACCAACTTTTTTTTAGTTAATGATCTGTAAGAATGGGGCTTTATTAGTGCTGTTCATTGATTCAAGTAGTTTTTTTTGACATTTGTGTTTAAAGTGTTTTAATTTTACAAAATATGGTGTAAAAAACGTCTGAGTGCTGCCATCTTCAGGTTGAACAGTGGCTACTGCAGTTGAATTTTCCTATTGGAAGTTGTGGTACCCTCTGACGTCAGATACGTCACAGATGCACGCCCCCTCTCCACTGGGCTCTGCCTACTTTTCCAGCATTTTTCAAATATTGCCAGTGGGTGGAGTCAGGCTCTGACCAGGGGTTTAGTTACCCTTTAATGTTGTCTTTCTCACCTGTCTGCGAAGTGCATCTTGTATCAGTCTAACCACCTCATTCACACCATCCTTCAGCCCTTTCACTTCCCATCCTCCAGAGCTGCTCTGTTCCAGCTGCAGGTGTAGTGAATCGACTTTAGAGAGCAGCTGGTTCATCTCATCCTGAGTGAGACGTTCAATCTCCTCTGCGTGGAAAGTATGTTTGGAGCACTGGCTCTCATACGCCCGCAGAAGTTCTCTGCAGGCGTCAGACACTTCATTATCTGTGTGACCAATCACTAGATATGATGCTGTGTTCTCTGTGACTGGCAAAGCTCTGACTAGAGAACTCAAGTCAAGAGAGTGTTGTAAAGAAAATGATTGTGATCTGCGTGACATAGTTGATCCACTGCGCCCTCTGGAGGTTACATTTGTTGGTACAAGTGGTGCAGGAGCTGAAAAAGGTGAAAGTGCAATATTGTCAATATAGTGATGAAGGAATGACGTATTTTGGTAGGCCAAAACTAGGAAACGAGTTAGCATTTTAGCACTTTCCATATTTAATTCAATTCAAACTTCCAGGGAATGTTTTTAAATAAAGTCTGAAGAGTTGTCAGAAGCTTGATGATGGTCATGTTGAGGTCGTGTGACTGTGGTGTAGTGCGTTTATAGTCTAGCAATTGTATTTAGGCCTCAAAATCCATTAAAAGTAGTGTTCATTTGTGAAGATTATCATGATGAATGAAACGTTTAATAAATGTTTGTTGGTCACAGAGCTTATTTTCTGAAATAATCCAAAAGCCAATGGAAAAATCCTATTTGCTTTTTGACGAGGAAACCAGGGTGATGCTAATGTCTGTGTTGACTTACAAAAATATGAGTGTCTCACTGTAAAAGCATTAACAAAAACTAAAATATATTTATTTAAATGCATAACATGGACATATAAACTGTTATTGCCTCTGCATGGCACAGATTTATCCTCACCTGTCAACTGTGTATTACCACCAAAGATTTGCTGCGCCATCGCTTTAAACTCCAGGAAAACATTAATCTTCAGCAGAATGATCCGAATAGTTCGGAGATATTGAAGATTAGCTCCTTGAACACCGTCCTTTACTCCCTCTAGAATAGACTTGGCCACCACTTTTGGATCCAAACCTCCTTGTCCTGCAAGTATTTTTTTTCCAGCAAATCATACACCAAACTGACTTAAAAGACAAATGGTTTATTATTTTGCATTATAAGTAAAAATGAAGCTACTGACCAGCACAGATAGCAGGAATGGCCACAGACTGGTAGCGGCCATGTTCACATTGAACCACTATTTCTTTCGCCAAGGTCTTGATAACACTGGCGTCCCTCTCTCCACAAACATGCATGATTGTCTTACATGGGAATCCTCCTGGCGGCGTCGTAAAGATCTGTCCACTCGCTACCTGAGCTGGAGAACATATATAAGGGGTAGGGTTAGATGACATGTTGCATATCATTGCTGCCTTTTACATCTAAAGATACATCTATCTTTCATCCAAAGAGAAATCACATTTTGCACACCACACACAAACACACGGATAAACACACACTGATCAGCCAAAACATGACAATTCACGGGTAGAGCGATTGTTTGATCATCTCCTAACAAGGCCACATATTAAAGGGATAGTTCACCCAAAAATGAAAATTCTGTCATAATTTACTCACCCTCAAGTTGTTCCAAACCTGTATGAATTTCTTTTTTCTGCTGAACACAAAAGAAGATATTTTGAAAAATGTTGGTAACCAAACAGTTGATGGACCCCATTGACTTCCATAGTAGGAAAAAAAAATACTATGGAAGTCAATGGGGTCCATCAACTGTTTGGTTACAGACATTTTTCAAAATATCTTCTTTTGTGTTCAGCAGAAAAAAGAAATTCATACAGGTTTGGAACAACTTGAGGGTGAGTAAATTATGACAGAATTTTCATTTTTGGGTGAACTATCCCTTTAAGGTCTGAGTAGATTATATTAGTAAGCAAACAGTTATCGTAATCAATGTGTGAATGCAGGAGAAATAGGCAGGAATAAAGATCTGAGTAACTTTGACAAGGGCCAAATTGTTATGGAAAGGCATATATATATGTATTGCATATTTAGGGGCCCAGCACCTATTGCAATCGTTAGTGTTCTTCTTGTTCTTGTTCTTCTTTTTCTTCTTCTGCTCTTGAGTCTATGGCAGCCCAAAGAACTGTTTGTGGGAAAGTTGTGAAATTTGGCACACAGATAGAGGACAGTCTGATCTGTCCTCATAGCCAGTTTGAAGTCTAACTCAAAACCTCCAGTGCCACGGACTGTCCAAAGATGCTCTCATGTTCACCCTCCTGCCGTCTGGTAAACGATACAGGACACTGTATGCCCACACAACAAGACTCAAAAACAGTTTCTACCACACAGCAGTAGCACTATTGAACACCCCACTCTTTACATGGACCTAGAGATCGTAAACATTTCCTCACATATTGCCTCTTAGTGACATCTTTTACTGTGCAGTATTTTATTTTATTGTGTAATGTCCTATTTATCGCAGTGCAATACGACAACTAAACTATTTTAGCACTTGTCACTTTCTGTTTTATTACACATATTTTAATGTTTACATTTATGAACATTTGTTTTATTGTATTGTGTTATATAGAGTATTGGCATCTGGAGGTTGTTCCACCAGAGTTTCATTGTACATGAATTTCACACAACATCAATTTGGTAGCAGTACCACCTTTTGATCAAAAGTGATAAGAAATTCAATCATTTTACATGTGATTGTATTTGTGAATTTGACTAAAATAATCTAAAAACGTTTTATTTTTTAAGTATATTTTTTTTTATAATTTTTATTTTAGAGAATATATTTCATTTATAATCTAGGCTAGGGTTCTTTAATGTATTTACATTTTATATAGATATATATAACTTGGCCAACATTTTTTTTACACATTTGGTTGTCGCAATTATGCCACTGACTGTACATCAAACCATCTAAATTGGCCAATTTATTCTTTAAATATGTCAGCGGAGCTTTTAAAACAATCTGAAGGTCTAAAATGTCACCATTTCTTCACTTCTGCACTTCTAATTGTTTTTGCAAACAGGTTTGGTTAAGGGTATGCAGTTTCTCCTGCTTTACTAGAATCACACCGTCTCCAATGAAGGCATGAACTTCTGTTTTATGTGGGTTAGAAGATTTTTTATTTAATTAAATTTTTTTGCGAGAAATTGGCTTCCACAGTAAACAAATGTGGATATTATCTACCGATACTATAAAACTTTTTGATAAAAAATACTTCAGATATTTACACACAAAGGCCTTTTAAACTGCATTCAAACATACAGTATTTGAAAACTCTTTTAATAAAATAATAAATCAAAAGCTTAAAAGACTGTGGTTTATTTTCTTACCTCCTGTCAGTTGACCCTGGACATGAGGTCCTGCTTTGGTGAGGATGTCTTTACACACTCCTGTGACAGATTAGGTCAAAAGTAAACACTATCTTATGGTTGAAATAGTTGAATTTGATATCAAGAATCCTTTGGTTATTTAGAAATCTGAATCATGAATACCACTTGTCTGGAAGTCCTTAAAGTCAGTGGTGTTCACGATGGCATCAGTAGTCTCATTGGTGATGTCACCAAACACAAGATGGAGTTCAATCCTATCTACTGGCATGATGATCTCATCAAGGTCAGAGGTCAGTGAGTGAAACAGAGCTGTGGTGACAGTGAAAGACATGCAGATGAAGAAACCATTTAGACTTTTTGCAGATTTGTTGAGTGAACTTATTTTTCTTTGCTCTTATATTTTCTAATAAATTATTGTTGATAAGTGGAGAGAAGGGCATAATAGCATGGATCAATGAATGCAATACATAATTCTTGAATCTCTTGCCTTGTCCTGTGTTGTCCACCATTTTTGCACTCAGATCCGCACAGACTGTCTGGAACATCTGCAAAATATTTCCAAAATAGGTTTAGGAATAAACATCGCTGCAATACACTTAATTGCATAGAGGGCTTATAATATGTAGATTGCTTACTTCCTCAGAATGAGCGTAATTAGGCATTATGGCGATACAAATGGTCTGCAGGCAACCAGTGGATCGAGATAAAAATTCACAGATTTCATGAGTAAGAATATTAACGGCATCTTTGACCAGTATCGACAGCACTATGCCAGGTCCTATTACTGGCAGTGCAACTGAACCCCAAGAATTCTGCTCACATAGCGCAAACACTCGGCCAAGTCCGCAGCGAAGTGCCTGTAACAAAATATATAATATTGATGGCAAAACTACTAAATCTTTTCTGTAAATCTCATCCATTCAATCATCCGTTCAGTCAAAACACATCTTAACCCTATTTAAATGTCTTACTACTTCTTACTTTTTCGCTGTTGTGGTTTTTTCCTTTGGGCACACATTCTACGAAGAAAACCTTTGAGCATCCCAACGCTGGTGTGGCATCCACCTCCAGCACGTCTCCAGGCGTAAGTGTGCGCTTTCCCTTGGCATTGTTGAAGTTAGTCTGAAGCTGCTGTCCTGCTTTTTTCAACAAGGATGATCCAATCAAGGTTGAGGTCATGTTTGTTTTTATCATTGGAGCAACAAACACATCGGCCTGTATTAATGACACAAATCATAAAAAATTTGTAGTGCTGTTGAGAGGTATAACAAAGAATTACTGGTCTATTTTACTCGTTAAAGAGATACTTCACGAAAAAATGTAAAATTCATTAATTCACTCACTCTCATGCCATCCCATATAAGAGTATAAGTCCTTTAGATGAACACAAATTAATATTTTTAGAAAATTATCTATCTGTGCGAGTCTGCATGTGTCTCCTAAGATCTCCTAAGCTGATGCTTGAGAACCACACAAAAAGAAAATGACGGTAATCCATTTGACTCCAGTTGATGACTCAATGTCTTCTGAAGCAGAACTATATGTGTTTACTGGGCCTAAAATTAAAAGAATTAAAGAATTAAATATGATGGAAGAATAAAAAAAAAATTGGGTTAGCCTTACCTGTTGTTGCTCAAGACTACCAACCACAACTTTAATGTTTATCTCATTGTCATAATCCAGAGAGTATTGGGCAGATGCAGCAGCTGGCAAGCTCAGAAAAGGCATACTGTTCATGTATATGGGCACGTTACCACTTTTACGCCCATCATCGATGGGTAGTATGCAAACCATATAAGAAGTTTTCACTAATTTCAAAGTCTCTGTACCATCACTTTGAAAGAATTTTTGAACTCCAGGTCCTTTCACCTCAAATCGTTTAGTGACAAGACTCAGAAGAAATGACTCAAGGATGTCCTTCAAACTCTCAACTTCGTAACGAGGTCCTGTGAGGTGGACGCATGGGGAAGGCAACCTCGTTGACTTTATTTCCACACTGCTCTTCTTTACACCGGCCATCGACAAGATCTCAGGGAAGTGGTCTGCCATTTCTGGCTTGGGAAGAGGCAGGGAGTCATGATGTTTCTGATGGTTTCTTTTGTATTCTAGCACAATGTCCTTCAGCCTATTAACTTCAGTAGTGTAGCCCACCAGTTGCACTTTGGGGTCAAAACTTGATTCATCCAGGTATTTAAGCTCCACTTTGACACCGCCACGATTGGCCTGCTTCACAGCTTCACTCAAATCCTCATTCAGCATATTAAACGCAGATGATTTCTGAGTGTTTTCCAGGCGCACAGTCTCCAAACACAGGTCTCTCTGCACGGCAGCAGCCGCCTCATCTAGCGCTCCATCGGACAAACTCAACAAAAGGAGATCTGAACCTAATGTCTCGAGCATAACTGGGCTGCGGAGGCTCTTCTGAAATCGGTTTTGGAAGTGCTGTATACCACCACTTGATTCCAAGAAGGTCACAAGAGGACGATGTGATGGGATCCTCTTCTCTTTGATTTCTTTTGCTAAGTTTAAAAGCTCCTTTTTGCCTGCTTGGACCTCTTTTTCAGGACCCTTCAAAAGGAGAATGCCCGTTTTTTCCTGAGCAATCTGAAGTGCAGGCAAATTAGACTTTATGTACGACTCAAACTGTTCTTTGATGAGGGTGAATTGCTTCTCAGACACATAACACTCTTCTTGAATCTGCTGTTGATCATGCAAGCCACTTACAAATTTTAAAATCTTCTCCACTTGTTTTCGCTCTCCAACCACGACGGCTAAACACGTCTCTTCTTCACAATAGATTTGTAAGCCTTCACCAGAGAGGCAAAGGTGTTGTTCCAGAATTTCAGATTTGTCCCTATCAACCTCAAAGTAGATATTATAACGTGACTTTAAAGTCTCGAACACTTGGTCGACCCCAAATTCCCAATTCTTCAGGGACATGTCCTCAGCTGCTGGATCCCTCCTCACCACCACCTCTTCAGAGTCAATGTGGATCTCAAAGGTGCTGTAGAGCGCAGACAGAAGTTTCTCCAAGTCTGAATTCGGCTTTTTACATTCGCTGAGGTAGCGTAATAGATAAAAGTCCAGTTTAAAAACCTTCTCCATAATTTTATCACTTGCACATTTCTAAAAAAAAAAAAAAAGAACAAATGATAAAGACATGCATTCATTGATTGTACAGAATGCTTCATAATGAAGATGCAAGGCAAGGAAGTATCACTTCCCATTAGTAATGGAAAGTCAGATTCATTTCCGCAAACTGGTTCTTGCGGGCAGTTTTAATGAACCGGTTAAAAAAACGGTTTGTGTACACAATCACGCAATGACATCATGTACAACCAATGAGGTAAAACACAGATATTTAAAGCATGTAAAGTGAATAAACTAGTCTTAATCAACTCACCTTTTTACATATACCACGAAAAACCATAAAAAAACTTTTATTTTGCCCCCCTCATACAAGTCAACTGCTTGGTTCACTTCACAGTAAAATCTCCAGTGTTGAAATCCTGATGTTAAGGACTTTTAGAGTAAAGAGTTAATTTTCTGGTGTTGAATTTCAAGGGATTAACACTGCTAGTGTAAACTGCACCCTCTGGGTGGTGAAAATATGTGGAGTTAAATTAATAACACCGAGAGAGTGTAATTAGTTACATCCGGGACATTTACTCGCTGGGCGCGACCAAACTAGCTGAAACTTTTTTCAAAGACGCCATTTTCTTTGACTCGCGGCTGACTCCAGCTCCTTTTTCGCCAGCTCCTTAAAAAATGTTGGATGGTTGTTAACCCCTCCCCCTCGGTGCTTTTGGCCGTATTTCTTAAAGGAACAGTTGTATGTGAATTACAAGCCTGTGGATCGGGCAGCATTTTTCATTTAACAGTGAAAATAAATAGCCTACTCCTGAAAAGATTATCTTGTCTGCCTCTATAAATGGTGTAAGCTATGTGGTAAATAATTATTTTGTAATTACTAAATGTTTGTTTTTTTAAAGTATGGAGAAACGTGACATTATGTTTCCAACTGAGATTTAATATAATGTAATTTCTGTTCTTTATTAGAAGTTATCCATTACTCCAGTCTAACATATGCATACATATACATATACATACACATACATACATATACATACATATACACACATACACACACACACACACATACAGATATACATATACTGTATATACACACATATATAGACATATACACATATATACACATACACATATACACATATACACATGTATACATATATATATATATATATATATATATATATATATATATATATATATATATATATATATATATATATATATATATATATACATACATACACACACACACACACACACACACACACACACACACACACACACACACACACACACACACATATATATATATATATATATATATATATATATATATATATTTATATATATGTGTGTGTGTGTGTGTATACTGGACAAAGCATACTGGAGGTGCCATTACTTTAGTATTTCACAAGTTCTCAAAAAAACAGGAACGTAGAGGCATAGATTAATTCATTCTTAAATGAAATCTTGCATTACAACATATTCTGATGTGTTATTATTGAAATATGGTACCCAGAATATGCCCCACCATTGCAACTTTATGTGCCGATGCAGCATACTGGAGGTGTCATTACTTTATTATTTCACAAGTTCTCAAAAAAACAAGCACGTAGAGGTATAGATAATTCCATTCTTAAACGAAATCTTGTATTACAACATTTTCTGATGTGTTATTATTGAAATATGGTACCCAGAATATGCCCCACCATTGCAACTTTATGTGCCGATGCAGCATACTGGCGGTGTCATTACTTTAGTGTTTCACAAGTTCTCAAAAAAACAAGCATGTAGAGGTATAGATAATTCCATTCTTAAATGAAATCTTGCATTATAACATTTTCTGATGTGTTATTATTGAAATATGGTACCCAGAACATTCCTCCCCATGCAACTTTATGTGCCGACAAAGCATACTGGCGGTGTCATTACTTTAGTATTTCACAAGTTCTCAAAAAAACGGGAACGTAGAGGTATAGATAATTTCATTATAAAACGAAATCTTGCATTACAACATTTTCTGATGTGTTATTATTGAAATATGGTACCCAGAATATGCCTCTCCATGCAACTTTGTGTGCCGACGAAGCATACTGGAGGTGTCATTACTTTAGTATTTCACAAGTTCTCAAAAAAACAAGCACGTAGAGGTATAGATAATTTCATTCTTAAACTAAATTTTGCATTACAACATTTTCTGATGTGTTGTTATTGAAATATGGTACCCAGAATATGCCTCTCCATGCAACTTTGTGTGCCGATGAAGCACACTGGAGGTGTCATTACTTTAGTGTTTCACAAATTCTCAAAAAAAACAAGCACGTAGAGGTTTAGATAATTTCATTCTTAAACGAATTCTTGCATTACAACATTTTCTGATGTGTTATTGTTGAAATATGGTACCCAGAAAATGCCTCTCCATGCAACTTTATATGTCGATGCAGCATACTGGAGGTGTCATTACTTTAGTATTTCTCATGTTCTCAAAAAAACAAGCATGTAGAGGTATAAATAATTTCATTCTTAAACAAAATCTTGCATTACAACATTTTCTGATGTGTTATTATTGAAATATGGTGCCCAGAATAAGCCCCACCATTGCAACTTTGTGTGCCGACGAAGCATACTGGAGGTGTCATTACTTTAGTGTTTCACAAGTTCTCAAAAAAACAAGCATGTAGAGGTATAGATAATTTCATTCTTAAACAAAATCTTGCATTACAACATTTTCTGATGTGTTATTATTGAAATATGGTACCCAGAACATGCCCCACCATTGCAACTTTATGTGCCGACAAAGCATACTGGAGGTGTCATTACTTTATTATTTCACAAGTTCTCAAAAAAACAAGCACATAGAGGTTTAGATAATTCCATTCTTAAACGAAATATTGCATTACAACATTTTCTGATGTGTTATTATTGAAATATGGTACCCAGAATATGCCTCTCCATGCAACTTTGTGTGCCGACGAAGCACACTGGAGGTGTCATTACTTTAGTGTTTCACAAGTTCTCAATAAAACAAGCATGTAGAGGTATAGATCATTTCATTCTTAAACAAAATCTTGCATTACAACATTTTCTGATGTGTTATTATTGAAATATGGTACCCAGAACATGCCCCACCATTGCAACTTTATGTGCCGACAAAGCATACTGCAGGTGTCATTACTTTAGTATTTCTCAAGTTCTCAAAAAAACAAGCACGTAGAGGTATAAATTTCATTCTTAAATGAATTCTTGCATTACAACATTTTCTGATGTGTTATTATTGAAATATGGTACCCAGAATATGCCCCACCATTGCAACTTTATGTGCCGATGCAGCATACTGGAGGTGTCATTACTTTATTATTTCACAAGTTCTCAAAAAAACAAGCACATAGAGGTATAGATAATTCCATTCTTAAACGAAATCTTGCATTACAACATTTTCTGATGTGTTATTATTGAAATATGGTACCCAGAACATGCCCCACCATT
Source organism: Leuciscus leuciscus (assembly GCF_965113295.1). Classification (NCBI taxonomy): domain Eukaryota; kingdom Metazoa; phylum Chordata; class Actinopteri; order Cypriniformes; family Leuciscidae; genus Leuciscus; species Leuciscus leuciscus. Next base: position 54,914,825 of record NC_138726.1, on the reverse strand, counting down.
GCAACTTTATGTGCCGACAAAGCATACTGGAGGTGTCATTACTTTAGTATTTCACAAGTTCTCAAAAAAACAAGCACGTAGAGGTATAGATAATTTCATTCTTAAACGAAATCTTGCATTACAACATTTTCTGATGTTTTATTGTTGAAATATGGTGCCCAGAATATGCCTCTCTATGCAACTTTGTGTGCCGACAAAGCATACTGGAGGTGTCATTACTTTAGTATTTCACAAGTTCTGAAAAAAACAAGCACGTAGAGGTATAGATCATTTCATTCTTAAACGAAATTTTGCATTACAACATTTTCTGATGTGTTATTATTGAAATATGGTACCCAGAATATGCCTCACCATGCAACTTTATGTGCCGATGCAGCATACTGGAGGTGTCATTACTTTAGTATTTCACAAGTTCTCAAAAAAATCAGGAACGTAGAGGCATAGATGAATTCATTCTTAAATGAAATCTTGCATTACAACATTTTCTGATGTTTTATTATTGAAATATGGTGCCCAGAATATGCCCCACCATTGCAACTTTATGTGCCGATGCAGCATACTGGAGGTGTCATTACTTTAGTATTTCACAAGTTCTCAAAAAAAAGGGAACGTAGAGGTATAGATAATTTCATTCTTAAATGAAATCTTGCATTACAACATTTTCTGATGTGTTATTGTTGAAATATGGTGCCCAGAATATGCCTCTTCATGCAACTTTGTGTGCCGACAAAGCATAGAGAAATGCGTATGATTAGGCTACATCGTTTTATTTTATTTTGAATGGTTCTGTTTAAAAGTAAAGATTTCTGTAAATAATAGATATATTTCAGTTTTGTTTAGGTCTGTGAGGCTAGTAGGCTACCTTATACGCTGAGTTTCGGTTCATGGATGACAGCTTAGCTCCAGTTCAGGTTCATGGATGACAGCTTAGCTCCAGTTCACTCCGGCGCCTCCATGTCGTGATTATCTATTTTCTGATATACATTTTATTTAGGCTATTAAATCTAGGTAATTGGTTGATGAAAAAATTGATTAAAATGAAGATACAATTAATACAAAACAAAATTCGTTTAGAAAGGCTTTGTGCTTTCTGTTTGAGGTCTCTGTAAGTTTTAAAGTCTTTTAGTGCCGCATTCAGAGCACTTTTGTCCGTAATGGAGAACGGTCACGTAACATTGTTTTTTTCCTCATAAATGCAAACACAGAAAATAAAAGACAAAAGACATTTTTTTAAAAGACAAACCATACATTTTGGATTTTTTTTTTATGGATTTAGGCTATAGCGTTTTCGAAAAAGAAATTACGGATTTATAGCGTTTTGAAAAGAAAAGAAATTACTTTGAATTGATCATCAACGATATTGTTGTTTGATTTAATAATCATTGTTCAACATGTTCAGACTGAGGCAAAAAACAACAACATTTTAACAGGATAAGTTAATAAAATAAATAAATAAATAAAGCACTTTAATTGGAATGATTTTAGTGTCTGTGATTTATCGCGGGCACGGGTCGGGTAATGGGTCAACACTAAAGTAATGACACCTCCAGTATGCTGCATCGGCACATAAAGTTGCATAGAGAGGAATTTTCTGGGTACCATATTTCAACAATAACACATCAGAAAATGTTGTAATGCAATAATTGGTTTAAGAATGAAATAATCTATACCTCTACATGCTTGTTTTTTTGAGAACTTGAAAAATACTAAAGTAATGACACCTCCAGTATGCTTCATCGGCACATAAAGTTGCATGGAGAGGCATATTCTGGGTACCATATTTCAATAATAACACATCAGAAAATGTTGTAATGCAAGATTTTGTTTAAGAATGAAATTATCTATACATCTACATGCTTGTTTTTTTGAGAACTTGTGAAACACTAAAGTAATGACACCTCCAGTGTGCTTCGTCGGCACACAAAGTTGCATGGAGAGGCATATTCTGGGTACCATATTTCAATAATAACACATCAGAAAATGTTGTAATGCAAGATTTTGTTTAAGAATGAAATTATCTATACATCTAAATGCTTGTTTTTTTGAGAACTTGTGAAACACTAAAGTAATGACACCTCCAGTATGCTTCATCGGCACATAAAGTTGCATGGAGAGGCATATTCTGGGTACCATATTTCAATAATAACACATCAGAAAATGTTGTAATGCAAGATTTTGTTTAAGAATGAAATGATCTATACATCTACATGCTTGTTTTTTTGAGAACTTGTGAAACACTAAAGTAATGACACCTCCAGTGTGCTTCGTCGGCACACAAAGTTGCATGGAGAGGCATATTCTGGGTACCATATTTCAATAACAACACATCAGAAAATGTCGTAATGCAAAAAAAAAAAATTAAGAATGAAATTATCTATACCTCTACGTGCTTGTTTTTTTGAGAACTTGTGAAACACAAAAGTAATGACACCTCCAGTATGCTTCGTCGGCACACAAAGTTGCATGGAGAGGCATATTCTGGGTACCATATTTCAATAATTACACATCAGAAAATGTTGTAATGCAAGATTTCATTTAAGAATGAATTCATCTATAGCTTTACGTTCCTGTTTTTTTGAGTACTTATTAAATACTAAAGTAATGACACCTCCAGTATGCTTCGTCGGCACACAAAGTTGCATGGAGAGGCATATTCTGGGTACCATATTTCAATAATAACACATCAGAAAATGTTGTAATGCAAGATTTCATTTAAGAATGAATTCATCTATACCTCTACGTTCCTGTTTTTTTGAGAACTTGTGAAATACTACAGTAATGACACCTCCAGTATGCTTCGTCAGCACACAAAGTTGCATGGAGAGGCATATTCTGGGTACCATATTTCAATAATAACACATCAGAAAATGTTGTAATGCAAAATTTCGTTTAAGAATGAAATTATCTATACCTCTACGTGCTTGTTTTTTTGAGAACTTGTGAAATACTAAAGTAATGACACCTCCAGTATGCTTTGTCGGCACAGAAAGTTGCATGGAGAGGCATGTTCTGGGTACCATATTTCAACAATAAAACATCAGAAAATGTTGTAATGCAAGATTTCGTTTAAGAATGAATTCATCTATGCCTCTACGTTCCTGTTTTTTTGAGAACTTGTGAAATACTAAAGTAATGACACCTGCAGTATGCTTTGTCGGCACATAAAGTTGCAATGGTGGGGCATGTTCTGGGTACCATATTTCAATAATAACACATCAGAAAATGTTGTAATGCAAGACTTTGTTTAAGAATGAAATGATCTATACCTCTACATGCTTGTTTTTTTGGGAACTTGTGAAACACTAAAGTAATGACACCTCCAGTGTGCTTCGTCGGCACACAAAGTTGCATGGAGAGGCATATTCTGGGTACCATATTTCAATAACAACACATCAGAAAATGTCGTCATGCAAAATTTCTTTTAAGAATGAAATTATCTATACCTCTACGTGCTTGTTTTTTTGAGAACTTGTGAAATACTAAAGTAATGACACCTCCAGTATGCTTCATCGGCACACAAAGTTGCATGGAGAGGCATATTCTGGGTACCATATTTCAATAATAACACATCAGAAAATTTTGTAATGCAAGATTTCATTTAAGAATGAATTCATCTATACCTCTACGTTCCTGTTTTTTTTGAGAACTTGTGAAATACTAAAGTAATGACACCTCCAGTATGCTTCGTCGGCACACAAAGTTGAATGGAGAGGCATATTCTGGGTACCATATTTCAATAATAACACATCAGAAAATTTTGTAATGCAAGATTTCATTTAAGAATGAATTCATCTATACCTCTACGTTCCTGTTTTTTTTGAGAACTTGTGAAATACTAAAGTAATGACACCTCCAGTATGCTTTGTCGGCACACAAAGTTGCATAGAGAGGCATATTCTGGGCACCATATTTCAACAATAAAACATCAGAAAATGTTGTAATGCAAGATTTCGTTTAAGAATGAATTCATCTATGCCTCTACGTTCCTGTTTTTTTGAGAACTTGTGAAATACTAAAGTAATGACACCTGCAGTATGCTTTGTCGGCACATAAAGTTGCAATGGTGGGGCATGTTCTGGGTACCATATTTCAACAATAAAACATCAGAAAATGTTGTAATGCAAGATTTCATTTAAGAATGAAATTATCTATACCTCTACGTTCCCTTTTTTTTGAGAACTTGTGAAATACTAAAGTAATGACACCTCCAGTATGCTGCATCGGCACATAAAGTTGCAATGGTGGGGCTTATTCTGGGCACCATATTTCAATAATAACACATCAGAAAATGTTGTAATGCAAGAATTCGTTTAAGAATGAAATTGTTTATACCTCTACATGCTTGTTTTTTTGAGAACTTGTGAAACACTAAAGTAATGACACCGCCAGTATGCTTCGTCGGCACAAAGTTGCATGGGGAGGAATGTTCTGGGTACCATATTTCAATAATAACACATCAGAAAATGTTGTAATGCAAGATTTCGTTTAAGAATGGAATTATCTATACCTCTACGTGCTTGTTTTTTTTTTGAGAACTTGTGAAATAATAAAGTAATGACACCTCCAGTATGCTGCATGGGCACATAAAGTTGCAATGGTGGGGCATATTCTGGGTACCATATTTCAATAATAACACATCAGAAAATGTTGTAATGCAAGATTTCATTTAAGAATGAATTAATCTATGCCTCTACGTTCCTGTTTTTTGTAGAACTTGTGAAATACTAAAGTAATGGCACCTCCAGTATGCTTTGTCCAGTATACACACACACACACACACACACACACACACACACACACACACACACACACACACACACACACACACACACACACACACACACACACACATATATATATGTGTGTGTGTGTGTGTGTGTGTGTATATATATATATGTATATGTATATATTTATATATGTGTATATGTGTGTATGTGTATATATGTGTATATGTGTATATATGTGTATGTGTATATATGTGTATATGTCTATATATGTGTGTATATGTGTATATACAGTATATGTATATCTGTATGTGTGTGTATGTGTGTATATGTGTGTATATGTATGTATATGTATGTATGTGTATGTATGTGTATGTGTATGTGTATGTATATGTATGTATGTATGTATGTATGTATATGTATATGTATATGTATGCATATGTTAGACTGGAGTAATGGATAACTTCTAATAAAGAACAGAAATTGCATTATATTAAATCTCAGTTGGAAACATAATGTCACGTTTCTCCATACTTTAAATGTATTGTATGATTATGACATATAATATTATGCATACATGTAATAAAGTATAAGATAAAATACCATATAAAGGTTAAAATAAATTTAAAGAGGCAACTATGGGCCTTTAATTTGACATTTTTATGAAGTAGTGACAGCACAGAACATGAAGAATATGAAAATCTTCGGGAAATAGCGGTCCACGACAGGCCTAAACCAGCCAAGGTACCAGCACAAAAACACACTCAGCAAAATTATTGTTTTGACAAAATAACAGAAAATATCAAGATGTCATTTTTTACAATATACAATATATATAATGTCAATATTACACACTACTAGTCCCAGGCCAACCTTGTTGTCAAGCTTAGCAGGTGATTTCCTAGAACTCAGTGGCGGTTCTAGGGAGGGGGGGCCAGTGCCCCCGTGTCAACAAGTTTGGCCCCCCCTCTGGCCCCCCTAAATTTGGAATCGTAAAATCACACCAAACAACTGCGCATTTATTCAGTTGCGGCGCCTTCATCTATAGGCTACACTGCAGCACGACGTATATTCACATCAAATGTTAAAGCAGAGGAACGTGACACTGCAGTTCACAAAAGTTCATTATTTGCATGTGCTTTAAAGCCTTGCCGGTTAAACGTCATTCGCTGCTGATGCGCTGTTCAAACATGCGCTTTACTGAGCGCGTAGGCTACACTCGACGCGTACATGCACTAAAAGCCTATTACTGGACTAAGTTATCTTTTGAGTCTTATATTGCGCTAATACTGTCAAATACAGACATTGTTTACATAAACAAAGTTGGTTATGTCTAAAGTGAAAGCAAACAGAGAAAATTAATTCAAATCTGATTGTCATATGCGTGTATATTAGACGCGTAGCGTGCAGTTCTGAGACAGTAGCCCTAATAATAAACATGCTGCCGCTTGTCCTTAAAGAGATAGTTCACCCAAAACCAAACAGTTGCTGGTCCCCATTGACTTCCATACATAGTAGGAAAAAAAAATACTATGGAAGTCACAGGGGTACATCAACTGTTTGGTTACTCACATTCTTTCAAATTACGTTTATTTTCAACAGAAGAAAGACACTTATTCGGGTTTAAAACAACTTAAGAGAGTAAATATGACTTTTTTGGGGGAGAACTATCCCTTTAATGTTAATAAAACAACAAAACACACAGAGGAAATCATTCACTGCTCTTGACTGAGAACTTTAAGTCTGTTGTGTTTTATTTTCATATTTGTTCATTTAATTACTTTCTCATACTGTTAAATACACCTATAGCTGAAAAAATAAAGCAGTTTATTTCATTTGTATATTAAGTTGTGTATGTGTAATATGTATTTCTGTTCTTAATTTTTAATAACAAAGAAAATAATGACAAAGATTTTTATCTTCGCCTTTGGCCTAAATGTCTGCCATTCTTTTTTATTTTGTTACCTATAAGGCTTTGATTTTAAAATAGGGAAATTAGTTTGGCTGTAATGTTCAGTCACTTGCAAAATAGTAAAACCAACATGAAAAAAGAATTGTGATAAAATCGTGATTTTCCTGAAAAAAAAAAAAATCGTGATATGATATTATTGCCTTATTGCCATATCAATATTTTATATAACAGAAATTGTTTTATTAGCTTAGCTAATATAATTTATTAGCTTTTTCTAGAGATTGCAGTCATGCATGACATGGTGAAAAATGACTTGAAATAATACTGAAAATAGGTTAAGATGAATGTTAAAGGTGTGCCCCCTAAAAGCACAAGTGGCCCCTGCCTGGCCCCCTCAGTTACTGTGGTCTAGAACCGCCACTGCTAGAACTACTCAATGTATTTATAGTAACTACGCAGAAGGTTGGTGTCTCTGGGCAAACAGGTTTGACTACATTGTATTAGCAGAAAACAATGTAGAGCGGGCATATAAATCTAAGCTAAATATCTGTTTGTTTTATGACTGTGCCACTTACCTGATTAGCAGATGCTTTAGGCTGTTTGCTGCTTTCAGCAATATTGTCACAGCTTAATGAAACACGGAGCTCTTCTCGTCCATGTATATTGATGGCATGATCCTCTCGAGCTAGCACTCTTTCCTGGGCTTTGAATACAAATGCATGTTGATGAGTATAAAGAGCTAAAGAACTGTAATAATTAGAAATGGAATATTATTATTACAGTTGTTTTGACAAGGTTATAAAAGTACAGCACTGATTGAAACAAGGTGTAAAAACTGCAGTAGCAAAAAACACTTACCTAGTTTGTTCATAAAACTTATCTTGTAGGTGTTGTCACCCACTTTGCAGATCTCACACTGTCCTCCTCCTGATCTTCTCTTGATGCTAAAGTATGTGTGTATTTGTTTAACTTCCACATCAGAGAGATTATTCGCCTCAAAAAACACAGTGTGCTGGTAGTTCTCCATCTTTAATCTGTTGTTGTGTTGGGCTTTGACATGAATATAGGTGCTCTGACATACTTTCACTTTTGCTTGCTTCGGCTCATTTTACAGACTGTGGTTTCCCTTGCCACTCCTCCAGCTTCCTCTAGATGCTGGTATGTGGCACAAAAACATATATCTCTACCATGACCATTATTTACTTTTTTTTTTCTTTTTTTTTCTAATAATCCAATTACTGTAAATATATTTATAAAAAAAAAATGGTGTTATTTGCGTTACATATAGGATTTTAGTTACCCACAACAGACTGGGCCATCTGACCCATCAGAGCTGAGTAGACCAGTCACAACAGACTGGGCCATCTAGCCAATCAGAGCAGAGTAGACCAATCACAATAGACTGGGCCATCTAGCCAATCAGAGCACAGTAAACCAATCACAACAGACTGGGCCATCTAGCCAATCAGAGTAGAGTAGCTCACGAAAAGGAGGGATTTAGAGAGACTGATTCATCCATCGAGTCTTTGAGAATCATTGTAAAATGTGGTGATGTGCAATGTATATTATGAGAAAATGACCTGATGATCTGAGGCATGTAAGCCTGTTGTATGAGACTTCAAAACAAAATTAGGAAACTTTAAAATAGCATAATAGGGTCTTTAACCTAATTTTGTGCCACTTCACCCAACACCGACGTGATGATTTCAAAAATATATATATACTTGGGAAAGATGAGCAATTCTCTACTATATTTTGAAGATGTTTGCTTCTTTATTAAACAGGGCAGATATTCAAGACATAGAAAAACAAATAAAGACTTAATGTGAAATTAAAATGATAGCTTCATATTAATTACAAAATAATTTCTGCAAACAAGGAGGATAAACATTTGACAATTTACTTCAACATTCAGAACATTGAAAAACAGAAGAAACAATATGATAGAGATACAATGATACAACACAGCTGCAGTAGCTCAGGCAGAGTTATTTGAGTTTTTTTTGTTTTTTTGGTCAAATTCAGACACATTATGAATATAAGTGAATAATGTTTAAAAAGAGAAAAACAGAATGGGATTCATTCATCAGGACAGCCGACTTTCACTCCTCTCTTACAGCATACTGATTGATCTCGTCAGACTGAGCTGTAAAACACAAAATATTGAAAAATGTACATTCTAATTATTCATAACGATAATCGATCTGGTTAAATTAATCTGTGGGAGAACAGATCAGAGAGAGAGAGAGAGAGAGAGAGAGAATCTCACCATGAGCTCTGTAGCATTTGACTCCTATAATGACGGACACGAGCAGATATGTAGAAGCTGCCACTAGAAAACTGAGCAGTTTGAGAACTGAGAGGACTGGCAATGGAGCGTCTGAACCTGAAAAAATAAAGAACCAATTAAATTCATCATCGTCAAAACTTGTTAGATTTTCTTATCTATAATTAAAAATGATGTACCGTCTAGTCTAGTGCCACCAACTGCTCAGATTTGACTTGCTTCTGTTTTTTATTTATTTATTTATTTTATTTTATTTTATTTATTTTATTTATTTTATTTATTTTATTTTATTTTATTTTATTTTATTTTATTTTATTTTATTTTATTTTATTTTATTTAATTTTAATTTTACTTTTACTTTTAATTTTAATTTTAATTTTTATTTTTAACCCTTTCGATAAAAAACAAATTCTTGTGTCATGTAGGTCTCAGTGAAGCCACTGATTTGAATTTCTGCTCACTGACTGCTATTTTGGAGTTTGATGAATTTTATCCAACATATTTTATACTTAAAAGCATCATACAATTATTCTTTAATGCACATATTTCAAAGACTTTTAATAGCACTTTGTTTTGTTGAAGTATAAAAAAGATACACTGATCTCAGTGGTAATTTTTCCATGGATGTGAATCAGATTGATGTGAAGGAGAGATTCTCACACTCACCTGAAAGCGTCAGTGTAACTTCATCACTGGTGTGTGTGTATCGTGATCCTCGCGTCTCTCTTCCACTACAGCTGTAATTACCTGTGTGAGATTCACTAACTGAACTGATTCTGTATTCCTGTGATTGACTGACATGAATCTCTGAATCATCTTTATTCCAGGTGTAGTTCCAGCTAGTGACGTCTGACTCCTGTATGTCACATGTGAGAGTGACCGTCTCTCCTCTGAACACTCGTCCATCAGGCTGAACACGCAATACAGCTCTGGGTCTCTCTGTGAGACATTAACTGTGTTTAATTTACCTGACAGAACATGATACTGTTGATGGATGACATTAATCTGAATAATATTACTCTTATTAAATCAGATTGGCACATTACCTCTGACTGTTAGCGTGACTCTATGACTTTGTGTTGTGGAGTTGTTTTCTCTTATTTCACCACACCAGTACTCTCCTCCATCAGACACTCTCACATCTCTCAGTGTTTCAGTCTCATCACCAGATTTTATTATCTGGAAGTCTTTGTACCAGGTAATCCCCTGTCCAGTTGAGCGTCCCACGTCACATCTCAGAGTAACTGTGTCTCCAGTGAACACTGAACTCTGGGGCTTCACAGTTACTCTGGGTTTGTCTGTAAATATTTCATGATCTTGTGTTAATATACAGCCTTCAGTCATCATCTATCACTGCTTATGACTTATATCATTTATACTTAATGCGTCTTAATTTTACCTCACCCTTCAGCTCATTATGAGTAATGTAATTGTATGGCTGTTTTATGATCTAACATGAAAGCTCTCATACAGATGTATACAGATACAGATCCTGAGAGACATGGCTTGTAAAATCGGGTGCTTACTGTAACTCAGTTCAGTCTGTCTAACATGCAGCATCTAGAAATGTTCACTAATAATGTCGGTGTGTGTGTTTGTTGTGTGTCACCATTGTTGTGTTTTGTGTCAAGTATTTGTTGTCTGTGCAACATTAAATGATGCTTATAAGAAAAAAAAAAATCTTGTTGCAAGATGACATCACATCTTTTAAAGATGTATTTCAGTAGTTGCTTCACTTGTGAAAGATCCATCTACAAACAGTTTTGAATTTTAAATTTTCAAGTTATTTTTAAGTCATTTTAAAGTTATTGGTAAATATTCATATTCTTGCTAAGAATAGTTTGACTACACTGTACATTTTTTGATGTTCATTTTCTTTAATTTTAAATTGTACTCAAAACTCTGTAAAATTACAAATAATATCTGTCAATGTAAAATTCAGCTGTTATCTTAGGTATTGTGACATTACAGTTTTTCTCAGTCGCTTTGGTACATTTCTCTAATCATCCTCGACATTTGCATAACAGTAAATGCATTTCTCAAAACAATTTGTACAAATAGCAAAACACCATGGATTACCTGCAAAAGCCAGTCTCTTGCTCAAAATCCTTAGTTCATCACTCAAAAGTAAATATCTGTGTCAATGAACATGTCAGTGCCATCGTAGCTGACAGTCATTGACTTTTTTTTAAGATAATTTTTTTTTACAGTGCAACTTAAAATCAGCCAAATAACTTATTTCTGACTTGTCTAGATAATACATTTTAATAGGATCAAGGTCCAAGATCCCATGCAAATGTTATTATGGTGACTATGGTCACGGCATCCAATAGCCGTGCACATAGAGGATAGCTTGTGACTAGCTCGCACTCTATCATCATTTCACTACTAAAGAAAGACTAGCAATCTTGATTTTTAATTTTATTTTAGCTTGACATATGCAGACATGGTTTAACTAATGCAATACTGTCAACAGAAAGTTGGCTCCCGCTACTCGCCTCTTCCAACACTAGCTCAAACAATCCACCAAAGGAAATAAATAATCCACCACGTGGCACTGAATAACCAATAAGAAATATAAAATAATGAATGCTCCTACAGTGACTTCAAAACAATTACAGTGGTAAACAGTTACATTTCTCATAGCAGCATGGTTAAAGACAACTTTATAATGTGAATTCACAGTAAAACAAGAGCAGTAAATTGCTGTGATGTTTGCATCATTTACTGATTTCACAGTACATTTCTAACTAATTTAATACTCTTTGATCCTGCATTGAATCATGTAAATCCTGACAATTACCATTACCTTTACAGTGTAAGATAATGGACACTTTTTGGGCTGAAATACAATCTGAGCAAGATCCTGATGTCAGTCAGTGATGATCACTCACCCGACACAGTCAGAGTCACTTCATCACTCCAGTCAGAGCAGACTGATCCTCTGCAGCCGCTACACATGCACTTCTGTGTGAACTCTGCAGTGATCTTGAACTCTTTCTCTGTAGATGTGTAATCTCTATCATCACACTTCCATCTGTATGTCCATCCTTCTCCCTGTAAGTCACATGTGAGAGTGACAGTCTCTCCTCTGAATATCTGTGATGGTTCAGGCTGAACAGTCAGAACAGCTTTAGGTGCCTCAGGTTTAGATGTCTCTGTAAGAACTGCACAAACAGAAGTTATGATAAAACATCCGAAAGAAACCAAGATAATTGAATAAAAGAAGATAATGAAAATGTATTTCTCATCTGTCCAGTAATAGTGCGATACAATTAAAATAACAATAACGGTTCTGTTCCTCTTGAAACATCATGCCCTGCTCGCTGAGAACAATAACCTCACTTTATTTACAACCACCTTCTTTTCTTCTGTGCAAATAAAATCCCTTCTTAACACGTCATCACTTCTCAGTGTAACTGATTTCTGCAGTGAAGAGGATCAGACTCACGTGATACAGTCAGTGTAACAGCGTCACTGATCTCTGACTTCTGTCCATCACTTCTTCTCTCTCCTCTACAGGAGACGCTGATGCTACTGCGAGATTCATCAGGTTTGAAACTGAATTCTCTGTCAGAGCTGATGGACTGAGATGATCCGTCTATAAACCAGCTGTATGTCCAGTCGTCTTCAGTTCCTGGTATTACACACCTGACAGTGACGGTTTCATGTTTGTCAGGCTCTATAATCACTACAGCCTTTGGTCTCTCTATAACATCACATAAACAGATGTAGTTTAAACATGAAGCAGCATCTGTGACATAAACAACAAACTCTCACTGTACTCGACACACGGCTAAACACTTTCTCTTTCTGTTCCACTGTGTAATGTGTGTGAAGACTTGAGGAAATGTATAAATCACCTTGAGTTTGTCCAGGCTGGATGTTTGAAATCAGCACTACAAATCAAAAGAGACAAAACACATTAATTTTTTGTTGTTGCTTCATTCATTTTCATACATAAATGCATTTAAATCAGAATTTGAATAATTTATGATGATTATAAGGTGGCAGAGAAATGATAAAACAGGTTCATTAACAGAACACTTGTGTGCTTATATTTTTAAATGTAACTAAGACATGTAAAAATAAACAATTCTGATAAAAACACTGATCAAGTGTTTATGCTGAGATCTCTGTTGTGGCGTTGAGCAGAACTGGAGAATCAACACACACCAGCTTCATCCTCACAACTTCATTCTGGAGGAAATACAATATTGATTTACAATATCAGTCTCTCCAAAAAAAGGCTTAATTTGTCTGCTGATTATATGCAATTATTATTTTTTTTTTACACCAATTCACAAGATCCTTTCAGACAAACACTGTGTTGTTGGGTTAGTATGGAGTTCTTACAGAAGTAAATGCTTTAGAAAAACTACATTAGGATCAATGCGCGCACAATTTTGTGTCCAAGTGCATTATTCCCTTTTAATTTGATAAATTCATGACATTTCACTTTATTCCATAAAAACTATTTAGTTTGAATTCATTTTTAGTATATTAAAATAATAAATATTACTTTATGTTTTGGTATCTTAAACCCCCAAAATGTCAATGTTGTGCAACCGTCCGTAAAATGAACAGACTAAGAAAACTATTTAAAATGGTGTTTTAAGAGGAAATTCACAAGAAAATACTATGGCAAAATTGAAACCTTTCATATAAACAAATTGTATAAATATCAGAAGTTTAAAGCTGTTAAGAGAATTGAAAAACCTTTGTCCTCAATTTGTATATTCTCAGATATCAGGGTGACAACATGGGTCTTTTATTATGAAGAGAAATAAAAGTAAACATGATAATGAAACATCCAAATGATCCCAATTGATCCTTGAGGCAGAGAGAAAAGGTTTGTAAATCCTTCTTTGAGGACATGGCACATTTTCCATTTTAGAGGGTACAACCAATGTAAAACTAGGAAAAAGCTATTTTAAAGGTACAATATGCAAGAATATTTTGCCGCTAGAGGGCGCTACATTCCAAACAACAACGGCGTAGCTTGATGACGATGTGAAGGAGCGTGGAATGATGGGAACTGTCGTTTTAAACTCCAAATCTGTCAGACGGGAATCGAAAAATCATGTTCATGGATGAAGTAAAGTTCTATTTTTATAAATGTTGCATTTAATGACATGCTTTTTGTGGCGAGGAGGGCGTGGTTCAGCGCGGTCTGTGATGGGAGAGAGAAGAGACGAGCAAGTAGGTCAAGTGCAAATGACGAACACCTGTGTCTTATTGCAGTATTTTTGGCGTGGAGAGACCGCTTATAAGCCGCGCTGGAACGAGAGATAGACTGGAGAGAACTGGACGCAGAGGAAAAAAACCGGTGGATCCGAGCTCTCATTTTTTAACTGTTTTGTGCCGTCGCGGTTGCCACAGTGAATGCGCGGCTTTTGTTTGTTTTGCTTTATTTTAATAAAGTACGAGTCCCAGTCACGCGCCGACCCCGTCTTCTTCCTTCCTGACTCTTAAACCTCATCACACTTTTATTTCATTAAAATGAATTAACCGCAAGAAAAGTAAGGTTTAATACTAAATTGGTTATCATAGATGTTACTGTATTTGTTGAATTCATTGTTGTGATAACGCTGCGCAGTTTTACGTGTTCTAAACAATTGTTGTAAAAGTACATTCGATCATACCCACATCATTTGCCAAAATACTGATTAATCTTTATGTATAACACATGCTATATTTATTTACATGGCCATAAACACCAGACGTGATAAACAATGTCAATAAACTAAATACAAATCTAAAGCAATAATACTTTCCTTACATAAACATAACTATTACCGAATGCTACATTTGGAAAATATAAAATTAAGCATGCTTTGTTGACAGAACCAGCTGCAATCAGTAAAGAATAATTGTGTACCATAACGACAGTAAGAAACAAGCTAAAGTTTGTAGCTTGATAGACGCTACAACTACAACTTCCGCATTTGTCCAGGACTCCACGCAGTACGAGCGGAAACCGAGGGTAACGCGGATATGACGCAATTGACTGGCGACTCCCAGCTCACCCCTGCTCTAACGCCCCGTTTCCTTGGTTAAAATCGCAATTTTCTCACGATTTAAAAATAGTTGGAAACATTTGGGATATTGTAAGTTGATTACTTAAAATATATAACACTGGCCTTGAGATTTTGGGATATTTTAATGCAAAATTCTTACATATTGTACCTTTAATCTTAACTTCTTTATCGTTTTTAAAAATTCTATGAATGAACTTGCTTCATTTTCTATTCCATCAGCTCAACTTTGTCCATTTCTATTATATCAAATCAGCTCTATATATTCTTCCAGATCTATATAAGTCAATAAGTGGAGAGTGAAGAAAACATCTACAGTATGTTCAAGAATAGTTAGCTAATGCTGTCATGACAGAGCTGAAACCACAGTGTGAAGATCTCATTTTGGGCATACCATCAGTGCTTCACACGGGAAGTGGCTTCATCGTGGTCATTAACGTCACTGGTCAGAGTTTGAGACTGAAGAAACGCAAGCCATCATCTACACATCTACTACTAAACTCTTCAACAACTCCAGGAGTTTCCAGAACAACAAAACCTGACATCAAATCAACATCTGAGTTTCTGAGATCCACATCACAATTAAAGACTAAATGTAGATAGTGAAGATCTATTGAAGAAAACAAAGACAACTTTACAGAACATGACAGCATGTTCGATTCACACATGAACCATAACTAAACTGAACGACAATCACAGTAATGATCAATACACTGATCTCATTCAGCACATCAGGTGTTTTTCACTTTCACACACAGATGAATGAACACTGATTCACTACATAATTATACAAAATTCACAACTGATGCATAAATGAGAAAATAATACTCACAGATCATTAGAGGAAGTGAACTGAGCTCCATCCTGACCTATTAATGACACGCTGTCAGACACAGTCAGTCTTATAGACTCAACACTTCCTGAACTTAAAGAAGAGAGTCAGAGCAACAGAGAGGAATTAAATAGACACAAAATATCTGATTCGATTTAGTATTGATTCTAACAGCATCTGACAGCCTCTTTAGCTCAAATGTGTGTGTTTTTATTTTATTTTATAAATTTTTTTGGTGCAAGTTACAGGTAATAATGCATGTGTGCATCCTGAGGTTAAAGCAAAACACACATATATATATATATATATATATATATATATCTCAGATATATAAGTCAACAAAAATATTTATACTTAAAATACCAATAAAACTGCACTGGATATAATACTTTGTAATACATCTCTGGTTCACAAATACATTATTTCTTCACTCTTTAGAAGACATTTTTATAATGTTTATAATAAACATTATAAAATAAATACATTTTATTTTAATAAAATGTTATGAATTAAACAGTTTGTAAAGTTGTCAACACTGGATTTTTTAAATTATTTTCATTATACATATCAACTGCAAGGGGGCGCTGGCGAGCACCCTTCTTAAACCTACTTCACAGTCATGTGCACGTGATGGACATTTTATACCCAAAAGAGCATGACAGACAGACAGACAGACAGACAGAGGGGATTTTATAAATGGGGGGGGGGGGGGGGGGGGGGGGGGGGGGGCACAGGGGGACCAAGAATCAGTCGGGGGGGGGGGGGGGGGGGTTGGCACAGGGGGACCAAGAATCAGTCAGGGGGGGCCAATCAGAAAATTCAACTGAAAATAAATACTGGTTTAGAAAATATTAAGCACGATTTCCAAAGTCGTGTGCAATGCCAAGTGCTCTAATATAGATGGTATAAAATTGTGTTTTGCATGGATTAGATAACACGGTTCTGTTCCAATAAATAATACATAAAAATCATGACTTTACCTTAAATCACATATAAAAAACAACTCATTATTAAGTATAGAACACATACCAACATCACAACACCATTCAATCTCAAAAACGTTGATTGCATTCATCATCTTGTAATAATTAAAATCAACAAGAATTCTTGATTTAAACATATTCTTAAAAACTGATACAATATGTTGCCCATTTCTCTGTTCTATTTCATTTCTTCTGGAAATATAAATTGCTAATTTGGCTTGACCAACAATAAAGTTCATTAATTGACACTTATATTTCTGTAGTCTACTATACTTGAAGCCAAATATAAAACATTGCTTTGTAAAAGAAATCCCTAATAAAGAGAATAAAAATTCTAGAAGATCAAAGAGTGGAGAAAGTCTGTCACAATTCATAAAACAATGAAATATTGTTTCTCTCTCTAAACAGAAAGGACAATTATCATTTACAGTGGGATTCAATTTCGTCACAAAGGCGTTTACAGCGATTGCACCCTGCAGTATTCTCCACTGGAGATCGCCTGCTCTTTTAGTCAATGGTGGTTTGTATAGTACTCTCCACTCTGGTTTTAATTCCTCTACCACTCCTAGTTTGTCTCTCCATACTGTGTCAATTCTGTCTTTTAATGTATGTTTATTTATTACCTTCACAATACATTTGTATAAGATCTTTCCTTTAACTGTACAAAAATCAACATTTTCATTTGCATTCAAACACAACAGAGGACTATTATGTGAGGATTCCTCAAGATCAGGTGTACTTCTGATGTCTGGGAAGAGGTCATTAGCATCAGGGACAATATCACCCATACTGTAACTCTCAAGTAGAGCTTTTTCCTTGGAGTTTAAAACCCCATCCAGTTTGTTCAGAAATCTTCTAACAAATCTCACTGATCTTATTCCCAGATGTATAGCAACAGTTTCTGCATTTTTTAGTCCAGGTCCGGCTTTTTCAACAATATCTTTCAATTGCAATAGTTTCTTTGACACAAGCAAATTTTTTAGTCCTGGAAGGTCAACTCCTGTCACATCAAGGCGACTTCCAAACACAACAGGTTCCTCAAGCAACCAAAAGAGAGATGTGGCTGACTCTGTCCATTTATGTCTAAAAAGTCTCCACACTTTAAAAAGACTTCTATAAAATGAAGGTAGTCTAGACAAATCCAGGTGAGTATAGTCCGTTAAAAACAGTGCAGCATGAAGTCCCACTCCGTTCACCCCAGATAAAATAGTCTGTGCTAATGGTCTCCACACTAGATTCTGATTCTGGGGACCCATCAGCAGTCGCTGAATGAACTGTAGCCTAAAAGTTGCTCCTCTGCTGACCAGATTCACCAAGCCTTGACCCCCTTCATCCCTTGGCAGGAAAAGAACACTTTGAGGTGTCCAGTGCAAATTGTCCCAGAAAAAAATTGACCATTTCTGCTTGAAGTTTTGGTAACAGTCCCAGAGGCGGATCGACACAGGCAAGTTTATGCCATAACGAGGACCCCACCAGATTGTTGATTATAAGCGTACGACCTCGATAAGACAATTTGGGGAGTAGCCATTTCCATCTCTGTAAACGTCCTTTGATTTTTTCTAGCATACAATCCCAATTTTTTGTAACAAAGTCATCATTCCCTAGAAAAATTCCAAGATATTTGAATCCGCCTTTCTTCCAAACTAAACCACCAGGCAAACTGGGAGGACCTCTATTCCAATCGCCCATTAAAAAGGCCTCACTTTTTCCCCAGTTAACTTTTGCAGAAGACATTTTTTTAAAACTTAACAATAATCTTCAACTTTTCAATATCATCAGCACCAGATATAAAAACAACTACATCGTCTGCATAGGCAGAAAGGTGCAACGTGATATTACAGTATGGTATAGTAAAACCACTCAACTCATTTCTTAATTTATGAAGCAGAGGTTCAATAGCCAGGGAATATAGCATGCCTGACATGGCACATCCCTGTCTAACTCCCCTCTGAATCCTATACGGAGCACTCAAACCACCATTGACTTTGAGAACACTCTCAATGTCACGATACATGGCCTCAATCATATTTATAAAAAACTGACTAAAACCAAAAGCTTCTAAAACATCTCTCAAATATGCATGCTCTACGCGGTC
The DNA here is from genome assembly GCF_965113295.1 of Leuciscus leuciscus. NCBI lineage: Eukaryota > Metazoa > Chordata > Actinopteri > Cypriniformes > Leuciscidae > Leuciscus > Leuciscus leuciscus. The sequence goes on along the minus strand of NC_138726.1, from coordinate 54,895,954 downwards.
AAAGGCTTTTTCCTGGTCTAACGAAATTAGACCACTATTTACACCAAATAGCCTTGCAACCTCCAAAACATCTCTAACCAATGAGATGTTATCGAAGATTGACCTATTGGGTATGCAATAATTCTGATCGGAATGTATGACTTGACCCAGAACTTGACTTAACCTTGTAGCTAAAGCCTTTGATAAAATGTTATAGTCTGCACATAAAAGAGATATCGGTCTCCAATTGCTTATGTTTTGGAGATCTCCCTTCTTGGGCAAAAGGGTAATAACAGCTCTTCTACAGCTCAACGGTAACAATCCTTTATTCAAACTGTCATTAAGAACTAAAAAAAAAATCTTCACCAATCACTGGCCATAAAATTTTATAAAAATCAACAGGAATCCCATCAATGCCAGGAGTCTTTCCATTTTCCATCCTCATCATAGCGGTATATAATTCATTTTGTGACAAATTTTGTTCAAGCAAAATGTTAGACTCTTCATCAATCTTTGGAAGATCATTAAAGGGATAGTTCACTTTGAAATAAATTTTTGGTATGTTTTAGCTTACCTCAAGGGCATCCAAGATGTAGGTGTCTTTTTTTCCACAGTAGTTTCAATTTTGATATTTTTAGGTCAAACCGTTCTTGTCTGTCAGTCATATAATGCAGGTCTATGGTCATTATCTCAAAACACAAGCACAGAGTCCAAATTAAAACAATTCCCCGTCGTCCAAATTAAACAATTCCCCATCGTAAGTACACATTGATGGCCTAAGACACGAAACGAGCGGTTTGTGTGAGAAAACGAACAGTATTTATATCGTTTTTACCTCTTATACGCAGCCATGTCGAAGTGATCTGATCTGACGTGTGCGCAGACTGGTGCATAGATATATACACACTAGATGTCTCCTTGTCTACGGCAGTTCATTGGAACGAATGTCTTTAAGGCGACATCTAGTGTGTATATCTATGCACCAGTCTGCGTACACGTCAGATCAGATCACTCGGACATGGCTGTGTAAGTGGTAAAAACGATATAAATACTGTTCGTTTTCTCACACAAACCGCTCGTTTCGTGTCTTAGGCCATCAATGTGTACTTACGATGGGGAATTGTTTAATTTGGACGACGGGGAATTGTTTTAATTTGGACTCTGTGCTTGTGTTTTGAGATAATGACCATAGACCTGCATTATATGACTGACAGACAAGAACGGTTTGACCTAAAAATATAAAAATTGAAACTACTGCGGAAAAAAAGACACCTACATCTTGGATGCCCTTGAGGTAAGCTAAAACATACCAAAAATTAATTTCAAAGTGAACTATCCCTTTAAGAAAAGTGAAGTCATTATCTTCTCTTTGAGACAATTCACATTTATATAGGTTGGAATAAAAACCAACAGCATGTTTGCGTATCTCACTAGGCTCAGTAAGCTCTTTCCCTGTATCCGAGCGTAATGAATGAATAATACGACTTTGGCCGTTTTTTCTTTCCAAACTGAAAAAAAATGTAGATGGTGCATCCATTTGTGAGATACTTTGAAACCGTGAACGTATTAACGCCCCTTGAGCTTTTGTACCCAACAAATCTGCAAGCATTTCCTTTTTGGATTTACTGCTTTCAAAACAATCTCCGTCACCTGTAGAAGCTGTTGTATTTAAAAGTTCTATAATTTCATTTTCTAAAATCTTCATTGACTGGGCCATATCTTTAGTGACATTAAGAGTGTACTCTTGACATAACTGTTTAATGTGGACCTTGCCACAATCCCACCATTGTTGTAAGGAAGTATAAAACTGTTTTTGTTTCTTAAAATTTTCCCAAAACAAATAAATTTCAATAAACTTTTTATCATTTAAAAGGGATGTATTAAAATGCCAGTAAGCACTCTTTAAATACACAGAATTAATAAAAATATTACAAACAACAGAACAGTGATTGGAAAAACCTACAGGAATTATTTTACATTCTCTGGCCAGATTTGCTTGATGATTAGACACATAGAACCTATCTAGTCTTGCCATAGAGATAATATTATCTCTACTATGTGCCCAAGTATACTGCCTATTCTTGTGATGCACATTCCTCCAAACATCACATAAATCAAAGGTTCTTAACAATTGCGTGAGCGCTTTTTGTGAGGCGATATGTGGCTCTAAGTGATTCCTGTCCAATTTATCATTTTCAGTAAAGTTAAAATCTCCACCGAGGAAAAATAATTCTTCTGTGCTTAGGTCTTTCATAACAACACTAATTGTATCAAAAAAAGCAATTCTTTCAGCCCCTTTTGTGGGGGCATAAATATTTTAAAAAGTCATTGTAGTGTTTTCAAACTTAGCTTTAACTTTTAAAAACCGGCCTTTAACTATTTCTTCCATTTCACAAGAAATTGGCAGGGATTTCTTTGAAAACAGAACAGCTACTCCTCCACTATTGGAAGACATATGACTCAAAAAAAAAAATCTCCATCCCATTCTTTTTTCCAGTCTACCTCATTATTCAAGTCACTATGTGATTCCTGAACAAAAGTAACATCAATATGTTTTTGTTTAATAAATTCAAACAAACACATTCTCTTCTGACCGTCTCTGGCACCATTTAAATTGAGAGTTCCAATTTTAAAATCTCTCATAAAAAATGATGTTTTAAAAAGACAGAGATAATTAAAAGAAACAGTCAGCAAGGCAAAGACTTCTACCAGAAAGAAGAAATTATACCATATCTTGTTTTTCATCATTAAGATTTTGCTTTCTAAGTTTACTCAGAATTTTCCTAAGACGGAAAACTTCTTTGTCTGCAAAAGCACCTTCTTTCATTAGAATCTTTGCATCATTAATGAAAGTTGAGCGATCAGGGAAGTAATCTTCAACCTGAACTCCAGGTAAGCCTTTAGTCTCTTTCAGAAATTTGCTAATGTCCTCAACTTTATATACTGTGATCTGATTCTCATTTTCATTTTGCGATGAAAGATAAGAACAATCAGAAATATTGGAATCTGAAGAATCACTGTCATTATCTGGGACTAAACTTTCAACCTCATTTTTGTCTTTTTTTATTTGTTTAAAGACTTTGCTCTGGTGGACTTTTTTTCTTTTATTTGGAACTTTGAAGATTGACTCGGTTTCCATCTCATTCAGCAACACCCTCACTGACCTGTTTATCAGTTGTCATTTTATCTGTATTGATGTCACTGCTCGAATTAACAGTGTCAAAAATCATAAGATCAGATACAGGGACCAGACCTGCAGTAACCTCAGCCATAGTGGGTTTATTCCTAACCGACCCAGCAGAACCTGACTCAACAGCAGCAGCAACAGCAGGGGCCACAACATCCTCTGTGACAGACACAGCTTCAGGAGGATTACTCTGAGTGTTTGTCTGTACAGTAACATTTTCGTCCATTTTATCAGGACAAGCACGTAGCCTATCAAATGGCCAATTCTGCCACAGCCAAAGCATTTCATTATACTTTCAGACGTTGCATAAACTGTATAGTTAAAGTCCTCAACTTTAACATTAAATGACAGGTTCAGCTCATCAGCATTGTTTTTCAAAATCATATAGACATGACTCCGAAAAGACACTACATGTTTCAGCAAGGGTGATTTACAGCTAAAAGCAATTTTCCTAATGGGAGAGACTATCTTACCAAAGAAAGACAATTCTTTAGCAATACTTGCATCAGAAACAAAAGGAGGAACATTCGACACAATAATCTTTCTAGAAGGGCTACTAAGCGGCAGAACAAGCGTAAGCGCATCATTAATCACGACTCCCGTTTGAACAAGTTCATTAGCTTTTTCGATCGCATTTAAAAATATAACACTGAATTTACACAAAATCTTAATCCCATGACGCCGAGTTAGACCATCACTACTCGTAACACCTGAAGCAGCCATGCTTCCCGGCAATAAAGACGCCGGGAGCAGACTCCCACAACTTTCTCTAAAGAAAACTACTCCTCATACACAAAATAACACACAAAAACATAAACAAACAAAACACAAAAAAAGTTAGAAAACACACTCAGGTGTCACTCACCACGCACTCACTCCGCAAACGCTCGAGAGAGAGAGAGAGAGAGAGAGAGAGAGAGAGAGAGAGAGAGAGAGAGAGAGAGAGAGAGAGAGAGAGAGAGAGAGAGAGAGAGACTCTTAGATAGGCTACATAATAATATTTCATATATTCTTCTTGATTTGTCAATTCAACATACTGATGTCTGTCTTGTTTTTGAAATAACAAATGCGATTAATTAATGGGCTCATATTTCCTTAAAAGTAAAATGTTGGAAAATTCAAGGACTGAAAATTCAAGGTCCTCCGTTTTTGGTATAAAGAGCCAACATTCAGACTTCAAAAAAGTAATTAGAAAAATTAGAAAAAAGACATTATAATTCTGCAAATTTATTTCATTACAGACACTGACCCAGTGCATCTCAGTGCATTCACAGTCAGATAATACCGGTCCTCAAACGCCTGTCAGACCACTGTAAAATGACACTATATCAAAAACGAACTCAAATCAATGAATCACGCAGACAACCCTCTCATTTACTGAGGCTGCAACAATCCTACAAGTGGACAAAAACAGCACAGACAATTATCAACATGCAACAGAAAGTCAAACTACCAAATTATTATTGGACAAATTTATAATTAACATGTATCCAGAAAATAAAATAGGCATAAATCTGGCACTAAGTGACATTACCAACATATTCCACCAATCAGCATCCATGTGCAATTTGAAAAAATCATCAAAAAAGAATCCATAAAACACCAACGAAATGTGTTTTGACAGTGAGTGAAAACGTATTCGACAACAGCACGAAATCTTTCCAATCAAAAACACAGATCCTGACAATGAAGAACTCCGCCATCAATATCATGAAGCTCTTAAGAGTGTACAAACAAACTCTAAGAGCAAAAAAGGAAGAGCACACAGAACAATTATTTCAAGCAATGGAGGAGTCAAAATAAAAAATACCAGTAACTTCTGAAACAATTGGAGCAACAGGGCCTTATAGAGCTCTTCCAGGGTCAGCACTCCTGCGAGATCATTATTAACCTCCTCTGACACCATGCATGCTATTTGTTGCCTGTGTTTCTGTTTATTATTGTGATTTATAGCTTTAGTGCTGAGAACCGTGTGAGAGGCGTGTCCTAGCAATTATCTGTAGACCTTTAACACTGATTGCCAGCACCTGTGTGTTTGCTTCTACTTGTGTGTGTTTGTCATTATAAGATCAGTTTTCCATTTGCTTCATTATGCCCTGAAGAAGGCTCCATGTCGCTACGCATGGGCTTTTTAAAGTTGTCCAGTTAGGACATGTCATTTTTGTAATAAAGACATTTTAATTAAGGAGTGCCTCGGTTATCAGAGAATTCTTTCTCTACACTGCACCTTTGATAGACTGTCAAGGAAAACGTTCTCCACACAACACCCTGACTTTAACTCATTTCTATAAAGATTTTGATAAAAATGAACTGCTCTTCCCCGAATACCAGCAGGATCTGACAATAACACTCCATCTTCGGACGCAATGCATGAATAAAACGTTTCTCACCATTCTTTTTTCCCGATTGAAAGAGTATTTGGATGCCGCATCCATCTGATCAATGCTTTGAAAACGTCAACGGACCAGAGCCCCCTGTATTATATGCCCCAGTAGATCAGCTAACTGAGCTTTCTTCCTTGAGCAGGTTTCCAAATAGCGAAGCTCGCCAGTAGATTGAGCCAAATTTTGAGATTTTTTCTAAAAACTCTAAAGAACAAGTCAACTCCTTAATAACGTTGTGAGTTTACTGTTTTGTCTTATTTGTACCTTACCAACATCCCACCACCGTTGTAATGAATAAAAAGAAGACTTCTTTGTTTTGTGAACATGACTCCTTAAAATAAAAATATATATAATTTAACAGAAACGAAGACCAGGAGACTCGGTTGTATCTTCAGCAGGATTTTTTATTGAGAAACACGAGCTGTCGGCTGCAGTCATCAAGTCTAACTAAGGCAGTGTACACTGTAGTTTATATAGATTTTAGGAGGCAGTGCTTAGAAATTGAGACAAGGCATCTGGGTGACGATCTTAAACAAAGCATGCAAATGAAGTATCCAGGTTTAGGAACCCGCCCTAGACTCTAGAGTGTTACCAATCCTAATCCAATCAGCATAACTATTCAAAGACTGGGACACGGGCTCCAAGAGCCATTAAAGACAAAGGGTGAGAGTCTCAGTAATCTGACTCATTTAACTTAAAGCAACAACATGGAACTTTTCCTCTGCGGTCGCCCTACAGGTTGGAAGCGGAATTGTCCATTACCGCTGTCGTAAAATGATTTACGGTTACTGTATATGAAGCATGCAGATTTTTTTTCATATGGGCAATGATAATATTATTAATCTTCCCCCTTTCATAATTTATACATGTTTAGTAGACTAAACATTTTAACTCAAACATTTGAATTTTGCATGTCGATTGCAATGCTCAAATCTGAACGAGAATGATAGCGATAGCATCCTAACCATCTAAAACTACCATGTTAGGGTTTACTAGCTACCAGATTGATAATTCGCTCATCTACTAGCTGATTCATGAAGATAAATAAATGGAGGACCAGATAGTTTCCGTAACGTAGCCAGGCAGAGAACCGATTAGAAAAACTAAAGATAGTATGCAAGCAATTTACAGTTACTTACTAGTTCAACAGCATGACGGCCAAGTCAGCATCAGTCTGGTAACTCTCCTCCTCCATAAGCTAACGCCAGCGAGCAAACGCTCGACCAATATTGATCCTCGTCCTGCCTTTCAGTTTATCACTCTCCCTTTTCCTCTTCCGACTCTACTCCGACAAAACCTTGGACTTCTTACGTTTCGCTGCTGCTTCAGCCATGACGAAAACAGACGTACGAAAACAAACGCGCTGGTTGGTCACATTTGAGGAAGTGGTGGGCAAAGTGACGTATGCCGTAAAGCAGTCGAATTTTGTAGTTCTTTTTGAGCGCTGGTTACTACCCGCACCCCGAAGTTACATAGTGCCAGTAAAAGCGATACAGACCCCGTCAGGCTCTGGCAGACGTCTCATTCAACCTATTGTAAGTCGATGTACTATCACAAGGGTCTTGGAAATATATTATGAAGGTTGAAAAGTTACATGTTGTTACTTTAATAGAGAGAATGACTGGCAGGAATCTCTTGCTGGAAACTTTGCTGAAGAGAATTATTCATCTGATATCATCATCATAACCTTAAATGCTAAATTCAATGTACTCTACCTTAGTTTTTCATTTTATGTTAAGTAAGGATGTAAGATTTAAGATTTAAGATCAGCAATCTTAAATTTGTAATCCCACATATTTAAAATGCCAGTATGCGCTTTTTGGTTTTATAAGCTTAAAGCAACACTAAGGAAAATGTTTTACCTTAAAATAATGTTTCCAAAATCATATCAGTGGTTCATCAAGTCGTAACAGGGTGAAAGGCACTTCTGGATTCGCTTTGCGGTCCTTTATCTGATATAACCACTCTATGCAAGTTTGCCAAACCGGGTCGCATTTCTGTAGTTCGAATGAGACATAAGAAAACAAAAAATTTGACTTGCTTTACGTCAAGCGTTACAATAGTCATTATTTAGTTTTTCTTCGTTTCTGATGTCGCAATACATCATACTTTCATGAAATCATGCAACATACTCTACTTTGTCTGTGGACATCGTTCATTCCAAAGCCGGTGCTGGATAAACAGCGAGTGTGCGTGCGACAGTAGTCTGCGGGCGGCGAAATTATTTACGACAGCGGCAATGGATAATTCCGCTTCCAACCTGTAGGGGGACAGAAGAGGAAAAGTTTCTTAGTGTTGCTTTAAGATAAACTTACATTGATCCTGTCAGACTTCTGACCTGTAATGCAGCCTGAATCATAATCATACACCGTTCGCTCGTTGGCCAGAGGAGAACTGGCCCCGACTGAGCCTGGTTTCTCCCAAGGTTTTTTTTCTCCATTCTTGTCACATGATGGAGTTTTGGTTCCTAGCCACTGTTGCCTTGGCTTTTGGCTTGCTTAGTTGGGGACATTTAATATTCAACAATATTAGTGATCTGCCTTACTTAAGGTGGATAATGACGCAATTTTCTTCTATAAACAAACTTTGTTGTAGGGGAGAGCCGGGACGATTGAAACGGGGGACGGATGAAACACTGAGATTTCCTTGAAAACCACTCACGTCATGTACGTAAAATTTCGTTAGCACGTACAGCACGCAATGCCTACCATACCCGCGAAAATATTTCTTCTTTACGTCGTGCCGTTTTGGAGTTAAAGCCGCAAAGCTGTTTTTGAGTGCGGTAAGTGAATTCTTTTGTGCTGTACTTTTTTTAGTTTTTTAGTTTAAGGGCAAAAGAGGTTTAAATGACAGGAGGCGCTGTCGGGTTTCAACCGTCCCGACCTCGCATCCTGCCAATTAAACCTGGTCATAGCCTATACTGTTCATAGATTCATATAATTTTCCTAGACTTGTGTTTCTTTTAATGCAAATTAATTTTCAATTACGCAACACATGCTATCTCTGTAATAATCATCAATTGTCCAATCTTCAATCTTCAATAAATGTCATTTATCGTCTTCTGGTTGACCTCGTTTTCTTCATAATAACAGGCTATTCAACTAGCAAACACTCAATATGACTCAAGGAAGAAATGTAAGAAAATGAATTGTAAACGGATTTGTGCATTTGTCTATCTTCGTCAAAATAGCCTCTTAGAAAGATTACAAAATGCGCATAGGCTTATCGCCTATTGTTTATTGGGCGACATAACAAAAATGGTTAATATGAACCTTTAAATTAAAATAAATTACAAAATTTGTTTGTAACAATATGTACATAATTATTTGTCAGGTATTGTTCACAAAAATAAGCATTAGATGAATAGTTGCCGTTTAAACTGTTATGTTTCATCCGTCCCACCCCTGTGTTGCAATTGAAACAAAGCACAACTACCGTTCAAAGTCAAATTTTACTTAAATCATTCTATATTTGTATCGAATAACACATGATACTAAGAGAACACATATGTGAGTTGTTAATCCCAAAAAAAAAAAAAAAAATCTATCTGTAACCTTATCTTAGAAAACGACATTTATCTGAAAAGTGTTTCAACTGTCCCGGCTCTCCCCTATTATTATCATGTTATCACTGTGAAGCTGCGTTGATACAATCGGTATTGTAAAAGCGCTATATAAATAAAGGTGACTTGACTTGACTTGAATGCACCATACTGTGATCTGTAAAATTTATTTGAAAATGCTAAGATGGTAATTAAAACTATAAAATCTGTCCAACCTGGCTAATGACATAACATTGTCACGTGTGTGAACCCAAGTGTACTGTCTCTCATTACCATTTAAAGGTGCAGTATGTGATATTGACAGCTAGTGGTTGAAATGGGTACTGCAGTCCAAATTTTGTTTCTCCCGCTCCTCCTGCTCAGACTCGACGCTCATGTGGGTTTCCAGATTGAGGACACGCAACAGGAACGAGCGCAATTGACAATGGAAAGCAAGGAGACTTACACACTGTAAATTGAGTTGACTTATTGATTTATGATGAGTTGATATTGAGTTTTAATATGCTCCCATTCATAGAGATTTTTAGATGGGTGCAGAGGTTTTGTAGGTCAGGTAGAATCTGCGATCTCTGACCCAGTTTGTTCACTGGCTTCCATGGCTGCAATATGCTGTGTTTTCTGGCAACTGGCAACTTGTGGTGGCAAAATACTATTGGGTAAATTGGCAATGTGGGGTATTGCACAGACCAAAACAAAAACAGATATTACGACACAGAACGCATATTTCAAAGTAAAATAACTGGCTGTAGAAGTGTTTTTCAGAGAAACGAGTATATATAAACTCAGCATGTTTCCTAAATAACTTCAAAACATATTAAAGGAGAACTCTGTAACTCTAGCGAACTCTAGTCACTTCTTCGCTGATTTTCCCTTTTGTTGTCGCATGTTTTCCCCACGAGCTCCCCCTACAGCTGTGGGGGGGCGTATATTTCACAACACAGTCGTAAAAAACTCACTTGCGGCGGCCTCCTCCCCCTCTCTACCGCTGCTCATGTGCGTTTGTTTTGATCGGAGCAAGCCAACTGTATCGCGTGGAGCTATGTCTACCGAGGTGGGTAATCTGGTAATACATCATACATGCGTGTGTGTTTATGTCGAATTGCCGTAAAGCAATTTGTGTTTCGCGCTCGTTCTTGTTCTAGTTCTCGCTTCTCACGAGACTTCCAATTTCACTTTGCCGGGACGGCAGTGCGCAAGTTGCAAGGTTGGTTTTCCGCCTGGGAACGCTGGGGGGAGCGGGGAAAGTCACCAATATCACCAGAACAGGTTGTTTAACCATCCAAATGATTTCTAGACAGTTTTATTAAGTTAAAAAAGTTACCAAGTTCTCCTTTAAGGTATTTTTATGCTTTAGTAAAGTCAAAAACTTACGTACAGCACCTTTAAACATTTCCAAATATCATATAAATCATATATTTTTTTAAATATGAATGAGACGTTTACGTTAAGCCAACTGAGGCTTAATGTGATTTCTATCTAAATTGAGCTCAGTACAATTGAAATCACCGCCTAGGAACAAAAAGTCTTCAGGGCAACAGTTTTGTGGAGTCGAACACAGAATTTCTGAAAAAAACATTCTTTCAACTGGTGCAGTTTGAACATGAGGGGCTTTCGCACCGAAGAAACCTTTTCATAGTTCCTAGAACTATTGACAGAAGTACCCGGATGTCAGCGTGTTCGCACCGCAGGAACTAGGAACGATTTTAGTTTCCTTTTGGAGGAACTAATAAACCACTGTACGCTGATTGGTCGAACACAGGCGAAAAACCAGCACTGTTGAGAAAACACTTATTTAAAGTGAAATGATTTGTGTAAATGCAGTGATCATGCTGTGTTTGGCTGTTTTCACTTTTCAGTGATAATCACATGGCTAGAAGCTGATCTGTGAATATAAATTATGTACTGGCAGATTTTTTTTGTTGTTGTCTTTTTTTACTTTTTTTTTTACAATGACCAGCACAAGCACTCTGTGACCCAAAACCAGTGACTTTAACTTAACTTTGTGTCACTTTCCCAACACCGACATCAGTGATGCTTTTTGAAGATATTTGAGCTTCTCCACTATTTGTTGAAGATGTATGCTTCTTTATTAAATAAAGCAGAAATTCAAGACATATAGTGAAACAAATAAAGACTAAAATGATAGCTTCATATTAATTACTAAATCATTTTGTCAAACAATGAGGATAAACACTTGACAATTTACTTCAACATATTCAAAACAGAAATAAAGAAAAAATACGACAGAGAAACGATTAGTGAAGCTGCAGTAGCTCAGGCAGAGTTAATTTAAGCCTTAATTATGTCAAATTCAGACACATTATGAATATAACTAAATCATGTTGAAAAAAAGAGAAACAGAATGGGATTCATTCATCAGGACAGCAGACTTTCACTCTGTTACAGCATATTGATTGATCTCATCAGACTGAGCTGTAAAACACAAAAGATATGGAATAAGGGTTAATTATTCATAGTGATGGTAGATCTGGTTAAATGAATCTGTCAGAGAACAGATCAGAGAGAGAGAGAGAATCTCACCATGAGCTCTGTAGCATTTGACTCCTATAATGACGGACACGAGCAGATATGGAGAAGCTGCCAGTAGAAAACTGAGGAGTTTGAGAACTGAGAGAACTGGCAATGGAGCGTCTGAACCTGAAAAATTAAACAACCAAATAATTTCATCATCATCTAAACTTGTTAGATTTTCTTATTTATAATTAAAAAATAAGGTACCCTCTAGCGCCACCAGATTTTACTTTTCTTCTGTTTCTTAACTTTTAAACCTTGCGATTAAAAAAATTATTGTGTCATGTAGGTCTCAGTGAAGCTATTGATTTGAATCTTTGCTCACTGACCGCTATTTTGGAGTTTGACAAATATTATCCAACTTTTAAACCGACATTTATTTACAGTCATCAATCATGTCTGTCACTGTTCATCATTCATATTTTATACTTAAAGGATCATACAATTATTCTTTAATGCACATATTTCAAAGAGTTTTAATAGCACTTGTTTTGTTGAAGTATTAAAGAGATACACTGATCTCAGTGGTAATTTTTCCATGGATGTGAATCAGATTGATGTGAAGGAGAGATTCTCACACTCACCTGAAAGCGTCAGTGTAACTGCATCACTGGTGTGTGTGTATCGTGATCCTCGCGTCTCTCTTCCACTACAGCTGTACTGACCTGTGTGAGATTCACTAACTGAACTGATTCTGTATTCCTGTGATTGACTGACATGAATCTCTGAATCATCTTTATTCCAGGTGTAGTTCCAGCTAGTGACGTCTGACTCCTGTATGTCACATGTGAGAGTGACCGTCTCTCCTCTGAACACTCGTCCATCAGGCTGAACACGCAATACAGCTTTGGGTCTCTCTGTGAGACATTAACTGTGTTTAATTTAACTGACAGAACATGATACTGTTGATGGATGACATTAATTTACATAATATCTGAATCAACATGCACCAATGCTAAAATGTTACTCATTTGTTTACAAACAAGTATTCATTACTTCAATGAGCTCATTGTTTCTGCATTCAATTATTACATTGTTTAACTTAAAAAATGTTTAGCTAACTGTGACTTTGTATATGTACATTTCTGAAATACTTAACTTACTTGGATGACATTAAGTTTCATAATATTCCTATTATTAAATCAGATTGCCACATTACCTCTGACTGTTAGCGTGACTCTTTGACCTTGTGTTGTGCGGTTGTTTTCTCTCATTACACCACAACTGTACTCTCCTCCATCAGACACTCTCACATCTCTCAGTGTTTCAGTCTCATCACCAGATTTTATTATCTGGAAGTCTTTGTACCAGGTAATCTTCAGTCCAGTTGAGCGTCTCACGTCACATCTCAGAGTAACTGTGTCTCCAGTGAACACTGAACTCTGGGGCTTCACAGTTACTCTGGGTTTGTCTGTAAATATTTCATGATCTTGTGTTAATATACAGCCTTCAGTCATCATCTATCACTGCTTATGACTTATATCATTTCTATTAATTATATTTAATATACTTTTTAAATATTTTTCTCTGTTATTGTGAGTAATGTATGCTGTGTTACGTTCATCAAACACAAGAGGTTAAACTTTAAACTTTAAACTCTCAGAATGAAAGTACATGACGACAAATCCAGTGCTTCAAAGAATCAAATGATCCCTTTTTAATAAATTGATCTTAAAACTATAATAAAAAATATCTTTGTAATACCATTTTTACAAAAAATGTAAACATTAATCAACATGCAACATTTTTTTATAGTTCAAATGTCTTTCATAGTTTTGTGCTATTATTGTTGTTGAATGATTATTAATGGACAGATTGCATTATGCATACAGTTGTTTCTATTTAAAAAAGAACTTAAGTTACATTAACATTTATGTTATAGTTAACAAATGCATATATTTGCATTTTAGGGTGTAAAAAAAAAAAAAGAAGAAAGAAAGAAAGAAAAGAAAAAAAGGTACATCTGTGATTTCCAGGGTACAAATCATATCTTTTAACAAAGATATGTTGATCAAATGTTCATAATAATTATTAGCGCAGGCAGAAGGCTTGATCTGATGTTTAATTAAACAACAATTTGTATGGAATAGAAAATAAATTGATGACACATTGTTATTGAAAATGGCTTGGATTCATCTTTAGGAATCAAGCCTAAACTTTTACTCTAATTTTGTTAATAATAATAATTGAACACAAAGCAAACATTATAATATACAATCTGAGCATTATCCTGATGTCAGTCAGTGATGATCACTCACCCGACACAGTCACAGACACTTCATCACTCCAGTCAGAGCAGACTGATCCTCTGCAGCCGCTACACATGCACTTCTGTCTGATCTCTGCAGTGATCTTGAACTCTTTCTCTTTAGATGTGTAATCTCTATCATCACACTGCCATATGTATGTCCATCCTTCCCCCTGTAAGTCACATGTGAGAGTGACAGTCTCTCCTCTGAATATCTGTGATGGTTCAGGCTGAACAGTCAGAACAGCTTTAGGTGCCTCAGGTTTAGGTGGCTCAGGTTCATGTGTCTCTGTAACTGAACAAACAGAAGTTATGATAAAACATCCAAAAGAAACCAAGATAAGTGAATAAAAGAAGATAATGAAAATGTATTTCTCGTCTGTCTAGTAATAGTGCAATACAATTAAAATATCAATAAATCTAACGGCTCTGTTCCTCTTGAAACATCATGCCCTGCTCGCTGAGAACAATAACCTCACTTTATTTACAACCACCTTCTTTTCTTCTGTGCAAATAAAAGCCCTTCTTATCACGTCATCACTTCTCAGTGTAACTGATTTCTGCAGTGAAGAGGATCAGACTCACGTGGTACAGTCAGTGTAACAGCGTCACTGATCTCTGACTTCTGTCCATCACTTCTTCTCTCTCCTCTACAGGTGACGTTGATGCTACTGCGAGATTCATCAGGTTTGAAGCTGAATTCTCTGCCAGAGCTGAAGGGCAGAGATAATCTGTCTGTAAACCAGCTGTATGTCCAGTCGTCTTCAGTTCCTGGTATTACACACCTGACAGTGACGGTTTCATGTTTGCCAGGCTCTATAATCACTACAGCCTTTGGTCTCTCTATAACATCACATAAACAGATGTAGTTTAAACATGAAGCAGCATCTGTGACATAAACAACAAACTCTCACTGTACTCGACACACGGCTAAACACTTTCTCTTTCTGTTCCACTGTGTAATGTGTGTGAAGACTTGAGGAAATATATAAATCACCTTGAGTTTGTCCAGGCTGGATGTTTGAAATCAGCACTACAAAACAAAAGAGACAAAACACATTGATTTATTTGTTGTTGCTTCATTCATTTTCATACATAAATGCATTTAAATCAGAATTTGAATAATTTATGATGATTATAAGGTGGAAGAGAAATAATAAAACAGGTTCATTAACAGAAAACTTGTGTGCTTATATTTTTAAATGTAACTAAGACATGTAAAAATAAACAATTCTGATAAAAACACTGATCATGTGTTTATGCTGAGATCTCTGTTGTGGCGTTGAGCAGAACTGGAGAATCAACACACACCAGCTTCATCCTCACAACTTCATTCTGGAGGAAATACAATATTGATTTACAATATCAGTCTCGCCAAAAAAGGCTTAATTTGTCTGCTGATTATATGCAATTATTATTATTATTTTTATTTTTTTGACACCAATTCACAAGGTCCTTTCAAACAAACACAGACTGTGTTGTTGGAAGTTCTTACAGAAGTAAATGCTTTAGAAAAACTACATTAGGGTCAATGACATGACGCGCACAATTTTGTGTTCAACTGCATTATTCCCTTTTAATTTGATAAATTCATGACATTTAACTTTATTCCAATATAAAATATTCAGTTTAAATTAATTTTTAGTATATTCAAATAATAAATATTACTTTGTTTTGGTATCTTAAACCCCCAAAATGTCTATGTTGTGCAACCGTCCGTAAAATGAAGAGACTAAGAAAACTATTTAAAATGGTGTTTTAATAAGAGGAAATTCACAAGAAAATACTATGGTAATATTGAAACCTTTCATATACACAAATTTTATAAATATCAGAAGTTTAAAGCTGTTAAGATAATTGAAAAACCTTTGTCCTCAATTTGTATATTCTCAGATGTCAGGGTGACAACATGGGTCTTTTATTATGAAGATAAATAAAAGTAAACATGATAATGAAACATCCAAATTACCCCCATTGACCCTTGAGGCAGAGAGAAAAGGTTTGTAAATCTCTCTTTGAGAAAAATAGATACTTTCAAGTTTGGGTAAGTTGGCACATTTTCCATTTTAGAGGGTACAACCAATGTAAAACTAGGAAAATGCTATTTTACTTTATTATGTATATATGTATGTATATATGTATGAACTTGCTTCATTTTCTATTCCATCAGCTCAACTCTGTCCATTTCCATTATATCAAATCAACTCATTCTTCCAGATCTATATAAGTCAATAAGTGGAGAGATTGAGGGTGAAAGAGGAAGAGTGAAGAAAACATCTATGTTCAAGAATAGTTAGCTGATGTCATGACAGAGCTGAAACCACAGTCTGAAGATCTTATTTTCCATGTAATCATTGCTTCATATGGGAAGTGGCATCATCGTGGTCATTAACGTCACTGGTCAGAGTTTGAGACTGAAGAAACACAAGCCATCATCTACACATCTACTACTAAACTCTTCAACAACTCCAGGAGTTTCCAGAACAACAAAACCTGACATCAAATCAACATCTGAGTTTCTGAGATCCACATCACAATTAAAGACTAAATGTAGATAGTGAAGAAAACAAAGACAACTTTACAGAACATGACAACATGTTTAATTCACACATGAACCATAACTAAACTGAACGACAATCACAGTAATTATCAATACACTGATCTCATTCAGGTGTTTTTCACTTTCACACACAGATATCATGAACTACTGATGGATTTGATACTCAAAGTATTAGCAGCATGAATAAAAAAACAGACCGAATACTTAAAAAGATGTAATACAGATGAACACCGATTCACTACAACATTATACAAAATGCACAACTGATGCATAAATGAGAAAATAATACTCACAGATCATTAGAGGAAGTGAACTGAGCTCCATCCTGACCTATTAATGACACGCTGTCAAACACAGTCAGTCTTATAGACTCAACACTTCCTGAACTTAAAGAAGAGAGTCAGAGCAACAGAGAGGAATTAAATAGACACAAAATATCCGATTCGATTTAGTATTGATTCTAACAGCATCTGACAGCTTCTTTAGCTCAAATGTGTGTGTGTGTTTTTTTAGTTTAGTTTTTTTAGGTGCAAATTACAGGTAATAATGCATGTGTGCATCCTGAGGTTAAAGCAAAACAGATTAAAACGCCTCAAAATTCAAATGTTATGAAATAAAAGTCAACAAAAATATTTATACTTAAGTAGAAATACCAATAAAACTGCACTGGATAAAATACTTTTTGTAATACATCTCTGGTTCACAAATACATTATTTCTTCACTCTTTAGAATACATTTTTATAATGTTTATAATAAACATTATAAAATAAATACATTTTATTTTAATAAAATGTTATGAATTAAACAGTTTGTAAATTTGTCAACACTGGATTATTTTTTATTATTTTTTATTATACATATCAACTGCAAGGGGGCGCTGGCGAGCACCCTTCTTAAACCTACTTCACAGTCATGTGCGCGTGATGGACATTTTATACCCAAAAGAGCATATGACGTGTGTCATTTGGGGGAAGGCCCTATATGAGATTTATGTATGATGAGAGAGAGAGAGAGAGAGAGAGAGAGAGAGAGAGAGAGAGAGAGAGAGAGAGAGAGAGAGAGAGAGAGAGAGAGAGAGAGAGAGAGAGAAAGAGAGAGAGAGAGAGAGAGAGAGAGAGAGAGAGATGTTCTTAGATATTCTTAGATACATAATAATATTTAATATATTCTTCTTGATTTGTCAATTCAACATACTGATGTCTGTCTTGTTTTTGAAATAACAAATGCGATTAATTAATGGGCTCATATTTCCTTAAAGGTCAAATGTTGGAAAATTCAAGGACTGAAAATTCAAGGTCCTCCATTTTTGGTATAAAGAGCCAACATTCAGACTTCAAAAAAGTAATTTGAAAAATTAGAAAAAAGACATTATAATTCTGCAAATTTATTTAATTACAGACACTGACCCAGTGCATCTCAGTGCATTCACAGTCAGATAATACCAGTCCTCAAACGCCTGTCAGACCACTGTAAAATGACACTATATCAAAAACGAACTCAAATCAATGAATCACGCAGACAACCCTCTCATTTACTGAGACTGCAACAATCCTACAAGTGGACAAAAACAGCACAGACAATTATCAACATGCAACAGAAAGTCAAACTACCAAATTATTATTGGACAAATTTATAATTAACATGTATCCAGAAAATAAAATAGGCATAAATCTGGCACTAAGTGACATTACCAACATATTCCACCAATCAGCATCCATGTGCAATTTGAAAAAATCATCAAAAAAGAATCCAAAAAAACACCAACGAAATGTGGTTCGACAGTGAGTGCAAACATATTCGACAAAAGTACGAAATCTTTCCAATCAAAAACACAGATCCTGACAATGAAGAACTCCGCCATCAATATCATGAAGCTCTTAAGAGTGTACAAACAAACTCTAAGAGCAAAAAAGGAAGAGCACACAGAACAATTATTTCAAGCAATGGAGGAGTCAAAAAAATAAATACCAGTAACTTCTGAAACAATTGGAGCAACAGGGCCTTATAGAGCTCTTCCAGGGTCAGAGATCATTATTAGCCGCCTCTGACACCTTTGATAGACTGTCAAGGAAAACGTTCTCCACACAACACCCTGACTTTAACTCACTTCTATAAAGATTTTGGTAAAAATGAACTGCTCTTCCCCGAATACCAGCAGGATCTGACAATAACACTCCATCTTCGGACGCAATGCATGAATAAAACGTTTCGGTAACACTTTAGAATAATGGTCCGTAGTTAACAAGTAGCTATGCAGGATGTAATAGGTAGTACTGCATTAACACCGAACTTAATACTATTAACTAATATGGAAGCAATGTTAACTAAGCAGTAAGTAATATCTAATTTAGTACAAAGGTAGTTCCTTGGTAGGTATTTGATTATTACTAAAGAAATATATCCTCATTGAGAACTACTTGTGAACTAAGAAAGAATAACCAATGAATTACTAATCACAAAAGTAACGTCTAAAAAGTGAACAATTGTGGGGGTTTTTTTTTACTCTTAACATGGTCATAACATTTCAGAAGCTTGTGCCTCGAATGGGTTCTTTGTGGAAACCAGTTTATGAATATTATATTCCCCCAAATACATTAGCTACATGTTGAGATTGTGACTACTACTCTTGCCAAAAGATGGACGTATGTTTATTTCAAACTTAAACATAGAATAATACTAATAATGATCATTTGTTTTTAATTTTTTTAAATTAGGAAGTGATTTAAATAAACACTCATGATTGGATTAGTTCACTATTATGAGCTCTATTGAGTGTCAGTTCAATGTCTCAGACTCCAAAGACCTACCTTTATGTTACAGTACAGACAAGGTAACGCTTGAGTAATTAGTGAGGAGTTAACATGTTTTTCACTTTAAAATAATGGGCCACATCACTAGTAGTTCCTGCGGGATGACAAGGTAACGTTTGAGTAATTAGTGAGGAGTTAGCATGTTTTTCACTTTAAAATAATGGGCCACATCACTAGTAGTTCCTGCGGGATGACAAGGTAACGTTTGAGTAATTAGTGAGGAGTTAACATGTTTTTCACTTTAAAATAATGGGCCACATCACTAGTCAACGTGATCTCATGAGAATACGTGTGTATTTTTATGTAAAGTGTAGTTCTACCATACGTACATTTATTTACGTTTTATACACACAGAAACGTATAATACTGACGTATTTACAGCACTAACATTTACGTATTGACAGCACAAAAACGTAATTTATTTACGTATAAACAACTTTACCGACGTACAAATTTGTACGTATTCCTATTTAACTTATGCATATTAAAATCGTGGCATTAATGTTTTGACTCTATTGCATTCAATTGTCTTATCAATTACATTTTCAATCGCATTTATTACAGTTTAACGTTACTCATAAATAATAACATTTCGCTCTGTTCGTGCCTTCTGCTGCAAACTCGTTTCGGAGGATTAGCCTATATGGTGTTAAACAAGAATACACTTTAAAACCTTAAAAATACCTTCTTTAATCGTTTAACCATTTTGTAATACTTGGTTTATTTACCGTGAGACACAAAACAAAGGCGTTTTCTCCTATAGACCCATAATACACTAAAACACAACATAAATTCACAAAAGACATCAATTTTATTAGCTTGATGTAATCCAAATCTTTATAATCCATGTTGTTAGCAAGAAATAGATCCAAATTCAGCCCTTTATCCAGTGATCTTTATCTCCATTTCTCAGCAGAGACCGTAAACTTCAAATCCCGCGCTCGTAGTGAATTCAAATTCAACAATTGCACCCGAAGCGTTACGACATGTTTTACGGCAGTGATATCAGACGCTCATTGGCTCTCGCATGCTTCGTCACAGATTACGACATGCCGTGTTTAAGTTGGTGTACTACATTTGAATTGGAGAAGCGCGCGCGCTTTCACAGAGCGAATAGCGAACCGAAACCGGATTAACATTTTCATGGATTAATGATTTAAATTCTGCTCTGTAACGTTACCTCATACAAAACTATTATACTGCCAGAGAGGACTGCGACACAACGTCATGTGAACGACTTTTGGTACCGGTTTTGACATTTTCTCAATAAATAAATTATTGTAATTATACGTGTCTGTCTGTTGTTTTCCTTTATAATTGTAGCCTACGTAGTTTTAAGAAATTGTTAGGTTTAGGGGTAACTTTGGGGTAGGATTAGTGGCTCAAACTATGTTTTAATGCTATATTGTTAATAAAACTGCCATTTCCCTAACGTTACACATATCTGTCCATTACGTTTTATCCTTTTAATATTGTCTATAAAATGGGTAAGTTATGTTTAGGTGTGGGAGTAGGGTTAAGAGATCTTACATTTATAATCTATAAAATGGTAAAAGGGAAATTATACAATTCGTAAATAGTTTGTTTTTTAGCTGTAAAATCGTAATAATGTTACGTTTAAACGTTGCAGATACGTCCATATTATACGTTTCAGCATATATCGAAACGTACAAAAAAGTACGTTTTCTATCTTTGAAAATGACGTATTAATACCTAACGTTACGTATTAACAATGAGACCAGGCTGCACTAGTTCCTGCGGGATGGCAAGGTAACGCTTGAGTAATTAGTGAGGAGTTAACATGTTTTTCACTTTAAAATAATGGACCACATCACTAGTAGTTCCTGCGGGATGACAAGGTAACGCTTGAGTAATTAGTGAGGAGTTAACATGTTTCTCACTTTAAAATAATGGACCACATCACTAGTAGTTCCTGCGGGATGACAATATAACGCTTGAGTAATTAGTGAGGAGTTAACATGTTTCTCACTTTAAAATAATGGACCACATCACTAGTAGTTCCTGCGGGATGACAATATAACGCTTGAGTAATTACTGAGGAGTTAGCATGTTTTTCACAAGTAATACAAGTTATTTAATTTTATATTTGACACATACTGTACAGGCATTCATTTCTGTGAGGCACTAGTAATATTATAACGAACATTGTAAACTGGAAGATGTGGTTTTGCGATTATTGCAACATAAATGCAGCCAATTTCTTCATTAAGGATGCAAATTGTTTTTGACAAGAGAACATCAATGTTTATATTCATATCCTAAAGAGAAGTCCTCCTCAGGCGGCTACTGTAACATAAAGGTAGGTCTTTGGAGTCTGAGACATTGAACTGACACTCAATAGAGCTCATAATAGTGAACTAATCCAATCATGAGTGTCAGCATCACTTCCTTATTATTTAAAATTGTAAACAAATGATCATTATTAGTATTATTCTATGTTTAAGTTTGAAATAAACATACGTCCATCTTTTGGCAAGAGTAGTAGTCACAATCTCAACATGTAGCTAATGTATTTGGGGGAATATAATATTCATAAACTGGTTTCCACAAAGAACCCATTTGAGGCACAAGCTTCTGAAATGTTATGACCATGTTAAGAGTAAAAAAACACACACAATTGTTCACTTTTTTAGACATGTTACTTTTGTGATTAGTAATTAATTGGTTATTCTTTCTTAGTTCACAAGTAGTTCTCAATGAGGATATATTTCTTTAGTAATAATCAAATACCTACCAAGGAACTACCTTTGTACTAAATTAGATATTACTTACTGCTTAGTTAATATTGCTTCCATATTAGTTAATAGTATTAAGTTCGGTGTTAATGCAGTACTACCTATTACTTCCTGCATAGCTACTTGTTAACTACGGACCATTATTCTAAAGTGTTACCAACGTTTCTCACCATTCTTTTTTCCAGATTGAAAAAGTATTTGGATGCTGCATCCATCTGATCAATGCTTTGAAAACATCAACGGACCAGAGCCCCCTGTATTTTATGCCCCAGTAGATCAGCTAACTGAGCTTTCTTCTTTGAGCACAGGCTTCCAAATAGCGAAGCTCGCCAGTAGATTGAGCCAGATTTTGAGATTTAATTAACTCTTTTTCTAAAAACTCTAAAGAACAAGTCAACTCCTTAATAATGTTGTGAGTTTACTGTTTTGTCTTATTTGTACCTTACCAACATCCCACCACTGTTGTAATGAATAAAAAGAAGACTTCTTTGTTTTGTGAACATGACTCCTTAAAAACATATATAATTTAACAAGTTAGTATTTGTAGGAAACTCAGAAACAAAGACCAGGAGACTCGGTTGTATCTTCAGCAGGATTCTTTATTGAGAACACGAGCTGTCGGCTGCAGTCATCAAGTCTAACTAAGGCAGTGTACACTGTAGTTTATATAGATTTTAGGAGGCAGTGCTTAGAAATGGAGACAAGGCATCTGGGTGACGATCTTAAACAAAGCATGCAAATGAAGTATCCAGGTTTAGGAACCCGCCCTAGACTCTAGAGTGTTACCAATCCTAATCCAATCAGCATAACTATTCAAAGACTGGGACACGGGCTCCAAGAGCCATTAAAGACAAAGGGTGAGAGTCTCAGTAATCTGACTCATTTAACTTAATAGAGAGAACAGGACTGGCAGACTTGTCAGACTTCTGACCTGTAATGCAGCCTGAATCATAATCATACACCGTTCGCTCGTTGGCCAGAGGAGAACTGGCCCCAACTGAGCCTGGTTTCTCCCAAGGTTTTTTTCTCCATTCTTGTCACCTGATGGAGTTTTGGTTCCTTGCCACTGTCGCCTTGGCTTTTGGCTTGCTTAGTTGGGGACATTTAATATTCAACAATATTATTGATCTGCCTTACTTAAGGTGGATGATGACGCAATTTTCTTCTATAAACAAACTTTGTTGTGGGGAGAGCCGGGACGATTGAAACGGGGGACGGATGAAACACTGAGATTTCCTTGAAAACCACTCATGTCATGTACGTAAAATTTCGTTAGCACGTACAGCACGCAATGCCTACCATACCCGCGAAAATATTTCTTCTTTACGTCGTGCCATTTTGGAGTTAAAGCCGCAAAGCTGTTTTTGAGTGCGGTAAGTGAATTCTTTTGTGCGGTACTTTTTTTGACTGACAAGTTGGATTCATTGTTTCATGTGCCATTGTAATGATAATATGGCAGGTGTATTAGTACTGCAACACAACCTTAAGTGTGAAATATCAGAGTTTTTTAGTTTAAGGGCAAAAGAGGTTTAAATGACAGGAGGCGCTGTCGGGTTTCAACCGTCCCGACCGTGCATCCTGCCAATTAAACCTAGTCATAGCCTATACTGTTCATTCTTTTAATGCAAATTAATTTTCAATTACGCAACACATGCTATCTCTGTAATAATCATCAATTGTCCAATCTTCAATCTTCAATAAATTTCATTTATCGTCTTCTGGTTGACCTTGTTTTCTTCATAATAACAGGCTATTCAACTAGCAAACACTCAATATGACTCAAGGAAGAAATGTAAGAAAATGAATTGTAAATGGATTTGTGCATTTGTCTATCTTCGTCAAAATAGCCTGTTAGAAAGATTACAAAATGCGCATAGGCTTATCGCCTGTTGTTTATTGGGCGACATAACAAAAATGGTTAATATGAACCTTTAAATTAAAATAAATTACAAAATTTGTTTGTAACAATATGTACATAAGTTATTTGTCAGGTATTGTTCACAAAAATAAGCATTAGATGAATAGTTGCCGTTTAAACTGTTATGTTTCATCCGTCCCACCCCTGTGTTGCAATTGAAACAAAGCACAACTACCGTTCAAAGTCAAATTTTACTTAAATCATTCTATATTTGTATCGAATAACACATGATACTAAGAGAACACATGTGAGTTGTTAATCACAAAAAAATTAAAAATCTATCTGTAACCTTATCTTAGAAAACAACATTTATCTGAAAAGTGTTTCAACTGTCCCGGCTCTCCCCTATTATTATCATGTTATCACTGTGAAGCTGCTTTGATACAATCTGTATTGTAAAAGCGCTATATAAATAAAGGTGACTTGACTTGACTTGAATGTGCACCATACTGTGATTTGTAAAATTTATTTTAAAATACTAAGATGGTAATTAAAACTATAAAATCTGTCCAACCTGGCTAATGACATAACATTGTCACATGTGTGAACCCAAGTGTACTGTCTCTCATTACCATTTAAAGGTGCAGTATGTGATATTGACAGCTAGTGGTTGAAATGGGTACTGCAGTCCAAATTCAAAATATTGGAGAGAGTTGTTTCTCCCGCTCCTCCTGCTCAGACTCGACGCTCATGTGGGGAACGAGCGCAATTGACAATGGAATGCAAGGAGACTTACACACTGTAAATTGAGTTGACTTATTGATTTATGATGAGTTGATATTGAGTTTTAATATGCTCCCATTCATAGAGATTTTTAGATGGGTGCAGAGGTTTTGTAGGTCGGGTAGAATCTGCGATCTCTGACCCAGTTTGTTCACTGGCTTCCATGGCTGCAATATGCTGTGTTTTCTGGCAACTGGCAACTTGTGGTGGCAAAATACTATTGGGTAAATTGGCAATGTGGGGTATTGCACAGACAAAAACAGATATTACGACACAGAACGCATATTTCAAAGTAAAATAACTGGCTGTAGAAGTGTTTTTCAGAGAAACAAGTATATATAAACTCAGCATGTTTCCTAAATAACTTTAAAACATATTAAGGTATTTTTATGCTTTAGTAAAGTCAACAACTTACGTACAGCACCTTTAAACATTTCCAAATATCCTATAAATCATATATTCTTTTAAATATGAATGAGACGTTTACGTTAAGCCAACTGAGGCTTAATGTGATTTCTATCTAAATTGAGCTCAGTACAATTGAAATCACCGCCTAGGAACAAAAAGTCTTCAGGGCAACAGTTTTGTAGAGTCGAACACAGAATTTCTGAAAAAAAACATTCTGCAGTTTAAACATGAGGGGCTTTCGCACCGAAGAAACCTTTTCGTAGTTCCTAGAACTATTGACAGAAGTACCCGGATGTAGGTGTGTTCGCACCGCAGGAACTAGGAACGATTTTAGTTGTAGGAACTCCTTTTGGAGGAACTAATGTAGCTCCTACTTCAGAGTAGGGTCTAAACCACTGTACGCTGATTGGTCAAACACACGCAAAAAAACAGCACTGTTGAGAAAACACTTATTTAAAGTGAAATGATTTGTGTAAATGCAGTGATCATGCTGTGTTTGGCTATTTTCACTTTTCAGTGATAATCACATGGCTAAAAGCTGATCTGTGAATATAAATTATGTACTGGCAGAATTTATTTTTTGTGTCTTTGTTTAAATTTTTTACAATGACCAGCACAAGCACTCTGTGACCCAAAACCAGTGACTTTAACTTAATTTTGTGTCACTTTCCCAACACCGACATCAGTGATGCTTTTTGAAGATGTTTGAGCTTCTCCACTATTTGTTGAAGATGTATGCTTCTTTATTAAATAAAGCAGAAATTCAAGACATATAGTGAAACAAATAAAGACTAAAATGATAGCTTCATATTAATTACAAAATCATTTTGGCAAACAATGAGGATAAACACTTTTTTGAATTTACTTCAACATATTCAAAACAGAAATAAAGAAAAAATACGACAGAGAAACGATTAGTGAAGCTGCAGTAGCTCAGGCAGAGTTCATTTAAGCCTTACATATGTCAAATTCAGACACATTATGAATATAACTAAATAATGTTGAAAAAAAGAAACAGAATGGGATTCATTCATCAGGACAGCGGACTTTCACTCCTCTGTTACAGCATATTGATTGATCTCATCAGACTGAGCTGTAAAACACACGAGATATGGAATAAGGGTTAATTATTCACAGTGATGGTAGATCTGGTTAAATTAATCTGTGGGAGAACAGATCAGAGAGAGAGAGAGAGAGAGAGAGAGAGAGAGAGAGAGAGTCATATAAAGAGAGAGAGAGAGAGAGAGAGAGAGAGAGAGAGAGAGAGAGAGAGAGAGAGAGAGAGAGAGAGAGAGAGAGCGCATCTCACCATGAGCTCTGTAGCATTTGACTCCTATAATGACGGACACGAGCAGATATGTAGAAGCTGCCACTAGAAAACTGAGGAGTTTGAGAACTGAGAGAACTGGACCTGAAAAATGAAACAACCAAATCATTTCATCATCATCTAAACTTGTTAGATTTTCTTATCTATAATAAAAAATAAGGTACCCTCTAGCGCCACCAGATTTTACTTTTCTTCTGTTTCTTAAAGGTATAGCGGAGGATCTTTCCAAATTTTAGATAAGACCCGCCCTCTCCACTTTTTGAAAAGTTTGATTGATTCACCAGAATGATTGACAATTAGGAGGACCAATAGTATAGGTTACCCACCAGGAAGTAAAACATCCTCCGCTATACCTTTAACTTTTAAACTTTACGATTAAAAAAAAATATTTTGTCATGTAGGTCTCAGTGAAGCCATTGATTTGAATCTTTGCTCACTGACCGCTATTTTGGGGTTTGACAAATATTATCCAACTTTTAAACCAACATTTATTTACAGTCATTAAACATGTCTCTGTCACTGTTCATCATTCATATTTTATACTTAAAGGATCATACAATTATTCTTTAATGCACATATTTCAAAGAGTTTTAATAGCACTTGTTTTGTTGAAGTATTAAAGAGATACACTGATCTCAGTGGTAATTTTTCCATGGATGTGAATCAGATTGATGTGAAGGAGAGATTCTCACACTCACCTGAAAGCGTCAGTGTAACTGCATCACTGGTGTGTGTGTATCGTGATCCTCGCGTCTCTCTTCCACTACAGCTGTACTGACCTGTGTGAGATTCACTAACTGAACTGATTCTGTATTCCTGTGATTGACTGACATGAATCTCTGAATCATCTTTATTCCAGGTGTAGTTCCAGCTAGTGACGTCTGACTCCTGTATGTCACATGTGAGAGTGACCGTCTCTCCTCTGAACACTCGTCCATCAGGCTGAACACGCAATACAGCTTTGGGTCTCTCTGTGAGACATTAACTGTGTTTAATTTAACTGACAGAACATGATACTGTTGATGGATGACAATTTTCATAATATTCCTATTATTATATCAGAATGGCACATTACCTCTTACAGTTATCGTGACTCTATGACCTTGTTGTGTGGAGTTGTTTTTTCTTTTTACACCACACTTGTACTCTCCTCCATCAGAGACTCTCACATCTCTCAGTGTTTCAGTCTCATCACCAGATTTTATTAGCTTGAAGTCTTTATACCAGATAATCCTCAGTCCAGTTGAGCGTCCCACGTCACAGCTCAGAGTAACTGTGTCTCCAGTGAACACTGAACTCTGGGGCTTCACAGTTACTCTGGGTTTGTCTGTAAATATTTCATGATCTTGAGTTCATCATCTATCACTGATTCCTATCATTTTTATTAATTATATTTAATGTACTTTAATACTTTTCTGTTATTGTGAGTAATGTATGCTGTTTTACGTTCATCAAACACAAGAGGTTAAACTTTAAACTCTCAGAATTAAAGTGCATGAAGACAAATCCAATGCTTAAAAGAATCAAATTATCACTTTGTAATAAATTGATCTTAAAAGTGTAATAGTCACCTATTCTGCCTTCATGTACAGCTTTTTAAGTGATGGTAAACTTGCTTTGCGTGTATTGGTTTTTCCTTCACATGTAAAAAGAACTGTTAAAACTGATGCCTGTGGTGTAATCATGGATTGTTATAAGGATTTTTTCTTTATGTATTTTATTTATTTTCTTCATTGTTAAACCACTGGATTGGTTTTAAAAGGAGAGTGGGAAGTGACGTAAGGGGAGTTTTTTTGTTGTTTCTTTTTTCCTTCTTACCGCGGTGGACATTTCGTTCAATCCGGACACTTTAGGTGGTTTGAATGAACATTTAATCTGCTGGGACATTGGGATTTTGAGGGTTAAATGTGTGTGGGAAATTTTGATGTGGTTTGCAATGTTTGTTTGATGTGTCGGAGTGCGGCTGAGCCTCCAGCTTCGAATATTTGTGTAGGTTGCCCGACGTGATATAAACCTGGTGTATCTCTAAATACACGTTGTTAAAACTGTCATATGGATTTTTTTCATTAATGTATAATTTTTTTTTAAGAGTATATAGGTTCAGATTGATTGTTTACTTGGTTTATGTAGAGGTTGTTTAACGAAAGTAAGTTTTCCACTGCTGTAATTTCCCCAGTAGGTATCAGATCCGTCCGTTACCTTATATTGTGCATGATGTACTTTTCCCTTGCGGTTTTAATGTAAGGTGAATTGTTACAGAGTGGTGGCCCGTACGGGGATCTGGATTAATTAGTTTTGGTATTGTTGTTAATGTATACCTGCTTGTCCTACGGTAAAATAGTGTTAAGTAGTTGACTCTGGGTTTTCATTACAAATACCTTTGATTGCCTACTGTTAAAAAAAGAAAAAAATATTTAGTAGCTTACTAACGTTTCATAGTCAATACATATACAGTCAACTGTTCATTGTACATTCACTCATGCACATTAGTACATTGCCTTTATACACACAGTATTTTAGCTCGCTTGATCTTCAGAGTGGGTACTGGCAGGTGGCCATGGATGAGGAAAGCAAACAAAAAACAGTCATGATCACACACCTAGGCCTGTTCCAATTTAAGGTCATGCCGTTTGGTCTTAGGAATGCTGGTGCCACCTTTCAGCGGTTGATGGAAAACGTTCTGGGGAAGGTGAAGGGCAGAACCTGTTTTGTGTACATAGATGGCATTATTGTCTTCTCCAGGACTCAGGAGCAACACCTGGGTGACCTGGAAGCAGTGTTTAAAAAACTTCATCAGGTCCATCTAACTCTCAATGTTGCGAAATGCCACCTCCTGCAAACTCAACTCACCTTCCTCGGACATGTGGTTTCAGGTAAAGGCGTGGAGATGGAAACGGAAAAGGTGAAAGCAATTACTGCTTATCCAGCACCAACAGATCTGAAGAGTCTCCAGAGATTTCTGGGGTTGGTGGGCTGGTATCATAAGTTCATCCCTCGGCTGGCAGATATTGTTGCCCCTCTTAATAACCTCAAGAAAAAAGGGGTCAAGTGGGAGTGGAATGCACAGTGTCAGGCCGCCTTTGAACGCCTTAAATGGCTGCTGCAGTCCCCACCAGTGCTGGCTCAGCCAGAGCCACACCTCTGGTTTTCAGGTGCACTGTGACTCCAGTGATGTGGGTTTGGGGGCTGTGTTGATGCAGACAATTGAGGGTGAAGACAGGGCTATTGCATTTGCTTCAAGAGCTCTCCATGGTGCTGAACTGAGGTACTCCACCTCAGAAAAGGAGTGCTTGGCTGTCGTGTGGGCAGTGGAAAAGTGCCGTCATTACCTTGAAGGAGAAGCATTTGACGTATACACAGATCATAGTGCACTGGCTTGGGCATTCAACTGTCCTAAAACGTCATCACGGCTCACCAGGTGGACTTTGCGGCTACAGGCATTCACCTTCCGGGTGCATTATAAAAAAGGGTGCTGTAATGTAGTACCTGATGCGCTGTCCCGAGTCCATCTTCCACAGGATGGGAGGGTATGTGTGGCGGTCACAAAATCTTACTGGTCTGATCTACCCAAGTCGCTTCAGGACATTGAAAAAGCTCAGCAGACAGATATTTTATGCCAAGATCTTGGACACACCATCGGCCAGCACTCACCTGGACGCCTCCATTATCAACAACAGCAGGGGGTGTTATACCGGGGTGTACCGTCTAAGTATGGCGGATTCAATTACCAGCTGGTTGTTCCCGCTGTACTAGTTCCAGAGTTTCTGTCTTCCATGACGGTCCGTTGGGTGGTCACCTGGGAAGGATGAAGACCCTCCTGAAGATCCTGGAAGTGGCATGGTGGCCAACAGTTCGCAAGGATGTTTGGAGCCATGTCCGAATTTGCCATATCTGTCAACAGTACAAGGGTTCAAATGACAAGCCAGCTGGCTTTCTTCAATCTACAGAAGTCAAAGCACCAGGGGAGATGATAGGAGTGGACTTTATGGGGCCATTCCCTCTCAGCAAAGCCCGGAATTCAGTTTTAATGGTAGTTGTTGACTATTTCAGTAAGTGGGTGGAACTGTTTGCATTAAAAGGATGCCAAGACACCAAAGGTCTAACAGATTCTGAAGAATGACATCTTTACACGCTGGGGGGTACCTGCCTTCCTTGTGTCCGACCGGGGGCCCCAATTCACTAGTAATTTATTATCCAGCTTGTGTGAATCCTGGCGTGTTACCCAAAAGCTCACGACAGCATACCATCCCCAGACGAATCTAACATAGAGGGTCAATAGGACGTTAAAGACCCTGATCGCATCCTTTGTAGGGGAACATCATCAGGACTGGGATCGGTGGCTGCCTGAGTTCCGGTTGGCTATCAACACAGCCGTGCATGAGACCACTGGTGTGTCCCCTGCTGCGCTGGCTTTGGGGCGTAACCTTAAAGGCCCACTAGAACGCCTTATTCACAAGCCTCCTGCACCTAGCACAACTACATATCACACCCTACACTCATATGCACTACTACTGAATGAGGTTGAAAGACATGTTGGGGTGGCAAAAGCCAGACAAGCCAGGTACTATAATGCACAACGCAAAGATGTACACTTTGCTGTTGGGGATATGGTCTGGGTTAGGTCACACCCGCTGTCTAAAGGGGGGGGGGGGGGGGGGGGTAGTAATAGTCACCTATTCTGTATGCTTCTTTATTACATACAGATACAGTATATTGATCAGATGTTCATAATTATCAGTGCAGGTAACTCAGGTAACGTTAACTATCATTTGAATAATAATACTCCAACACAAAGCAAACATTACAATATACAATCTGAGCATTATCCTGATGTCAGTCAGTGATGATCACTCACCCGACACAGTCAGAGTCACTTTATCACTCCAGTAAGAGCAGACTGATCCTCTGCAACCTTTACACATGCACTTCTGTGTGAACTCTGCAGTGATCTTGAACTCTTTCTCTTTAGATGTGTAATCTCTATCATCACACTGCCATATGTATGTCCATCCTTCCCCCTGTATGTCACATGTGAGAGTGACAGTCTCTCCTCTTAATATCTGTGATGGTTTAGGCTGAACAGTCAGAACAGCTTTAGGTGTCTCTGGAAGAACTGAACAAACAGAAGTTATAGTTAAATTGACTCAACCTTTCCTAAACCCTGCATAAATGTCACTGCACAAAAGAAGATATTTTGAAGAAAGTTGGGGCCCAAACAACACTGACTCCCATTGACTTTCAATGTATGGACAGAAAAAAAACAAAGTCATGCAGGTTTGCAACGATACGTTCACCACACATTCTGAGGATAATGTATAACATGAAGAGGATCAGACTCACATGATAATGTCAGTGTAACCGCATCACTGATCTCTGACTTCTGTCCATCACTTCTTCTCTCTCCTCTACAGGTGACGCTGATGCTACTGTGAGATTCACCAGTTCTGAAGCTGAATTCTCTGTCAGAGGTGAAGGGCAGAGATAATCTGTCTGTAAACCAGCTGTTTGTCCAGTCGTCTTCAGTTCCTGGTATTTCACACCTGACAGTGACGCTTTCATGTTTGTCAGGCTCTATAATAACTACAGCCTTTGATCTGTCTATAACATCACATAAACAGATGTAGTTATTTATATTTATATTATTATTTACAACCACCTTCTTTTCTTCCGTGCAAATAAAAACCCTTTTTATCACATCATCACTTCTCAGTGTAACTGATTTCTGCAGTGAAGAGGATCAGACTCACGTGATACAGTCAGTGTAACAGCGTCACTGATCTCTGACTTCCGTCCATCACTTCTTCTCTCTCTTCTACAGGTGACGCTGAGAGATTCATCAGTTCTGAAGCTGAATTCTCTGTCAGAGCTGATGGACTGAGATGATCCGTCTATAAACCAGCTGTATGTCCAGTCGTCTTCAGTTCCTGGGATTTCACATCTGACAGTGACGGTTTCATGTTTGTCAGGATCTCTAATCACTACAACCTTTGGTCTCTCTATAACATCACATAAACAGATGTAGTTTAAATATGAAGCAGCATCTGTGACATAAACAACAAACTCTCACTGTACTCGACACACGGCTAAACACTTTCTCTTTCTGTTCCACTGTGTAATGTGTGTGAAGACTTGAGGAAATATATAAAATCACCTTGAGTTTGTCCATGCTGGATGTTTGAAATCAGCACTACAAATCAAAAGAGACAAATTGCATTGATTTATTTGTTGTTGTTTCATTCATTTTCATACATAAATGCTTTTAAATCAGCATTTTAATAATTTATGATGGTTATAAGGTGGAAGAGAAATAATAAAACAGGCTCATATTTTTAAATGTAACTAAGACATGTAAAAATAAACAATTCTGATAAAAACGCTGATCGTGTGTTTATGCTGAGATCTCTGTTGTGGCGTGAGCAGAACTGGAGAATCAAAACTCAAAAAAATAAGCTGTTGAACAAACTTGATTAAATTAAGGAAAACTTTTCCACGAAAATGAATTACATTTTTCCAACAAAATCTAATTTGTTTGAAATGATTTATTGTAATCTTGTTGCATGAACGTCTCGGTTACCAATGTAACCCCCGTTCCCTGAAGGAGGGAACGGAGACTTAGTCGATCATACCGACTGTATGGGATAACGCCTAGTGAGCCCAATCACTCTGATTACTCTTAAAATCAAGCCAACAAGCTTTGGCAGGTGCGTAATCAACGCCCCGCCTTACCCTGCGGGTATAAACACGGAAGTGGATGCACCTACCAGTTGTTTTTCGCTGAGGAGCAGATCGTGCCCCAGTCAGCGGTGGTCCAGTAGAAGTGGCAAGGGGACTAAGTCTCCGTTCCCTACTTCAGGGAATGAGGGTTACATTGGTAACCGAGACGTTCCCTTTCAGTCGGGTAACGTTCGACTTAGTCGATCGTACCGACTGTATGGGATCCTCTAACACACCACTATTACTGCCACCTTCCAGTGCCTAAACACAAAGCTGCAAGAGCCTCCGCATGGGCGGACGGTCAAGCTTAGGTCAGGAAGTCACTGCTGTTCCACAGGACCACAACCAGTCAATGACGGCAGAGGTGACTCTGTCGAAGGAAGATACGAGCTTACGTAGGAAGCATGCCGTAGAGAAATACACATACGGGATCACCGTAGGGGTCACAACGTATGGGCCCCACCTAACACAAGTTTCACAAGCACTCTTTCTCTTTAGATGTGTAATTGCTATCATCACACTGCCATATGTATGTCCATCCTTCCCCCTGTATGTCACATGTGAGAGTGACAGTCTCTCCTCTGAATATCTGTGATGGTTTAGGCTGAACAGTCAGAACAGCTTTAGGTGTCTCTGGAAGAACTGAACAAACAGAAGTTATAGTTAAATTGACTCAACCTTTCCTATGGCACTGGAGAAGTCTCCGAGAAGGTAAGAGCTATGTTAGAAGGATGACCCCTTGCGTTGCTCAGGAACCAGACGATCAAATTGTACCCCCCTCAGAAGCCGCACCGTGACGTGCCCATGAGAACATCGTCACCCAGAAAGGTGGAGCGGAACCGCACCCCACAATTCTAGTGCAGGAGGGAAGTGACAAAATGACCGAACATCTCAGGGGTTCTTATTTCTAAGAATGCCAACGAACCGGTTCTACTTCGGATCACAAGCAGGCCTCCAGTGTGGAGGGGACTCACGCAGAAGTATTAGTATCCACAGCTCTTTCAGAGGTAGATACTGAACCACCACAACCAAACTGCCGTTTAGGGCTCAGTGCGGGTGCCATCGATGCCCATCTCTGAGTGACTCAGAGGAAGTCAGAAGGCTCTCGAGGAATAAGTCTAGTTTGGCCGGAACGGGGCAACTGAAGACTGTTCCATTCTGACATAGCTCCAAGCTCACCGGGGAACGCCCTTAGCGTGAACCCTGGCGTCAGTTCGTTCCGATACAATCACTATCCCCAGTGAGTAGCAAAAAGATAGGGGAATACCCAAAACAGCACGGATGACCCAGTGCATCCCCGAGAATCCTCCCTACTGACACCTAGGGGGATGGGGTTTCCACTCTCTTATGGCGTTTGCTATCATGAGGCCCTGAGGCGGCATGATTGAGCAGGCCAGAGTTCTACTGTGGAGAAGTGTACCCAGCTTCAGCCCCATCGGAGGTAGTGGCAGGCGAGTTTGGACCAGCGAGGAAGCCCTTGAATTATCCTCGCTGAAACTCTAGGCGAAAAGACGCCAATGTAGTCTGACACGCCCAAGTCTGTACACAGCTAAGGGTTTGGTAGCACACCACGTGAGTGTGCTACTCTGCCACGGCCACTAGCGAATCTGGTCATAAAGTCAATGTTGAAGCGGTCAACACATGGAGGAAACCATCCAGGATGGCTGCATCTCACACCTGCCCCGGGAGCCTCTGAAATTAATCAGTGGGACCCTTTCTCACCCCAACACTGACCGGACATGTCCCCTGAGGAACATGTAAACCAAGTTCACCTCCAGACTAAGAAAGGTTCCTCTCTGTTTAGGAAAGGAACCCCTCTCAGTTGACCTGTGAATCCCACTGGCTATGCAGCACTCGTAGGGTAAGGAACCGTACCGAGACCTCCACCCCAGACGCCAGGCACGGGATGACCCATGTCTCGCAGAAGAGTGGAGCCTAAAGTACTGATCCAGCAGGTCCTTCGTTGCAACCACTGAAGGACCACAGTTTTACCTGCTGTGTGAAAACCGCAACCCTCACCAGTGGGAAGCGATGACCACGCTCATCACGGTACTACCTGCACACATAGTGACACAGGCAGCACTGGACCGAACGGGTGCCAGACAAACTGAATCGCCTTAGCCGAGTCTAAAATACACGAACCAATCGAGACAACTGCTACAACTGACCACCCCAAAAGGCTCAGCGTACCAGACCTACTCAGAATGAGGCAACAGTTCGGAGGCAGAGACCTAGCTTCAGAGAGCCCATAGGCGGCCAAAAACCAGGTCTGCCTCCTTAGTTAGCAGCAGAGTGCGTGAGAAGGCATGATCGGGTCTTTGAACGCATTACTGCTAACTAATGAAGCTGAGTCTCTAGCATAAGGAAAAAAGCTGAAACAGCCAGGAACACCTCACGGTTCATCAACAGAATTCCAGATACCATCAACTACAACATCAGTAAACAGGGACTCTACTCGGAAGGCCCGTAGGCGGCCTGAGACTGAATCATGTGTACATGTAAGTACACTTACCCGTTTCCCTCGTTTCAGAGGATCTCAAAATAGCGTGAGACGCCCAACAGATACCGAATCGCCATAATGAGGGCTGGTGATACAGACATGGCTGTTGGTGTCAGGCTCCTGGGTTGCACACCTACAGCTCACCTCTGCTAATGCTCAGGTATAAAGAAATTTGCTCTCTCTTTGAAAATGTAGCTTTTACGAGGAGCCAGCGGCGGAACAGACATACACAAACAAGACTCCCCCGGTCCTCCACCGAGAGGAGTGAATGAACCGGTACCATCTCCAAGAACAAAATCCC
Source organism: Leuciscus leuciscus (assembly GCF_965113295.1). Lineage (NCBI taxonomy): Eukaryota > Metazoa > Chordata > Actinopteri > Cypriniformes > Leuciscidae > Leuciscus > Leuciscus leuciscus. The sequence continues at coordinate 54,860,044 of NC_138726.1, read as the reverse complement.
ATCCCTGGGCGGCCCACCTCACTAGCGCTTGCGCTTGTGCTTATCACCTGGCTTGGCAGCACCTGAGGTGGGCAGGGCGCTACGCCTGCGTCTGGATCCACGCTGAGCCCCGGGTGAAGGCTGCCGCACGTGCTCAGCGGGAGAAGAGGCGGAAACAGGGGGACGCCCTCGGCGATAGGCAGGCGGAGGATCTACCCCGGACGGCCGGGTGGAGGCAGCAGCAGGCCGTCGGGGAAGGATGTGCCGGATGGCCTCCGTCTGCTTCCTGGACCTGATGCAACGCCATGGCATGCAGCGAAGATGCGGCCTGCCCACAGGCCTTGTAAGCTCTGCCCTCCAAAGCAGACGAGAACTTACAGGCCTTAGAGGGGAGACGAGGGTCTCCCTTCCAGGAGGTAGCGGTCGCTGGACACAGTTGCATCGCAACATACCGCTCCACTCGGGGGATCGCCTCGTAACCCTTATCCGCACCTCCATCGAGGGTAGTGAGGGAGGAGGAGCTACCAAGCCTGTTTCTGGCAGAGAAAGGTGCCTTCCACAACCTAGTGAGCTCCTCATGCACTTCAGGAAAGAAAGGTACCGGAGCGGCGGGCTGAGAACCAGACCGGCCCGCTCCAAGAAACCAATCATCCAACCGAGACGGTTCCGAGACGAGAGTATTCCACACGAGCCCGACCGCCTCGGCGGCCTTCTTGAGCATAGCCGTCACTTAACGGAAGCGAGTCTCGATCTTAGCACCGAGATGATCATATCCCTGCAATGAGGACATGAATCATCCACAAGAGTCGCTTCAGCGTGCTGAATGCCCAGGCACGTGACGCAGCTCTCGTGGCCGTCAGAGGACGACAGAGACCGATCGCACCCAGAAACGCACGGATGAAATGGCATCTTGAAAAAGACACACAAATCACAACCGTGTTTGCTCTTTTAGAAATGGGACCCGTCACAGGGGAACAACCGCGGCAACACTCGAAAGCGAAGCACTCACTACTTCCGCCCTCAACCGCGTCAACAAAACACTCTTACTAAGAAGAAAATGCTGTGGAAGCAGCTGAAGAGAGCTTCCGTAGCTCGCGACCACCGCTGCAACTGCTTGTAAACATCGACACCAGGAGAGTCTTCCAGAAGAACACCGGCACACTCGTTGTATAGTCACTCGATCAGAGACCATCAGAATGAACCGATCAGCTCCGAAAGCGAAAGACAACTGGTAGGTGCATCCACTTCCATGTTTATACCCGCAGGGTAAGGCGGGGCGTTGATTACGCACCTGCCAAAGCTTGTTGGCTTGATTTTAAGAGTAATCAGAGTGATCAGGCTCACTAGGCGTTATCCCATACAGTCGGTACGATCGACTAAGTCGAACGTTACCCGACTGAAAGACAACTTAAATTCATTTAGTCATTCCTGCTAGATAAAGTTTTGTCAGGTTGACTACATTTAATTTTTGCCCTGCCTAAAATCGCCAACATTATAATTTTAGCTAATTTGACTCTACAGTTATTTCCAATGAGAGAAGCTACTAGTGTTCAATCAAATTAACACCATTTTTTACAGAGTAATATTGAATATTACTTGTGCAGGTCTGCAAAAGAGGTTTCATGCATGTATAGTGTATACTGAGTGCCCACAGCCCTAAACTAAACACAGTCGCCACTCTTCTGCATAATAGTAACCAGAAAATTCAAAAACATTACAGAAAGTCCTCTAAGTTTCTAACATAACTGAATATTAAACACTAACATTAACTAACAACATCTTTCCTTTAAAATAACATAAAATAACACTTTAATCCCTAAATTTACCCTCCTAATGCAGTCCCTTGCAAAGCATGCTGGGAACTACAGATCCACTGCCCAGTTAGTTGTCAACAAAAATGATTCCAGTAGTTTTCACACAAATTAAGTTTTAAATATATTAGGTTGATTGAACACAAGTAAATTAAGTTGTGACAAAATATTAAACAATCGTGTTACTTTAGCTTATTTTAATTCATTAAATTTAACAAGAGGCAAAAATAAATTTTTCCTCACAACTTCATTCTGGAGAAAATACAATATCTCCAAAAAAGGCTTGGGTGCTTTCACATCTGTAGTTCGGTTCATTTGGTCTGGACCAAGGGCGAAAAATTATACTTTGTGGCATTTTTCAGGCGTTTTGGTTCCTTTTCACACCACACTGATCCTCTAGTCCGAATCAGTTTATGAGTTGATAAAATGAACCAAAATGCAGTCACATGACAACATCCACATCACTTGTTGGCCAGATGTGTCTTGAACGCATTTCCATAACTGCACTTCGTTTGGTCAGAATTAACGTGCGGGAAAATTCCAGCAGAACTCCCGGAAGTAAACAAAGGCAAGGCAAGGCAAGTTTATTTATATAGCACATTTCATACACAATGGCAATTCAAAGTGCTTTACATAGAAGAAATTAAAATAATAAAAAGAAATAAGAATAATTAAAACAGTTTAGAAAAATAAAATGAAATACAGTACAGTACAGTCGGACGAACAGTGGCACAGTGCTCATTCAGTAAATGCATAGCTAAACAAAAGTGTTTTGAGTCTGGATTTGAATGTGACCACTGTAGGAGCACATCTGATCTCTTCTGGAAGCTGGTTCCAGCTGCGGCTGGCATAATAGCTAAAAGCAGACTCACCATGCTTAGAGTGAACCCTTGGTATTTCTAGCTGATATGATCCTAATGATCTGAGTGATCTGTTGGGTTTATATTCAGTGAGCATATCTGCAATGTATTGAGGTCCTAGGCCATTGAATGATTTATATACCAGTAATAATACTTTAAAATCAATCCTAAATCTAACTGGGAGCCAGTGTAGAGACCTGAGGACTGGTGTGATATGTTCATATTTTCTGGTTCTGCTCAGAATCCTAGCGGCAGCGTTCTGTATGAGCTGCAACTGTCTTATGGTCTTTTTGGAAAGGCCAGTGAGGAGTCCATTACAATAATCCACCCTGCTGGTGATGAAAGCATGCACAAGTTTCTCTAAGTCTTGTCTGGAAACAAAGCATCTAATTCTTGCAATATTTTTTAGATGATAGTATGCTGATTTAGTTATTGCTTTGACATGACTACTGAAACTAAGGTCTGACTCTAGTGTCACACCAAGATTCCTGACTTGATTTTTAGTTGTTTGACCCCTGGAGTGAAGGTATGCGTTCACCTTGAGAACTTCATCTTTGTTTCCAAATGCAATGACTTCAGTTTTATCTTTGTTTAACTGAAGAAAGTTTTGGCACATCCAACTGTTGACTTCATCAATGCATTGGCACAGGGAGTCAATTGGGCTGTAATCGTTAGGCGATAGGGCTAAGTACAGCTGTGTGTCGTCTGCATAGCTGTGGTAAGCAATTTGGTTCTTTCTCATTATTTGGCTCATTGGGAGCATATACAGGTTGAACAGGAGTGGCGCAAGAATTGAGCCTTGAGGGACTCCGCATGTCATGGATGTCCACTCAGACTTATGGTCTCCTATACTCACATAATAACCTCTCTCATCTAAGTATGACCTGAACCATTTTAGGACTATCCCAGAAAGCCCCACCCAGTTTTCCAGCCTGTCAAGAAGTATGTTATGATCGACAGTGTCAAATGCAGCACTGAGGTCGAGTAGTACCAGCACTGATAATTTGCCTGAATCAGTATTTAAGCGAATATCGTTTATTATCTTTATGAGCGCTGTCTCTGTGCTGTGGTGCGGTCGGAAACCAGATTGAAAATTGTCAAAGTATCCATTCGAGCTTAAGAATTTGTTCAGCTGATTGAAGATAACTTTTTCTATGATCTTGCCTATGAAAGGAAGATTTGAGATCGGTCTATAGTTGCTTAATATGGTCTTATCCAGATTGTTCTTTTTCAGGAGGGGCTTGACAACTGCAGTTTTCAGGGAGTTTGGAAAACTCCCAGAGAGAAGTGAGGCATTTACCACTTCTAGAAGATCTGCTTCTAAACTGTTTAACACACTTTTAAAAAAAGATGTGGGAAGTGTGTCAAGAGCGCATGTTGATGTTTTAAGGTGCTGTACGGTTTCTACCAAAATTTTGCCATCAATTTTATTGAAATCAGACAAAGTTACTACTTTTTCAGGTGGTCTGATCTGTCTGACCCCAGCGCAACTCAATGATGTGCTGATCACCTGTCTGATATTATTGATTTTGTCAGAGAAGAAAGAAGCAAACTCACTGCACTTGCTGTTTGAGAGCATTTCACTGGGAATCTGGCTTGGGGGGTTTGTCAGTCTCTCTACAGTAGCAAAAAGAGTGCGTGTGTTGTTTAAATTGCAGTTTTATAATATTTGAGAAGAAAGTCTGTCTAGCTTTGCCTAGTTCCATATTGAAAGCATGCAGGCTGTCTTTGTAGATGTTATAATGGACTACAAGCTTTGTCTTCCGCCACATGCGCTCTGCTTTTCTGCATTGTCTTTTCATATTTTGCACTGCTGTTGAGTTTCTCCAAGGTGCTTTTTGTCTGCCACTCTTCTTCCTGACTTTCACAGGAGCAATATCATCAATTGTCATCAACAAAGAGGTGGAAAATCCGGCAGACAACACGTCGCGGTTTACTATGGAGAGACGACTGCGTGGGCTGATTGTATCCTTGGTCATATTTTATTATATAGTTTGTCGACACTGCACTTTAGACAAACAATAATATTTGATAATGAAGCGACGATGCGGCTCGAAAATAATGTTAATAATTTCTATAAGTCTCCGCACCTCCTCACAACTCCAAGTTTGTCCGCGAGCTGCCATGCTTAAAGTGCAAACTGTCAACAAACATTCTCCTCATCACATAATGCACAGCGCAGCTGACTATGGCAACTGGTTTAGTCCAAAAATGCACAGTTCTTTGGCAGTTGGTTCTGTTCGAGGTCGGATCACATTCTCACCACAAACGAACCGCTCCAGAGTTCGTTTGAAAGCGCTTGTTTGGTCCGCTTTTGGTACGCACCCGAGTGCGATTGCCGCTGTTACGTTATTAAGAGCGAAGTGAATAGTGTTTGTGCTTTGTTGCGTTTATGCTCCTGCTGTTCCCTTTGTTTACCCTAGAGGCTCCGTGGTGTTCCGCTGGCTGCTGATTGTGGGTTGGGCAACCTCTATAAAGACGCCCTGTTTGACGTCCGGTCGCTCTCTCGCTCTCACTTCCCATCCGCTTCTGCCAGCAGACGGAGCGTAGTTTTTTTTTTTTTCATGTTGTTTAGTTTAGGCTTAGTTTAGTGCAGCAGTTAGAGGACCCAGAAGACTCACAACAAACTTGTCTTTTGTTTTTGGTCGGGAGGTAGGCAAGTTTTCACTTTCCTTGTAGTTATGTGTGGTAAGGTTTTTTTTTCTGTTTGTTTTCTGTTACTTTCTTACCACCATGCTCTGTTTATGTCAAACCATTATAATTCATTAAATTAAGTTGATATGCTCTGTCACTGCGTCTCTATGGTTTTTGTATGTTATGTAGTACCATTTCAGTTTATTTGATGGTCTCGTAACAGCCGCATTAACACCTGCCCAAACGAACCGCACCAATGGGGAAAACGAACTCTAGTGCGATTCAACCGAACTAAATAAGGCAGATTATATGCAATTATTATTATTTTTATTTTTTATTTTTTTACACCAATTCACAAGGTCCTTTCAAACAAACACAGACTGTGTTGTTGGGTTAGTATGCGGTTCTTACAGCAGTAAATGCTTTAGAAAAACTACATTAGGGTCAATGACATGACGCGCACAATTTTGTGTCCAAGTGCATTATTCCCTTTTAATTTGATAAATTCATGACATATAACTTTATTCCATAAAAACTATTTAGTTTGAATTAATTTTTAGTATATTAAAATAATATTACTTTATGTTTTGGTATCTTAAACCCCCAAAATGTCAATGTTGTGCAACCGTCTGTACAAATGAACAGACTAAGAAAACTTTAAAAGGGTGTTTTAATAATAAGAAATTCAAAAGAAAATACTATGGCAAAATTGAAACCTTTCATATAAATAAATTTGGTAACACTTTACAATAACAGGGCATGAATAATTATGTACTAATACCTGAATTAATAGTTACTTCAACTTGAACTCATGATTAGTGAAGATATAAACTAATCATGAACCAACGAAGAGCGATCCTTAACTACGACAGGAGTCATAATGATTCATGCATGAATAACAGCAGCCTTAAACATGTTAGTACATGTCTGATAGTTAATGCATTAATTAACGTTTAGGGGTAAACTAAATCAATCAGGCTCCGTAAGAATATAAAATAAATATTTTGACTTTGAAATACATTTAAACAATGTATTAGTCATAATTTAAACTACTGACATCAGCAGTTTCATCATAAACATTACTGAAAGGCACAGGATTAGTTTGCCATTAATTTGATCCTCCTTATCAAACATGGAAAAAAATACTAATATACTAATAATTTATCTTAAAGGGTCCGTGTACTTTTTGATCATTTAATTTCCTGTTTGGAATAACGAGAAATGAACAGAGGTGGGTAGTAACGAAGTACATTTACTTCGTTACATTTACTTGAGTATTTTTTTGGAAAAATTGTACTTTTAAGAGTAGATTTGAATGTGGGTACTTATTACTTTTACTCGAGTACATTTCTAATGAAAAAACGGTACTTTTACTTCGTTACGTTGGGCGACGTCCTTCTCGTTACTTTATTTTAATGCAATATGTGTTGTTAAATGCGTAGTTTATTCCAAGCGCGCTGTATCTTTTTTTCTGGGCTTGAGCGATGCTCAATTCACAAATGAATCACTCTTTTGAGTCGATTCTGTTCAAAGACTTCATCAAACAAGTTGGCAGATCTGTCTAAATCGGTTCGCGAATCAGTTTGAATGATTCAGTTCCTGATTCTGTTCAGTTCCTGCACGCACTGAATCGTCTGAAGCGATTTCAATTCACACTCGACTCGGAGTCGTAACAGGAAGATTTAAGGACATCAAGAGCGTTGGATGAAGTGGCCGTGGACCTACAGTACAGTCAAGTGAGAGCAAATCTTCAAATGCATCATATATTTGCCAGCGATGAAGATCTTTATTAGTTGAACATCTTCGTAAGCTGTCTGTGAATGAATGATTCCACAGGACGATACATTCGATTTCATTTAACTCAGGTAATACATTTTACAACCAAACAGATTATTATGCCATGATAGCACTACTAGAAAGGATGACATTACCCGTTTTTTGGACATAATACATTCATTTCTACATTAAATAAGCTACCATTGTCCACAGTTTATGAACACCCGCCATCCTGCGGTAGTTTGTGTGTATTGTTGCGCAGCGGCTTACGAACTCGACTTGAAAACGAATGCCTTTGCCTGCCGTACACACAGTTAACCAGTTTAAAGATGCTTGCAGAAATATACATTTGATTATATTTTGGAGAACAGACAGAAAAAGATCCGTCGATGTACTTGTGTTTGTTTTTTTGTGTTCAGATGTTCAGTAGCAGTCATGAGCGCGAGCACATGTGAAGAGTTTTAACTCTTTCTTCTCTGTGTCAATTACATGCCTTTGAATGCAACACTCTGCAGATTCACTTCATTTCGACATTGTCTAATAATCCAAATGTAGTTGTATAAGTTACTATTATACAAACCAAAGGACAGGCAATGATTTTCGGGCTACAGATGGCAGAAATAATGTTTTTTGTTGCAAAGAGAGCCAATCTACTTATGAAAATAATAGTCATTTAAAAAAAAAAAAAAATCTAAATAATATTATTTTATATATATATGACGACTTCAGATGCAAAAGCCTCTAAGTACCATCTGAAATTTTCTTCGAAAAGAGCATTTTTATCAAGTTTGTATGTTTATGTTCAGTTATTTCACTTAAATGGCAATGAAAAGTACCTATTAATTGTCATTAAAAGTGAAATTACTGAACTTAAATATACAAGCTTGATAAAAATGCTTGTTTTAGAAGAAAGTTTCAGATGGCACTCAGAGGCTTTTGCATCTGAAGTCTTCATATATATATATATATATATATATATATATATATATATATATATATATATATATATATATATTGTATAAATATAAATGAATATATATATATATATATAAAATAGAGGCCTATATGATCCGAAGTAAGTTACTCGCTACTTGAGTAGTTTTTTCATTGGATACTTTTTTACTCTTACTCAAGTAACTATTAAGATTATTACTTGTACTTTTACTTGAGTACAGTTTTTGGGTACTCTACCCACCTCTGGAAATGAAAACCAGCTCGTTTATTCGTTTCTTAGTGTAGTTTAAAAAACGAAAAATTTGATTTTGGCTCGATTTTTCATTTTTTGTTTGTGGTTTACAAATCGGTTTATGGGTTCGATATTTCATTTGCACATGTGGGCGGCGCTAAAACGCCCTTTCATCTGATTGGTCAAAACGCTCCGCCTTCTGTAAGCTACGAGCTTTTCTTTCTGTCAGGCAGAACAAGAGTCGGTATGAGTGCGGCACTGATAAATGCACCTTAATAAAATAATGTCTGAAACCACCACTCACTGTTAACTACGCACAATATTTGAAGCAGAAATATGTTGCTGGTCACGTAATTCATACTCCTGCGACTTGCAAGCGACCCCAATAATGTGAGCCACAGTATATGACACATTATTTTAGCATGATGTATTTCCCATTGATAAATACAGTGCAAATAGTTAAAATATCTCTTTGGATAAAAGGGAAGTGGAAATAAAAATCAATAATAGGCTGAACTGTACCATGATAATATGTCCGTAATATTAGATGTCCGTAGATGACATACCCATAACTGTTACATTAGAGTTATGGGATAACACAGTTTGTACAGTATAAAAATCATTATATCTAAAGTTCCCATTAAACATGAAAACCCAACAACCCAATGGGAATATATCCTTGTTGTGTAAAACATCCAGAGGTGGACAGTAACAAAGTGCATTTACTTGAGTACTGTACTTGAGTACACTTTTTGAGTATCTGTACTTTACTTGATTTTACTGTACTTGAAACTGATTTTCATTTTCAACGTTGGGTTTGGTCTTCTAAATGTGAATTTTGTCATTGTTTTGGAGCACACTAGCTTATAGATAACAGTAAGGCTACTGTAACATATTCATACTAAAAGCCCAAAAACTTTAAATATGGCACTATTTGAGGGAACAGCCATTTGGGTGTCCTAAACCATTGTGGACATTATTGAGTGCACTTATTCAATCTCACATTCAATCCCACTACTGGAACTGTGTTCTAGAAATAAATTTGATATTGATATGAGGGTAGGAAGGCAGGCAGAGATTCAGAGTTACTGTAATTACACACAACAATGCAACAATAATAAAACAATGCATTGACATTTACTTTTGATACTTTTAAAAACGAGTACATCTGTACTTTTACTTAAGTAAAAATCGGTCTTTACAACTTTGACTTGTAACGGAGTAATATTTGACCAGTAGTACCTGTACTTTCACTCAAGTAAGGAAGTTGTGTACTTTGTCTACCTCTGAAAACATCTGTTCATAATCTGTGATTACACAATTCCAATACGAACAGCACAGGGAGGCGTCTGGAATAACTATGCACTGATCAATACGCATTTTTAAGCCAGCTAATTTTACAGTAGGCTCATATTCAAAATGTCCTTCTCATATAACGCCAACGACCGCACAAATGGGCTTCCTTTGTGAAATATAGCAGACCACAGTTTTAAATAACAGTTTAAAAAAGGTGGTCTGCTATTTTTCTCAAAGGAAGCTCAGTCAGTCAGTCAGTCAGATAGATAGATAGATAGATAGATAGATAGATAGATAGATAGATAGATAGATAGATAGATAGAAGTTTAAATGTGTTAGGCCTATATACATTTAGGAACATAAGCATTACAAACTACAATAGCCTAAACAGAACTGGAACCTTTGTAAGATATGCGCTCATCTTCACAAAAACGACATGCAGGGTTTTTAAACATCTCGTGTGGAGAAAATATTGTTTGTTCTGGGCAGTATGGCAAGCCATGGCAAAAAGCAGGATAACTTGTAGGCTATAGTCTACTTGAAAGGAAAACAAATTTGCAAAGTAAAAACAGAGTTTGTGTTGTTTAGTCATATTTTTTTTCTAGTAGGCTACTTAAAATATAGAGCTCATGACAAATAAAAGTTCAAGATGGACAAACATTAAATGCAAAAACCAGTGTGAATAACAATATCTTAAAATAAACTAGAGAGTGGATACACAGATATGGCCTATTTATGATTGAAATTAATGCATTTATTTGTCATTTGATGCACACTGATGCAAACAGGGAAAGAGAGTAGAAAACACTTATTATCCTGTCGCCCCCTCTAGTGGACAGCATTAAGTATTACGGCCTTCAATGCTCAGATAATGCAAGTCAATGGATTTTTTGGGAAAGTAAGTCTGACCAGATAGAAAAGATATAAGCGAGTTAGACCAGTCTGAAGGTCTGAGCTGAGTTTGGTGAAGCATTAAAGTTCTAGGCGAGTCAATTTCTCATAATAATAATAAATAATAATAATAATAATGTTAAAATATGATGGCTTTCTTAAGCCAACATAATAAAGAAAACTCAGAGAAACATCGACCAATTCAGTATGTAATAAAATTTTATTAGTTTTATAATAAAACTAATAACATTTTAAAGGTATGCCGTGCTCTTCAACCGACATGATTTAATTAATCCCAAACCTGGTAATTTTGTCAGTATTAATGTACGTTCACTGATTCTAGCTTCTCTCTTTTCTGTCTCTATCTTTTCATGTGAACTGAGTAGGCTACACATGCTTAAATCCATAAACAAACTTTATTTCTATTCAATTTTCATAATTATTTATAGCCTACATATGTCACACACGCCTACCTGCCTTTTGATTCACAGTTTTTGATTACAGTTCAGCCTATTATTGATTTTTATTTCCACTTCCCTTTTATCCAAAGAGATATTTGAACTATTTGCACTGTATTTATCAACGGGAAATACATCATGCTAAAATAATCTGTCATATACTGTGGCTCACATTACTGGGGTCGCTTGTGTAACGGATGTGGAAGGACACACTCACAAATGGGGTTCAGCTTGAATTTATCTTTTTTTTGGAAACAACAAGAAGAAAGACAATTTACATTGGCTGATGACAGACTGCAGACATTCATATGGATCACAGCGTCGACACTTGAATTAAGACAGACACAATCGTCACGAGAAATGAATCCGTGCTCGCACGTGTGACGCACATGGAAATTCAATACATCTTAATACTCTCAACAACCGTGTTTCTTTCCACAGGCCATTTCCCTTCTGAACACTTAACATGCCCCCCAAGGCATATGCCTGTAAGTGCAATACTCCCACTGTCTAGTGCAATATTCTCGAACTCAGGTGATATTTATATTTATATTATTCATACTACTCAAAATACTGTAAATATGTTCATAATCTGTAACATGCACTAGACTCCCACTGTCTAGTGTAATATTCTCTAACTCAGGTGATATTTATATTTATATTATTCATACTACTCAAAATACTGTAAATATGTTCATAATCTGTAAATGTTTATTCAGACTAAACCCAACTGTGACCCTACTTTTTTACTATTATACTTTTTTTATTATATATATATATATATTATTCTTAGAATTTGTATTACTATGTTTCTTGTTGTATTTGTATTTGTATATGTGCACTGGAAGCTTAAGTACCAAGAAAAATTCCTTGTGGGTGCAAGCACACTTGGCAATAAATCTCTTTCTGATTCTGATTCTGATTCTGATATATGTATGAAATATATTGCGTCGAAAAGATTCACTTGAAACGTATCATTTTCACAATTAATTTGTTAATGCGTCAGAGCATGAAAAACCATACATACCCACAGCGTCGACACTTGAATCTGCTGCGGTACGGCAAGAGAAGAGCGACAAAATCCAATATCTCTAGTACCATTAATAGCCACAGGAGGGGAGCCTTCTAACACCAATAAATATAACCAAATGCCTTATTTTATGAAATTCACACAATACTCTTTAAATCAAATGTTATTTTTAACCCTGTTACATCCACCCCCACTGAATTACATAAAATATATGCATGGCCAGGGGAATATCAACAACGGAACACTTTTCCTTCAGTTCACAATAATAAACTTCACAATACGAAAGGAACTCCTATAGAAGAACAGTCAAAAACCAATTATCCCTTAAGGACGAAGTGATGAGAGAGTAGTGCTAAGCTCTCTCACCAGCTACTGACAGCAGAACATCTACATACATTCCGCAATATCCTTCCATAGTCTATTCACCATTACAATACCAAAACAAACGAAAAAAATTTTGAGATACATAAGGTGTACTCAAAGATGTGAAGGCAACCCATTTCTTCAGGTATGTGCTTAATCTGAACTACTGCTTTTAGACTATAAAACAGCCTTAACACTATTTTAGACAATATGCCAACAGGCACGAAACCAAAAGTCTTGTTCTAAGCAGAGAAAGCCCTAAACAATGACTTGCAAACAGCTTGAACATTGTGTTTTGTATCCTGAACCACAGCCTGTGTAGACATTACATGTATTAATCTTTCAACAGGTCTAACGACTCGACCAAAACGTGTCCTAACCTGTGTGACTGAGCTAGAACTTTGCGGTACACTCTCAGTGTCAGCTACATGTGTGTTGGTAGGAGTTTGAGAGGGTGGCTGGGCAGACAAGACTGTCTCAGAATCAGATTCATGTGAATCTGAACCGCCTCTTGTATCTCCATCAGAAACAGATGTTCTTACATCTCTTGACATGTCAGATACATGGCTTTTTGGTGCAGAAAGGAAGGCCTCAGCTACAGGATCTACCAGAACTCCACTTGGGGTTTGATCAGACTCATGATGTGATCCCTCAGGCAGCTCTGAAACCCAACTTATCATTCTGTTTCTGGTATCAGATTCCTGAACTGACATCATACTCACAATTAACGTCAGCATCATCACATGAGGCTATCACCTTGCCTCTCGTCATCACTGAGTCATCCATTGTAACACATCCTCTGTGTGCTCAGATACTACCGCATCTCCTCCTAAAGACTCATCCTCCACTGCACACAATGACAGGACTGAAGATGACCTCTGGCAAGAAGTGGATACACCAGAAAGTTGATCAGACTGAGGGTGCTCAACGTTCACTGGTAAGAAATTCACCAACATCAACAGGTTTCGATGATCCACTTTTTCCTGACCTGTGGCTGGATTACGGATCCTGTAAGTATGAGTGTCTTGTTTACGATCCACAACAGTGTAAACTGTTGACTCCCACCTGTCAGCAACTTTCTTCTTACCCCTTCCGGTTTTATTCGCTAAGAGCACCTGGTCACCTGTTTCGATGAGTAGTCCTTTTACCCTTCGGTTGTACAACTCTGCATGTCTTTTCTGTTCTTTCATTGCATGTTCTTGTGCGATCTGTAACGCTTCTTTCAGATCTTTGACCAGAGTGTATACGAACTTGTCACAGCAGGTCACATCTGGATCATTCAAGACGGAGCGAAACAGAATGTCAATGGGCAGACGGGGTACACGCCCGAACATCAAATAAAAAGGAGCATATCCTGTCGTCTCATGGATTGTGCAATTATACAGAAATGTCAGTGTCTGCAACCGTCTCGGCCAATCTCTCTTCACATCTGGTGACAAAGCCCGAATCATATTTCCAGGGGTTCTATTAAAGCGCTCCACACTTCCATTACCCATTGTGTGATACGGTGTTGTGCGCGACTTGTTCACTCCAGAGACCCTTAGAAGCTCTCGTATAAATTTACTTTCAAACTCGGACCCTGGTCGCTATGGATGCGTTCTGGCAGGCCGTAGATGCAAAAATACCTGTCCCATATTATCCTGGCAACCTGTTTGGCAGATTGATCTCTACACACAAAGGCTTGTGCTAGCCTCGTAAAGTGAACGGTTATCACCAAAACGTCAACAGACTTGTTAGTAGAGTCTTCAGCTGACCAGAAGCCTATGCAGACAAGCTCTAACGGTCTACTTGTTGAAATGTTCTCCAGGGGTGCTCTACCAGAAGGATCAATCGTTTTGCTCACAGTGCAGCGATGACACAGGCGCACATAGTCCCTCGCATTTCGCTCCATGTTCAGCCAAAAGAAGCGCTGCCTTGCAAGGCTAATACTCCGCGACTGACCTTGGTGACCACAGTCGTCATGGATTCCTTTCAAGATCACACTTACTAAAGACTCTGGGACCACAAACTGAAAGCGTTTTTTCCTTGATAGTTAGATACCACTCCTGACAACAAGTTTCTCCCAGTGCCTCAGGTATCGAAGAACACTCAGTGATTCCTTTGACCTCTCTCTTCTTGAAGGCCTACGCTGACGCTCAACATAATACAAGACTCTTGACAAAATTTTGTCTGTGAGCTGTTTTTCACGCAGCTCCTGTTCTGAATATGTTGGCAAAGTGTCCTGCCCTTCTGACATCAACTGAGGTAAGTGATCAATGACAGACATTGCTCGTGCTCTGGCACCGATGTTCCACTCAACATGTGAGTTCAATATAGCAGAGACATCTGCATTCGAGACAGTTAGAAGGTCTCTGGTCTGCTTTATGTCTGGTCTGCATGACTGGCCTAGATTAATGACACTCAGCCTCCTAACTGAATCACAGGAACGTCTGAATGCATCCTGCACAGAATCTGTAGACATCCCTCTGGAACCAGCCAGTAGTGCTCCATATGGCTCTTTGAGCAGTCTCTGCGTGACATCAGTTTTGACAAATGGAACCCTGCTCAGGGCATCAGCGACTATGTTCTGGGGACCAGGCACATACTTTATGTTGTTAAGTTGTAGCTAGCCAACTTAGCCACCCAGCGTTGTTTGCAGCAATCAAGTTTGGGTTTTGTAAGTATATGGGCCAAAGGATTATTGTCAGTCAAGACAGTGAATTCATGTCCTCTGAGCCAATGACTGAATTTATCACATACTGAGCATTTTAAGGCCAAAAACTCCAAACGATGTGCTGGATAATTTTGCTGCGACCGAGAAAGGGACTTACTGGCGAAGGCTACAGGCCTGGCTTTTGTCTCCCCGTCTGTGACCTGAGAGAGCACAGCTCCAATACCGTCTAAGGAGGCATCCGTTGCCAGTATGAAAGGGCGATCAAAATCTGAATGGGCAAGGACAACGCTCTCGACCAATGATGTTTTCAACCGCTCGACTGCCTGGTCATGCGCTTGTGTCCAGTCACTAGATTTCAGCTTCCTATTCTGACGAGCATGACCCAACTTCCTCAGATTCCTTGCTGTCGTCTTTTGACCCTTCAGAAGATTTGTCATGAAGGTAAGAGGATCAGACAGCAAATGCGGAGAAATAGTAATTTTAATGAAGAAATCTTGCCAGAGAGTTCAAAATAAGACAAAGTTCTCAAAGGGAAACACAAAACTACAGCAGTAGTAAAAAAAGTTCAAATAAGGTCTCGGCTAGTTGCAAAATTAAACTGAAGTCATCCCGGGTGTAGAGAGATAATCAGATGATGGCTCCGTAACGAGTAAAGGAGCAGGCTGAGGTTTCCCGAGGGAGAGTAGAGGCAAGCAGCGAATCTCCGACTCAGATGAACTTTCATATAGACATTCGGCTCCACAAACAGCTCCCGACTTGACAAGACTATGACATGACAGGACACGACAGAGACAGAGATTAAATTGACGTTCTGCAGTAGAATGATAATTCAATACTCAGGCAAAGACAGGTAGAGAGAAGGGAAGAGAAATAGGAACGCTAATCAGAGGAAAAGGGGATTCAGGTGAAGGGAGTGAGCAATGACGAACAGAAAAGGATAGACAGCTGAGAAAAATAATGATTAAATGAGGAGGTGTGTGCATGAAAGAGGTGTGTGCGTAAATGAGGAAATAGCGCTCAACGAGTGAATGTGTGTGTGAAAGAAACAGGATCATGACAGTGCCCCCCCCTCAACGAGCGCCCCCTGGCGCTCCCGAGGGGGAGGGTGGGCGGGACCGAAAGAAATCATCAATGAGTGACTGATCCAGGATGTCTCGAGAGGGTACCCAACTCCTCTCCTCAGGACCATATCCCTCCCAGTCTACAAGGAATTGTTGACCTCGACCCCGGCGGCGAACATCTAATATCTTTCGGACCGTGTAGACAGGAGAACCCTCGACATGAATAGGGGGAGAAGCAGAGCGCGAAGGGGGACGAATGACTGGTTTAATACACGACACGTGGAAAACGGGGTAAACGCGACGGAGATGACTAGGAAGCTTAAGCTGGACTGCGACAGGACTGATGACCTTAGACACACGAAAAGGTCCAATAAAACGAGGAGCAAGTTTGCGTGAAATAGATTGAAGGGGAAGATTAGCGGTCGATAACCATACCCTTTGCCCACAAACGTACCGGGGGCTTTTGACACGACGGCGGTTGGCGGCTCTACGAGTCTGTCTTCGGGAGCGACAAAGGGAGGCTCTTACTCTCATCCAGGTGCGCTTGCAGCGCTGAACGAACTTCTGAACGGACGGCACATTAGAATCAGCGCTCTGAGACGCGAAAAGGGGAGGTTGATATCCAAGACTGGCTTGAAACAGTGATAGACCAGTAGCGGAGGACGGAAGCGAGTTATGAGCATATTCCGCCCAGGGAAGTTGCTCGGCCCATGATATGGGGTTACGAAACGCGAGGGAACGTAAAATTCGACCGATAGTCTGATTGGCCGGACGAGAGACTTACGGAGGCTCCGATTGATCGACAAAACTCCTTCCAAAATTGAGACGCAAATTGTGGACCCCTGTCAGACACGACGTCAGAGGGGAGTCCGTGGAGTTTGAAAACATGTTCAATAACTATTTGGGCGGTCTCCTTGGCAGAGGGGAGCTTAGGAAGAGGAACAAAATGAGCAGCCTTAGAAAAGCGGTCTATTATGGTCAAAATAACGGTGTTGCCACGTGACGCTGGGAGACCAGTAATAAAATCAAGCGCGATATGAGACCAAGGTCGCGAAGGAATTGGTAATGGTCTTAAGAGCCCGGCTGGGGGTTTATTGCTAGTCTTGGTCTGGGCGCATTCAGGACAAGAGGCAACAAACCGACGTGTATCCCGTTCGCAAGTGGGCCACCAAAAGCGTTGGCGAACAGAAGCCAAGGTGCCCCTAACGCCGGGATGGGCAGTAAGTTTAGAAGAGTGAGCCCACTTTAACACAGCTTGACGTGCGGAGACGGGAACAAAAAGTAGGTTACTAGGACACGACCGCGGAGGAACAGCTCGAGTAAGGGCGCGTTTAACTAGCCTCTCAATTCCCCAGATGGCAGTGCCAACCACACGACCCTCTGGGAAAATGGGAGAATCTGAATCGACGACTTCAGAGGGATCAAAGAGGCGAGACAGCGCGTCAGGCTTTACATTCTTAGAACCCGGACGATAAGAAATCGTAAAATCAAAACGAGTAAAAAATAATGCCCAACGTGCCTGACGAGCATTTAGTCTCTTAGCTGACCGGATATATTCGAGATTCCTGTGGTCAGTCCACACAACGAACGGTACGGGAGCACCCTCTAACCACTGACGCCATTCTTCAAGAGCAAGACGAATAGCAAGAAGTTCGCGGTTTCCCACATCATAATTGCGCTCCGAGGGAGACAACTTGTGTGAGAAAAACGCGCAGGGATGGAGCTTATCATCAATGGGTGAGCGTTGGGAAAGGATAGCCCCAACACCCACCTCCGACGCATCTACCTCAACGACAAACTGCTTAGAGACGTCGGGAAATAATAGAATGGGGGCTGACGTGAACAAGGTCTTTAAACGATCAAAAGCGTTCTGAGCGGGCTCTGACCATTTAAACCGGATCTTAGATGACGTTAACGCTGTTAAGGGGGCAACGATCTGACTGAAGTTACAAATAAAGCGACGGTAAAAATTAGCAAAACCCAAAAAACGCTGAAGAGCGGTTCGTGAATCTGGGACTGGCCAATCAGTGACTGCTCTCACCTTGTCAGGATCCATACTGACCCCGTCTGCCGAAATAATCGAGCCCAAAAAAGAAACTGATTGAGCGTGGAATTTGCATTTCTCGGCTTTTACAAACAGTTTATTCTCGAGCAGACGCTGAAGAACACGACGGACGTGCTGGACGTGCACCTGGAGAGAGGGAGAAAAAATGAGAATATCGTCGAGGTACACGAATACAAACACATTGAGCATGTCCCGGAGGACATCATTAACCAGTGCTTGAAAGACAGCTGGGGCGTTGACCAATCCGAACGGAAGAACGCGATATTCGGAGTGCCCAAGAGGAGTATTAAACGCAGTCTTCCACTCATCCCCCTGTTTTATGCGGATCAAGTGATAGGCGTTACGAAGGTCGAGCTTTGTAAAGAACTTTTCTCCCTGCAAGACTTCAAAGGCCGATGACATAAGCGGCAAGGGATAACGATTCTTGATGGTTATGTCATTCAGACCTCGATAATCGATGCAGGGCCGCAAAGATCCATCCTTCTTCTTAACAAAAAAAAACCCTGCACCGGCGGGAGACGTAGAAGACACAATAGTGCCGGCGTCTAAGCACTCAGATAAATACTTCTCGAGAGCTTCGCGTTCAGGCGCAGAAAGGGAATACAACCGTCCGCGGGGAGGCGTGGCACCGGGGAGAAGGTCAATGCTACAATCATATGGACGGTGAGGAGGGAGAGAGGCAGCCCGTGACCGACTAAAGACCATCCTGAGATCAAGATACTCCTTCGGGACCCCAGACAAATCACCTGGTTCTTCCTGGATAACAGAGACAGAGGAAACAGGAGGAAGAGCAGAGGTTAAACATTCAACATGACACGAGACATTCCAAGACAAAACAGAATCTTTAACCCAGTTTATCTGAGGGTTGTGCTTTGCAAGCCAGGGGTGACCTAAGACTAAAGGAAAATAAGGAGAACGAAAAATTAAGAAGGAGATGGTCTCATGGTGGTTACCAGAGACCGTGAGAATCAACGAGGAAGTCTCACGTCTAACTCTAGGAAGGGGACTTCCATCAAGAGCAAAAAGAGGCGTGGCTTCATCTAGCTCCTTCAGGGGAATACCTTGTTCTTGAGCCCACCTTTCATCGATGAAGTTCCCCTCTGCGCCCGAGTCTATGAGAGCTCTGCAGGAGATTGATGAACCAGGCCAACGAAGGTGAACCTCAAAGGTAGTACAGGAGCTTGGTGGAGAGTCCGGGGAAGTAGCGCTCGCCAGTAGCCCTCCTCTCACTGGCGAGCCCCGGCTTTTAACGGGCATGACGACACAAAGTGGGTGGCAGAAGCGCAGTAGAGGCAAAGACGATTAATTACTCTTCGTTCTCGTTCCTTGGCAGAAAGATGAACACTGCCGAGTTGCATGGGCTCGGAGTCTAGGGTGGCGGAAGAAGCAGATGGTGAGATGGGCGTTGCAGAAGACAGGAGGGCAGACTCCATTCCGCGGGCTCTGCGGCGGAGGTCGAAGCGTTTCTCTATTCGAATGGCGAGCTCTATCAGCGGGTCCAGGCGAGTAGGGACTTCTCTTGCCAGTATCTCGTCCTTGACCTGAGCGTTGAGCCCGTCTAGAAAACGTGCTAGTAGCGCGGGCTCGTTCCACCCACAGGTGGTAGCCAGAGTGCGGAACTCTATAGAAAAATCCGCTACAGAACGTCTACCCTGGCGCAGTGAGGACAGTATGCGAGAGGCTTCCTCACCATAGACCGAACGGTCAAACACGCGGATCATCTCTTCCTTGAAGAGAGAAAAGTGATCGATGCACTCTGCCTCTGATTCCCAAATCGCCGTGCCCCATTCATGAGCCCTTCCAGACAGGAGAGAAATGACGAAGGCTATGCGGGCTCGATCCCTGGAATACGTTGAAGGCTGGAGAGAGAACACAACTTCGCATTGTGTTAAAAAGGACCGGCATTGGGTAGGCTCACCGGAATAGCATGGTGGATTATTGATGCGAGGTTCAGAAGAGATCTGAGCATTAGGTGAAACAGGAGGATCATGTCTGAGCCGGTGAAGCTGTAGCGTGAGATCATTGACCTGAGCAGCGAGGGAATCGACGGCGTGACGCGCAGCAGCAAGTTCCTCCTCGTGCCTTCCAAGCATGACTCCTTGGATCTCAACCACAGACCGGACAGGGTTCTCCGTAGCTGGATCCGTTTGGCCTGAGTATTCTGTCATGAAGGTAAGAGGATCAGACAGCAAATGCGGAGAAATAGTAATTTTAATGAAGAAATCTTGCCAGAGAGTTCAAAATAAGACAAAGTTCTCAAAGGGAAACACAAAACTACAGCAGTAGTAAAAAAAGTTCAAATAAGGTCTCGGCTAGTTGCAAAATTAAACTGAAGTCAGCCCGGGTGTAGAGAGATAATCAGATGATGGCTCCGTAACGGGTAAAGGAGCAGGCTGAGGTTTCCCGAGGGAGAGTAGAGGCAAGCAGCGAATCTCCGACTCAGATGAACTTTCATATAGACATTCGGCTCCACAAACAGCTCCCGACTTGACAAGACTATGACATGACAGGACACGACAGAGACAGAGATTAAATCGACGTTCTGCAGTAGAATGATAATTCAATACTCAGGCAAAGACAGGTAGAGAGAAGGGAAGAGAAATAGGAACGCTAATCAGAGGAAAAGGGGATTCAGGTGAAGGGAGTGAGCAATGACGAACAGAAAAGGATAGACAGCTGAGAAAAATAATGATTAAATGAGGAGGTGTGTGCATGAAAGAGGTGTGTGCGTAAATGAGGAAATAGCGCTCAACGAGTGAATGTGTGTGTGAAAGAAACAGGATCATGACAAGATTAAAAAGTGGCTTGGCTATGGCAGAATAGTTTGGAACAAAGTGCTGATAGTAATTCACCATTCCCAAGAATGATCTTATCTTCTTCTGAGAAGGAGTTGTTCCATCAAGCTCCATCAAATCTAAACTGTTTATCTTAGAGATGCTTTCAACTTTACTTGGGTCCGTAGAAACACCCGTCTGATCAATCATATGATTTTCTCATGATTTTCTGAATTCACTGATTTTCTCATTAGGTGACACTTCTTTGGAGCCAGCTTAAGATTGTGTGTGCGAAGCCTGCCAAACACCATTTCCAAGCGATCAATAGCGGTTTTCTCATCTGGGCCGAAGACAATCAGATCGTCCAGATAACACAGGAGACTGAGAAAGTTTTCATCCCCGAATATGTTGGTCATCATACGCATGAAGCTGCCAGGACTGTTGCAGAGACCTTGGGGTAATCGATTCTACTCGAAAAGGCCCATAGGTGTAGTAAAGGCGGTAAACTTGCGGTCCTCCTCATGCAGCGGCATATTATAGAATCCGGATGTCAAATCCATTGTGCTAAAGAGGGCGTTACCGCCAAGTGCTGCCAAACAATCCGCCTGGTGAGGAAGAGGGTGCGCGTCCTTCAGCGTTCTCCTGTTCAGCCAACGGAAGTCAGTGCACACACGCAGGTCTCCATTCTTCTTCCAGACCAAAAGGAGAGGAGACACATACTCGCTGGTGGATCGCCGAATTATCTCCTTCTCCTCCATTTCAGATAGCACCTGTCGCAGTTTTTGATATTGACTGGGTGCTACTCTTCTGAACGGAAGCCTGAATGGTCTGGTGTCTGAGAGGTGTATTCTATGGACAAAACCCCTTGCTTCCCCACAATCAAGATGGTCACGTGAAAAGATGTCTTCGTAACTCAGTATTAGGTTCAGCAACCGTTGCTTGCAGGCATCCGAGATATCACACGAGTCAATGTTAAGACTATCCAGACCAACTGACTTCAGTTGCTCTTTCACAGGTGACATGTCGGCCACATCAGACAAACTAGTGGGGCAGTTTACCAGAAAAGGATTGACTGCACTGATGTGATCAAGATCTTCAAGCGCAATGCACGGATAAAGATCTGCAATTTTTGCATTCCGTCTCAATAACACTGGCCTGCCTGATGTGTTGATAAGTTTCAAGGGGACCCATCCATCTCGCCACAGAGACGTGATTAGTCTAGCCACCATAACACCTCTGGGAGCTGAGTGAGAAGATGTAGGTTCAGTCATGACTGCACTTCCCGGGGACACAACAGCGGATTTGTGCAGCTTCCCCCATACTAAATACTCACGGCCCGGCTCGAGCTGGACAGCTGAATTGCATCTGACTGTTCCTATCTTCCCAGGAATCTCTTCTCCTCTCCAGCGGTCCAATCCAGCAAGCATCGACAAGAAACTTTCACACTCAGGGTCTGCTGAAGTTGGACTAGACAGAGCTTGCCAAAATCCATCGCATAATTTGAAGTATCTGAGAATGTGTTTAATGACATTAGTCCCAATTATCAGCTCATCATGTTGTCCAGGAACCACTAAGGTGGGTACTGCCATCTTTATACCATACACTTCCATGGTAACATTGAATGATGATTTAGGTTTCACACGCAGCCCTCCGCAGCCTACAAGGGTGACATCAGTTTTGAACTCACTGGATTCATCCACTGCACCAGCTGATCTCAGTTTCATCTCAGCAGACTCATTTATAGTGCAGGCCATCGAACCACTGTCCAACATTGCATTTAATGTCACCGTGTCTCCAATCTTCACTGGCGTATAAAATAGGCTGACACGTCCGCCTACAATGTGCGTGTTCTGATAAATGACTTCTGAATGATCAAGACTTCCTTTGGCTAAAAGGTATGTATTCTCAGACTCACAATCATCAATGGCTTGGGAGTTACAATGAGGACCCGAACTGCCTCCCTCCGAATATGGGTCTGCTAGTTTCCCTCATGTTGTGTCTGGGCAGAGGAGTGTTTAGGACAGTCCTTCTTTGTGTGCCTTGGGGAGAAGCATGCAAAACACAGTTTTTCTGTCATGCAGTGCGTCACCGTGGTGTGTTTGCTGTCATTACAGACTCGACAGGCACTTCTGACAAAACTGCGCTGCTGTCTAGAGCCATGCCTTGGGTTGGAAATATCACGAAATTGCACCCTGCCCATGAGCTGCTCCATCATCTCCATCATTCGAGTGAGCAACTGACTCTCAGCCTGTTGTGTGTTTTGAGACATCGCTGGGGCCGGAGTTGAGCAGGAGGAGGGCTGATGCTGTGCCAGATTGGGTGCTGGTGTAGGCTCTGGCCGGCGACGTGCCTGACCATCAGGCATAGAACTGAATGATTGGACTGGAACCGAAGGCGACTCATTCTTGGGGTAATCGTACATAACATGTTCACTGTCGAACACTGCAGTTGTGTGGCTCCGTAGATTCGCTGTACTATTTCCCCGGCTTCTAAATTCCCTCTGGTGATCATCAATCCTGCTCTGTATTTCTTTTGCACTCCATTCTTGAACAGGCTTGCATCTGAACATACTCGCCAAACTGGGGTCAGGACAGAATTTAACAAACATCCGTGTTACCTCCTCTCCTATGTTGTCAAAACGTTTGCCTTGTCTTCGCAGTCCCTCATCTGCCAGATCAGCTGCTTTGTTAATTCGAATCCAGTAGTCCACAGGATTCTCTTTGGCTCTGGGGAGAGTGGCATAAAAATCTGCGAGTGGCAGGCAAGAGGTAGATTCACTGAAGTACTGCATAAGAATGCCATAATTAACTCAGGTTCCTGCCTGACGTTGAGCATATCATCACTGCGAAGGCTGACTTTGACAACATCTCTTGCCTTTCCAGCTAGTCTACTCATTATCTCTTCGGCTTGCTCATGAACAGGGCACTTTTGCTTTCTTAAGTAAGCTTTTGTCCTGTCCACCCACTCCTCAATGCCATACTTATCAGAGCCATCGCCCCTAAATGAGTCATGTTCAGACTTCATGTGCACTGTAACTTGTGGTGCCATCATTTGTGTATGTGTACACTATTCTGTACGTGCTGGTGTCTGAGTGTAACTGAGTGAATTGGTTTGGCAATCAGCATTTGCATTAACTAAGCCAGCAGACACTAGTTATGCAACTATTGACTCGCCAATTTGCGAACCTAACTGGCCCACCATGTCTGTGAGGTGGTCAAAAGCAACTCTATCAACACCAGGTGTCGAGGTGTATGGACCCTCACCAGGAACCCGACCAACAGGAGTACCACCCGGGAACTGACTCAACCCAATACCCCTACCGTTGTCATCATATAACTGTGGTCGTCCAACCCCCCGACTAACGTCTTCACGGAAAGTACCACTTTCGGCGCTACTCAGTAACCATGTACCCCTTCCTCTAGGGAAACCCATGTTACCATAACATGATGCATCCAGATCACCATTATATTCAGGTTTCTCAGCCATAATGAAATCAAAAGTTGTGCATGAAAAAATTAAAAAAAAAATAAAACAAGAAAACAAGAAAAATATCTACGAGATTGATTATGAGAAAGCTCACTACTTGAAATTATATTTTGATCGCGATGACAGTCAAATCAGAACTACATACCATGTGTCCATGCGTTGTGTATGTAATAACTAATGTACAGTCCCAATGACAGTGTGTGAGTATGTGTATACTGTCCGTGTGAGAGACCGTGTGCGTCTGCGGCTGATTATGGATTGCTCGTCAACTGAGTCTTCCTCGGTCAGAAGGAATAGGCAAATCCAATGGTGCAGTTTTGAGAATTTATTGAGGAGGAGTCAGGTACATGGAGATGATGATGGTTTACAGGTAACAAAATAGGTGTGTTTATGGGTGTGTGTGTGTGTGTGGTTATCTGAAACAGAAAATACAATAAAATGTATATTAATAAACATATAGGCTATGGTTAAATACAGATGCATAAAGAAATCACCCGCAGTACAACCAAAAATCCACTAGTGGGAGCTCTAACACTATAAATGAACTTGCATAAATGCCATACATCTCCAAATGGTGAAAAATGCCCAAAACAGGCGAACTATAAATTAAATATAATATTTGCAGTTATTTGCAAGACAATAACTAAAGTATATACAGTAGATGGCTACTGTATATACAGTAAAAGCGAATGTGGAGCGCCGTAGCGGGCCGCAGCAGTATAACAGTAGGGAATAACACGAGTATAAAAACTTCGCCACCTGGGCTAATAACTCTGCAATAAACGCGCCATTCATGCAAAAGCCGTACTTACATCTTAAGGACGCACACAGCACTCATACACACAAGATTAGCGCAGGATTAACAAAGGATGGCAATTTTCTGCACCGTTAATGATGCTCTCATGTCACTGGATCACACCAAAGTGAAAGCGCCTAGCGCAACTGCGATCGAGCAAAACTACAAATGAACACATGCATTATGGGTAACGTAGTCTATGTCAGGGCACAGACTTTTAACAGTCCGCATCCAAAGCATTGAAGACTTGACCCTTCTGACGAACTTGACCTGCTCACAGCAATGAAGACTCGAACCACCGATGAACTCGATCTGCACACAGCAATCACGGTCGATCTGCATCAAGCTGATCAAGGGATCCACGGAGTCACGGCACCAGTGTAACGGATGTGGAAGGACACACTCACAAATGGGGTTCAGCTTGAATTTATCTTTTTTTTGGAAACAACAAGAAGAAAGACAATTTACATTGGCTGACCACAGTTGACAGACTGCAGACATTCATATGGACCACAGCGTCGACACTTGAATCTGCTGCCGTTACCACTAACTCGTATTATTCACATTAAAGCAACAACATGGAACTTTTCCTCTGCGGTCGCCCTACAGGTTGGAAGCGGAATTGTCCATTACCGCTGTCGTAAAATGATTTACGGTTACTGTATATGAAGCATGCAGGTTTTTTTCATATGGGCAATGATAATATTAATCTTCCCCCTTTCATAATTTATACATGTTTATTAGACTAAACATTTTAACTCAAACATTTGCGATTTGCATGTCGATTGCAATGCTCAAATCTGAACGAGAATGATAGCGATAGCATCCTAACCATCTAAAACTACCATGTTAGTGTTTACTAGCTACCAGATTGATAATTCGCTCATCTACTAGCTGATTCATGAAGATAAATAAATGGAGGACCAGATAGTTTCCGTAACGTAGCCAGGCAGACAACAGATTAGAAAAACTATAGATAGTATGCAAGCAATTTACAGTTACTTACTAGTTCAACAGCATGACGGCCAAGTCAGCATCGGTCTGGTAACTCTCCTCCTCCATAAGCTCACGCCAGCGAGCAAACGCTCGACCAATATTGATCCTCGTCCTGCCTTTCAGTTTATCACTCTCCCTTTTCCTCTTCCGACTCTACTCCGACAAAACCTTTGGCTTCTTACGTTTCGCTGCTGCTTCAGCCATGACGAAAACAGACGTACGAAAACAAACGCGCTGGTTGGCCACATTTGAGGAAGTGGTGGGCGAAGTGACGTATGCCGTAAAGCAGTCGAATTTTGTAGTTCTTTTTGAGCGCTGGTTACTACCCGCACCCCGAAGTTACATAGTGCCAGTAAAAGCGATACAGACCCCGTCAGGCTCTGGCAGACGTCTCATTCAACCTATTGTAAGTCGATGTACTATCACAAGGGTCTTGGAAATATATTATGAAGGTTGAAAAGTTACATGTTGTTACTTTAAACACATAGTAATGATATACAATGTGAAAAACTTAACATAATACTTAAAATACTTATAAGTACACCAATATAAATGTACAGAATAGTTAATTGCAGACAACATCAGTAATTCTTCATTAATTGTCAAATAACATTTGTTAACAGTTATAACAGAATAAACTTTTTTTTTGGAAACAACAAGAAGAAAGACAATTTACATTGGCTGATGACAGACTGCAGACATTCATATGGACTAGAAAGATAGAAATTACACATTCACTCAACTCATAATACAAATAATCGTCAGATAGTCATCGTCACGAGAAATTAATCCGTGCTCGCACGTGTGACGCACATGGAAATTCAATACATCTTATAATACTCTCAACAACCGTGTTAAAGTGCTAAATGCATTATCTATATGTTCACATATACAGTATGTATGAAATATATTGCGTCGAAAAGATTCACTTGAAATGTATCATTTTCACAATTAATTTGTTAATGCGTCAGAGCATGAAAAACCATACATACCCACAGCGTCCACTTGAATCTGCTGCGGTACGGCAAGAGAAGAGCGACAAAATCCAATATCTGCAGTACCATTAATAGCCACAGGAGGGGAGCCTTCTAACACCAATAAATATAACCAAATGCCTTATTTTATGAAATTCACACAATACTCTTTAAATCAAATGTTCTTTTTAACCCTGTTACACTTGCAAGTCGCAGGAGTACGATTTCTGCTTCAAATATTGTGCGTAGTTAACAGTGAGTGGTGGTTTCAGACATTATTTTATTAAGGTGCATTTATCAGTGCCGCACTCGTACTGACTCTTATTCTGCCTGACGGAGAGAAAAGCTCGTAGCTTAATGAAGGCGGAGCGTTTTGACCAATCAGATGAAAGGGTCGTTTCAGCGCCGCCCACGTGTGCAAATGAAATATTGAACCCATAAACCGATTTGTAAACCACAAACGAAAAATGAAAAACCGAGCCAAAATCTAATTTTTTGTTTTTTAAACTACACTAAAAAACGAATAAACGAGCTGGTTTTCATTTCTCGTTATTCCATTCCAAACAGGAAATGAAATTATCAAAAATTACACGGACCTTAAAGGTACTAATCTGTTTTGTGATATTTTCTTTTCCATCAAACTAAACCTACTCTGACTTACAACAGTTCCTGAGGAATCGGTTCCCAGAAAATTAGGCAAACAGGAAACATGAACTAAGGTCAGGGGAACGTTTGCTGGCATCAGCACAGTTCACTCTCCATCCAGACGCAGGCTGTGATGATACTATACCTCTGTTCTTCTTGAAAAGCCACACAACATTACTTAACTGGGATGAATACTAGTTGTAGTACATGTGCAGGGCTCTCAAGTTTTGAACTGAGTTCAGAGCAAAGAGGATAGAAGTACCAAGAGGCGAAACTCAATAGAACGTTCCATTGCAACAAAAGCACCCATGCGCAGAGCTGCAGCTCCGCCATCTTGGACTGAACGCAACACAGCTGTCATAGAATTGAACGATACCGGTTCCAATTCAAAAGCGGTTAAGGGAACTAAATAGTAGTTTCTAGTTTTTAATATCTCTATATAGCCTAAACTAAAACGGCGTGTTGAATAATGTACAACAAAATAATGCTTATGGATCAGTTTATAATTAAACAATTTCGTCATAGGAAGCATGAAGCTGTCAAATGGGCTACTTATTTACCCCAATAACTTTTGGGGATAACTCCCGTTTTCATACACAGCACAACTTTACAACACCAGTAACAACAGCCCATGTTCCTCATGAAATGATTGACAAATTCCTTGAAAAAGCCAAAACACAATGAGCAGTGAGTAGGTGAAAGGGACAACACATTAGTCAAGAGAGAATATTTAATAGTAATAGAAGATCATCACAAAATTAACTAATAAAATTGGTGATGGTAAGTAGATCACCACATCATTTCTGCCTGCATTACACACAACAAATCAAACATTGTGCAAGTAAAGTGCACACATTTACTACAAATAGAATGACAATGGAAGTATATTAGCTGTTCTATATGTTTTAGTCTTTAGTTTTATTATAATTTAATTAATCTTGACTGATAAAAACTTTGTACAACACATGTTACATTTGATACACAAAGAGAAAGTTAATGTACAGATTTAGATGACTTAGCTTTAAAAAAATTCTGTTTGGGCTGTGAGAGTTGTCGATTTTGGGTCCGTAATATATGATGGATTTTTTGCTGTCATTTTCTTGCAGTTATAGAGAAAAAAAATAAAAATAAATATATATATATATACTATCTAAAATATAAATAATTATATTTTTAAATTTGTACATTTAAAAAAACTCTAACTTATATAACTTATATAACTTTTTTTGTTTAACTTTCATAATTTATTCACTTCAATAATAATTTGGCAAATGTCTTCTTTAAAACAAGACCAAACATAGGTCTATATTCTAAAGCATTCTTGAATTACAACCATTTAAAGGCACACTATGCAGCTTTCCGTTTTTGTCAAACAGCGACCCCTAGAGTCGATGTGGAGTACTTG
The DNA here is from genome assembly GCF_965113295.1 of Leuciscus leuciscus. Taxonomy (NCBI): domain Eukaryota; kingdom Metazoa; phylum Chordata; class Actinopteri; order Cypriniformes; family Leuciscidae; genus Leuciscus; species Leuciscus leuciscus. The sequence goes on along the minus strand of NC_138726.1, from coordinate 54,830,905 downwards.
TATTTAACGTTACTGTCGTAAATACCACTCGTGCAAAGCCGTCTCTGCACTCACGGCCTGATCCCTTCCGCCCTCTATACCGGTACCTTGTTCAGTAGGATGGAAGCTGTAATGAGTGGAAATAAGGTGTGGCCCCTTTAAAAGCTGCGCACGCCCTGTTGAACTGTCGGCAGTCTGTATGCACCTCGAACACCCCATGTATGCGGGTTATTTCAGTTTGATGCTCATTCTTATCCTACTTTTGTTTATCAAGTAAAGCTATGGACGGTAGAACGGGTGACAGACAGTTACACGAGTTCGATTGGGGAATAAAGTGCAAGTTGTGAGATGCCAATCGCCTCCGTGAGTCTGTCTGGCCTCTGTAATAACTTCATCTGTGAGCTATCCCTATTGTGTATATGTGCAGTGCCGTAAAGCAATTCGTTACATCGTGAGACCTGATATCACGCGATACTTCCTGACGCTGAGGCCGGCAGCCCGCCGGCCCAAAGTTGCAAGGGTGGTTTTTCGGCTCACGGGCGCTCGGGGGGTGCGAGACGACCACCATTCAACCCGAAAAAAGTCGGGTTGGGACAGTTAAAGGGTTAATTTAGTGATAACAATCAATTAATAAAGCGGTCATTTGCCAGGTTAGGTGTTCATATATCTCTACCAAATACATAACGTTAGCAAACTTTTACTGCGGTTATGGGATAGCTTACATTAACATTACAGCACCTGTTATCGTTGACGTTAGCTCACTTTAACGTTAATAAAAACCTTTTCTACTTTACCTCTCTGGATCTTTGGGGAACCTATGAAATGCTAGTTGATTGGTTGTACTCTGGTAGTTGTTGCAGTTGATGGCAGAACACTGTTTTCTTTGTTTCCAATTATTTCCAGACATAATGTTAATGCTGTATACGGTAGTTGTGCTAACGGTAAAGCCGTTGGTTCAGTCCAAAATGGCGACAGCAGCGCCATCTAGCGATTGTTGTCAAAACTGCAACGGAGTTTTGCCTCTTGGTACTTCTATACTCTTTGTTCAGAGTGAGATTTTGGCAGCGGTGGGGGTTTGGGTGGGGATGGGGGTCTGATCTGAAAAATGACACAAATTCGTACAAATAAAAAAATATTTATTTAATTCAGCATTTCTTAGTGCAGGTGTGTGTGTGTGTGTGTGTGTGTGTGTGTGTGTGTGTGTGTGTGTGTGTGTGTGTGTGTGTGTGTGTGTGTGTGTGTGTGTGTGTGAGAGAGAGAGAGAGAGAGATAATGGTTAGTGTTGTTTATTGTAGGTGTTGGTAGCAGGCTTTGAGGCCTTCAGCACAGGGGTTGGTGGCTCCCATTTGAAACTGTGGTCCAGGCCAGCCATTTTCACTGTCATGATGGATGACAGAGTTTCATCTAGTGCCAAACTGTTCCTGGTTTTGGTTTTGTTTAGTCCAACCATGGAGAAAACCCTATCAGTGTCTGCATTTGAATGAGGGAGTACTAACACTAATGCAGCTATCTGAGAAAGTCTCCCAAACTGGCTCAAACCGGTCACCTTTGAAAAAAAGAGCCTCTATTACTCAAATGCTTTGCTTTTATGATTTCAATTAATTATGTGTATGTCATGTGGTGCCAAATATTTCTTACCTTTCTCTTGATTGAGGACATACTCCCCCAAAACTCCTCAACGTTAAAGGTGGTGGGATCTTGGGGCACGGGTTATCCATGAGCTGATACTACAGGAACTCCTCACTCACCTTGTCCTGTTCCTCTGGCCCATGGAAAGGAAGTAGTTCCTGAAATCTAAAAAGAGCACCATGTGTAAAGAACTGATTAAGGATTTGTTTTGTGACCATGATCAAATGTGAAAACCTTTGGCCTAGGATATTTCATTATATTTTATCCAGACAATGCATAGTATTAATTATTGCATTTGTCTATTTCAAAGATGTCATGGAAGAGGCAAAGGGCAAATTAATATTCCATAATAATAATTATTTCCTTTTATTTCCTTTTTCTTTCCTTCTGAATCAGAACTAATACTAAACAAGGGTCAGAATAGCTGCTGAAATTAGCAGGGATTCAACCGGCTAGCTAGGCTAGTTCACATACTCTGGTCAAACTGTTAGCTAACCTACCAGCTGCCTGGACACATATATTCCCCAGCAATGATGAGATGACTTACTATACTCATAGGATATGGTGTTCTCCCATGTCGATCAGTCTGTAGCCACTTCGGCGAGATGTGAATCAATGTGACAGCTATCCTCTTCTGTAGCTACTTCAGCGAGCATCTGAATCAATGTCGTGCTGAGCGAGCCCGTGAATCACAGAATGTGTCTTTGGAGTCAGAATGTAACGTTGTTGTTGCGGGAATATCAAAATCACCCGGATACAGCAATGATATTTTTTTATTGGCTGTTCGGTAGCTATATTATTTTTATTTGATTAGCTGGTGCGTGGCAGGGCCTTCTGAACTCTATGGGGAATTTCTCTGCGTGAGAAATACAAGGTGTGGCGTGTGAGCGTGTGAACGGGTTGAAATGCGTGTGTCTCACGCACAATGCGTGAGACTTGAGAACCCTGCATGTGTATTTGATAGTAAGTTTATGATAAATCATGAGCTGAAATTGGTAAGTAGTTAACAGTGAATTAATTATGATGTGCCCCCTCAAGTAAAGTAATGACACAGTCATGCATTAACAAGCCATTAGTTGATGTTAGTGTATGGTTAGTTAATAATGAATTAATTATGATGTGCCTCCTCATGTAAAGTCATGACACAATGATGCACTTACAAATCATTAACTAAAATATGAATAAACATACGATAAGCAATATACTTGATAAAACGTTTTTTACCATTCCTTTACATCCATGGTAAAAAATAAATAAACAAAAAGATACAAATTAAGTTCTTTTATTTTTACAATTAAACATATATGGACTTAAAAGAAAGCCCAAACATACCTGTAAAGACACACATAAGGCATGTTTACATGTAAAATAGGGCATAAGCTAATGCTAATTGAAGGATATACATTTAAACAACAAAAAATAGTTAATTACTGTACATAACCTCCTGAAAACTCCCAAATACAACATACAGATGGTGGACAACCAGAATAAGACTTTTACCGCCGCCGTTCCCGCGGCGGCAAAATTGGGATGTGTATTTGCTGCCTTTTACCGCTGAGTGTCGCTGTAATCACAGACTTTGAAAAGTGTCAGTTTATTCTCTTTATGACGTAATCTGCCGCGGCAGTAATCTGAGCTGAGGTCACAGATAAATTCAAGATAAATATTGTGGTTAAACGAATTCAAATTCATTAAATTTAAACAACGTAGACACACGTTAACATTGTGTGCCCAGTTTTTCTATAATTTAGAAAGGCTATGTCAATAGGTTACTTGTCATTTACTTCGTGTTATTTTAATGTGTTTGTAGATTTATTAACTGAAACATAACAGTGAAATAAATTAAAATAATTTACCGTAAAATTAAAACATTTTCAGGACTTGCAGTTACTAACCGATGTTAGTCGGTTTAAGCATTCTTTGTTATATTCAGAATTAAATAGGCTTACATGTTGTTATGATTATCAATTGAATTCTTTAATAAATAATCAACCACAATGCCTATTAGGCCTACTGCCGCAGAAAAAATAAACCAGTCGAATTTCAAAGTCGTTCGCGAAATGACTAGGCTATACCGGGTGGCGCAAGTGACAGGGCAAAACAGCAGCAACTGCGGCATTTTAAAAGGTAAGTTCCCTTTCAAGGGAACTCGAGCTGCGTTTGAGACGCGGTGGGAACGCTCTGCGTGATTGCGTCGTGAAGCACGTGTATAATCAGTCCAATGGAACGAAGGAACGTCATCAGTGACGTCACCGACCAGGAAGGTATAAATCACCCCTGAGATCAGACCAAACTAGCTTCTGTTGTCTTCAGCAAGCACTCTCTGTATATCTGTCCCTGTCATATTTATTGTTGTCTGTCAAGCTCAATATATATATATATAAAATGGCGAATAAGCAAGAATACAAGCGTTGTGTTGTGCCCTGCCCTCGTTTCATCACGGGTGGGGACACACATCTGCTTTGTGTTTTTTGTTTGGGAGTGGAGCATGCCCAGTCAGTTCTCGAGGGAGCTGACTGTGAGCATTGCGTTAAGCTGTCCTTGCGGACGCTCCGCTCTCGCCGGGCGTTCTTCGAGGAGGACGGTTCGGTTCGCGTTCCCCGAGGTGCGGGTCCCGCTGCTGCCGAGGCACAGCGGAGGCTTTCATCTTGGGGTTCGCATATGGATTTAGTAGCGGGGTTTGAGACGGGCCCCGCCCTTTCTCAAACCTTACCTGCTGAATCCGGTGCTTCAGCCCAGGAAGGAGCCCTCTCTGCGGCTTCTCCTTCCCAGGCTGAGGCACCAATGTTGCGGCTATCCAGTTCTGAGGAACTGGATGTCGTAGAAGTTGAACATAATATTGAAGACGAGTGTTCGCCAGCTCGTATTTCGGGGGATGAGGAGCTTATGGAGGTTTTAACTCGTGCTGTTGCCAAGTTAAATATTGAATGGCCATCTGATAATGTTGAAACTGTTTCAAAAAAGAGTCTTTTAGATGAACGTTTTTTGCCATCAAAAACACGACCTCCTCGTCGGGAACTGCCGTTTTTTCCCGATCTCCACACTGAGGTGTCGAGATCGTGGATTAAACCAGCATCTTTCAGAGTACATAGTCCACAAACACTGAACTATAGTAACATTAAAGATATTTCTCACTATGGTTATTTGACGATGCCTCCGGCGGAAGAGACGCTTGCGAGCTATCTCTCTCCCGAGTCATCGTCATCACTGAAAGCCCCGACGTTACCCACCAAGCCATTAAAAGCCACTTCTATGATGGTGGGTAAAGCATATGCGGCAGCAGGTCAGGCAGCAGGATGCTTACACACTATGTCTATTTTACAAGCGTATCAGGCTGACCTGCTGAGGGACATGGATGACTGTGAGGAAGTTAGTGCTGACGCAATTCGAGAATTGCGTCGGGCGACAGATCTATCTCTCCGGGCCACCAAGGAGACGGCTAAATCTGTGGGCCGTTCTATGGCAGCCCTGGAGCGCCATTTATGGTTAAATTTGTCTGATATAAAAGATAAAGATAGATCTGTTCTTCTGGATGCCCCGCTTTCGCCTTCGAGTTTGTTCGGCGATGCTATAAATTGTGTTGTCGATAGATTTACTGAATCTAAGAAACAAGCGGCGGCATTCCAGAGGTTTCTTCCTCGCCGATCCAGTGTCCCAGGGACTGCTAATGTTAAAGCAGAGCAGTCCCGACCGTCTACAAGCTCCTCACAACAACAGCAACAGCAATATAGAGTTCAACAAAAACAAAGCGTCGCCTCTCGGGTTCCGCCACAGTCTGGGGAGTCCAGGGGGCGGCCGCAGTTTAAGTCAGTTAGGGGTAGACAAGATCTGAGGACTGTCATCTCTAAAAAGGCTTGGGACAAGAAAAAGTCCTGACGCCCAAGGTGTCAAAAAGTTGAGGGTGGTCCCCTCGGGGGAGGGATGGTTCCGAGGAATCGTTTCTCCTCCACGCCCTCTGGGGGGCGGTTCTCTGAGGAGAGCCGCAGCGCTGCCACATCGGTTGTTCCCTGCCGGTTCGCCGTTTCAGGGCACCGAGGTGTCAGCGTCCCCGTGCGATCCTCCGAGGAGGGTCGTAGAACGGTCAGTTCGGTTGTTCCCTGCCGGTTCGCCGTTTCAGGGCACCAAAATGTCTGTTCGACTAAATCCAGAGGCCAGTCTCGAGAGGCTGGTTCCCTTAGCAGAATTTCTGGTAGCGTGGAAACTTCTACCAAATATTTCTCAGTGGGTCCTGCATGTAGTGGAAAAGGGTTACAGAATTCAGTTCGGTTCGTGTCCGCCCAGATTCCAAGGGGTTCTGCCCACAGTGGTGGACTCCGAGCAGGCTCTGGTTATGGAGCAGGAAGTAATGACGCTTCTTCGAAAAGGAGCTATAGAAAGGGTCTCTCCTCCCAGCAGAGAGTCAGGGTTCTACAGCCGTTATTTCATTGTTCCAAAAAAGGATGGGGGGTTGCGTCCTATTCTAGATCTGCGTCAACTAAACCGCAGAGTTCAGAAACTCAAGTTCAAGATGCTTACGCTCAAACAGATTGTATCACAGATTCAGTCCGAGGACTGGTTTGTGACAATAGACTTGAAGGACGCATACTTCCATGTATCGATTCATCCTCATCACAGGAAGTTCCTGAGGTTTGCTTTCGGGGGCGAAGCATACCAATATCGGGTTCTTCCCTTCGGCCTAGGTTTATCACCCCGCACTTTTACAAAATGTGTGGATGCAGCGCTGGCTCCTCTGAGACTCCAGGGCATTCGCATACTAAACTATCTGGACGATTGGTTGATTCTTGCTCAGTCAGAGCAGATGGCAGTTCGGCATCGAGGTGTCGTTCTGGCTCATATAGAAAAGTTGGGGTTACGGCTCAACTCCAAAAAGAGTGTGCTCCTCCCAGCACAGAGGACCACTTTTCTAGGAGTAAATTGGGATTCAACAACAATGCAGGCACGTCTGTCCCCTGCACGAATATCAGCGATTCTCACAGCCGTAAAAGGGGTAAAACTAGGCCAGTCACTCACTGTCAAACAATTTCAAAGATTGTTGGGGCTCACGTACATGAGACCTTTGCAGTGGTGGCTCAGGACCAAGGGGTTTTCCCCGAGGGGAAATCCGTTTCGCATGATCAAGGTCACGCAGCGATGCCTTCGTGCTTTGGTCATGTGGAAAAAACCTTGGTTCCTCGCCCAGGGCCCAGTGTTGGGGGCTTCTTGTCGACGCGTAACGCTTTCGACAGACGCTTCCCTCACGGGGTGGGGCGCAGTCATGAGCGGACGCTCAGTGTCAGGTCTTTGGCAGGACCATCAATTGTCTTGGCACATAAATTGTTTAGAAATGATGGCCGTATTTTATGCTCTGAAACACTTCCTGCCAGACCTGAGAGGCCACCACGTGTTGGTCCGCACGGACAACACGTCGGTGGTCTCATACATCAACCATCAGGGGGGTCTGAGGTCTCGACTTCTATGCAATCTGGCTCATCAGATCCTCCTATGGGCCCAAGGGAAATTACTGTCCCTCAGGGCAGTATATATTCCGGGGCATCTGAATATAGGAGCGGATATTCTGTCAAGGCAGGGGCTGAGGCCCGGGGAGTGGAGGCTTCACCCCGAGGTGGTGGAGCTTCTATGGAAGAAATATGGGCGAGCCCGAGTCGACCTTTTCGCATCATCAGACTCAACCCATTGTCCCCTTTGGTTCTCCCTCACACATCCAGCCCCTCTCGGACTGGATGCAATGGTGCAGGTGTGGCCGAGGCTACATCTGTACGGGTTTCCCCCAGTATCTATGCTCCCGGGAGTTCTGGAGAGAGTTCGCCAGGAAGGGGCTCATCTATTGTTAATAGCTCCGTACTGGCCAACCCGAGTTTGGTTCTCGGATCTGGTGTCACTTCTGGACGGCTCTCCGATGGAGATTCCCGTCAGGAGGGACCTGCTGTCCCAAGCAAGGGGCACGATATTTCACCCTCGCCCAGAGTTGTGGAAGTTGTGGGCTTGGCCTCTGAGGGGGCCCAGCTCATAGAATCTGGTCTCTCGACTGAGGTCGTTGAGACCATCCTTCAATCCAGAGCTCCTTCCACGAGGAAACTTTATGCTTTGAAATGGAAATTATTTTCTACATGGTGTAGAGATCGTAATTTGAATCCTGTTAACTGCCCTATTGGTACAGTTCTCGATTTTCTACAAGACCGTTTCTCTGCTGGATTATCTCCTTCCACCTTAAAGGTGTACGTAGCGGCTATATCTGCATATCATACCCCTCTGGCGGGTACTTCAGTTGGGAGAGATCCTCTAATTATTCGTTTTCTCCGTGGCACTTTGAGGTTGAGACCTGTATTGCACACTAGAGCACCGGCATGGGATTTGGCCATTGTACTGGAGGGTCTGGCTGTGGCTCCCTTCGAGCCCATTGAGGAGGTTTCAGAAAAGTTCCTTACTCTAAAAACTTTATTTCTTCTTGCTATTTCCTCTATCAAGAGAATTGGTGATTTACAAGCCTTGTCGGTGGCTCCATCATGTCTGGAATTTGCACCTGGTATGGTGAAAGCATTTCTTCACCCTAGACTGGGTTACATTCCTAAGGTCCCTACTAATGTTGGGGGCCCAATAGTGCTGCAGGCCTTTTACCCTCCACCATTTAATACCCCAGACCAGGAAAACCTGAATCTGTTATGCCCTGTACGGGCGTTGGATGCTTACGTCCACAGAGCTGCCCTGTGGCGTAACTCGGAACAATTGTTTGTCTGCTTCGGAGCACCTAAGAAAGGGTGCCCTGCATCAAAACAGATTATGAGCAAGTGGATAGTTGAGGCTATTTCACTGGCATATGAAGCGGCCGGACAGCCTTCACCTTTGACTGTTCGGGCCCATTCTACGAGGAGTATGGCTGCCTCTACGGCTTTAATTTCGGGAGTTTCCCTTCTAGACATTTGTAATGCGGCAGGATGGTCCTCTCCGCATACATTTGTGAGATTTTATGACTTGGACCTCTCCACTCCTGGGGTCAGGTTGCTTGCTTCTTAGTATACTCATGGTACTTCATACAGAACAGGCACATCGTCATTATGGCTGAGTGGGTATGGGGTTCCCACCGCGTCTCAAACGCAGCTCGAGTTCCCTTGAAAGGGAACGTCTCAGGTTACGTATGTAACCCTGGTTCCCTGATAGGGAACGAGACGCTGCGTTCGCCTGCCATACTTCCTGCTTGCCTTGATCGACTTGCTTCAGGCTTATCAGAAGCTAGTTTGGTCTGATCTCAGGGGTGATTTATACCTTCCTGGTCGGTGACGTCACTGATGACGTTCCTTCGTTCCATTGGACTGATTATACACGTGCTTCACGACGCAATCACGCAGAGCGTTCCCACCGCGTCTCAAACGCAGCGTCTCGTTCCCTATCAGGGAACCAGGGTTACATACGTAACCTGAGACGTTTCCTATCTGTTTATTAAAAAAAAATAATAATAAATAAAAAAAACATGGCGCAAGATCTTGTAAAAAAAACAAACAAACTTTTTTTCATTATTTGAACAAAAATGAGACTGATTGAATATGTAAAAATATAAACAAACAAAGCAGAGAATAAAACAGACTTTTAGGGAAAAAATATAGGCCTATTATGCTACAACAGAATTGGTTAACATTAACGAAAGCAAAATATGTAAAAATACATTTCAAACAAAATAAAACAAAACAAATTCGTGGCCGAGTGGTAGGCTATAACTTACGTTTCAATAATTCAGATGACACGGGTTCCAATCCCGAACAAACATGGGCTACTTTTTTATTATTAATGCAGAGAGATTTGATAGTTCTAAAATATTGCTACACCATATTGTTTTTTTCTCCTATAGCCTATATTAAATATTTTATATTTATAAAATAAAATTACCATTCATTTCCATTTTACATTAGGGACAATTTTTATCCAACAGAATGGCTGAATTTACATCTGCATAATAATAATAATAATAATAATAAATAAACACAAAAAACAGCACAAGGTCTTGTAAAAACACTTTATTTTTTCGACACATAATTTCGTTAGCTACAAAAATAGTAGCTACAATATAATTTGTTAATTTTGACACAAGCAAAATGTAAATATGTACACATTTTTTTTTAACATAAAAAAAAACGTTTTTTTATTTTTATTTTTTAAGAATTCTAACTTTAAAATGGAGATGACTACCATATCTAATATTGTAGACGTCGGTGAGCAATAGTATTCCTCGGGGAGCGTAGAAATTCGTTCACCCTGTCCTTGATCCGCTTGCCGTCACAGCTAGCCATGCGGGGGAATCTCTGGGCAACTGAATTAGTTATAAAGTGCCTTACGTTCACAGGCAGTCCACGTTTGCCTCTCGAACCATCCCAGTTTGTTGTGGATGCCCACTCTTTACTACACGATAAACACAATGCGTGCAATCACACACACTTAGAACACACATTTTACGCCATTGAATGTCACACAATAGGAAAGAAGACTTTGGAAATATGTACGTTAATATTAATGTTAGTAGGGTCGGTTGTGAGTCGGAACCCCCCCGCCTCATCTCAGGAGCTGGCTTGAGTTGGCTTAAAGTGGGGGAGGGCGCTTATTTTGCATCTGAATGATATGTGACATTCTAAAACATTTAACGCGTGACGCACACAAACACAACTGAGAAATATTTTTATCTTATCATAAACATTGACTAGTTTATATATATAAACATAAACTAGCCAATGTTTATTATAAGATCAAATGAAAAATGTTTCTCAGTTGTGTTTGTGTGCGTCATTAGTGAAATGTTTTAGAATGTCACACAACATTCAAATGCAAAGTATGCGCCCTCCCCCACTTTAAGCCAACTCAAGCCAGCTCCTGAGATGAGGGGGGGGGGGGGGGGGTTCCGACTCACAACCGACCCTACTAACATTAATATTAACGTACATATTTCCAAAGTCTTCTTTCCTATTGTGTAACATTCAATGGCGTAAAATGGCGTACCTTGCCCGCAGATCACCAGATCTCAACCCGATCGAACTGGTTTGGCACGCACTAAAAGAGTTCGTCAGACGTGAGGTTAAGCCATGGAACAAAGACGAGCTTCTTCAGGCCATAGTGACTTTCTGGAGAGATCGCCTGACAAAAACAGCGTGCAATAACTACATCGATCACCTTCAGAAGGTTTTGCCGGCGATGGTACAGCGTTGGCGCAACGGGGGTTCTACTGGAATGTAGAAATGTAAAATAGGCCTATTGAATTGTTTTAATATTTTTCTATTGAAATGTTTTGTATTTTTATATTTCATTCATTAAAGAAACCTATGCTGACCACAACAACGCGGGACTACTGTATTTCATTCTTAAATATCATACATAACGCAAAATCCAAATGCTGCTTACTGGCATATGTTAGCTAATAGCAAGTCAATGTTTGAATTAATTTACAATAATTTAGTTTCATTTATTTCAGTGTTAATGTTTGAGTTAAAAAATCCTCTACAAATTAAATTAACACAAAGTCGGCTATAAGAGTCCTTTATAGGATACGTAAAAAAGCAAAGGGCTTACAGTCTTAACATTTAGGCTACTTTGCTTAAATTCGATACATTTATTTTCAGTAGGGCCAAATAAATTTGTAGGGATGTAATTTCAGTATGCTTTACCAACGCTATGTATTCAATTAAAGTTCCAAGAGGTCTGGTCTCTATATTTCCTTCCCAGCTGACACTATATGCAAGTGCACAGCAAAAATCACAACTTGTGCTTGCTGCGAACGCAAGTTATTTAAGGTGTCTCAACTGTACACAGTCTACCCTACAGTGTGAATTCGTTACAAGGTTTCATTTAATTAAATTAATGTGCAGCAATTTGTACAAATAGAGTCTATAGGCCTACTATACTGTTGTAGCCATTAAATAATCTCATTTAGTATCATATTTGTTAAAATATTATAATGTTATTTTTTTCCATCTATGTTGAATATGAAAAGTGAACAGCACGAGTAAGATAGGATGCATTATATCGAGAGATGGATATGGAGTGGGTCAGACATGATTTTGAACACTTCATTAAGTTTTGTTTAGTAGAAAACCTTTCTTTAAAGTGAATTTCGTTTTCTATAAATTGTATCTTAATTTTAATCAATTTTTCATCAACCAATTGCCTGGATTGAATAAGTAAGAGAAACAAATATAACAGACACTAATCATGGAGGCGCCCGCGCGGTCACTTGCATTGCACGTCAGCTGGAGCGCATCTCATCCTCCTAACTTAACGAAACTCAGTGTATGCCTCACACAGACATGATAAATACATCAAATACACAAAGCTTGAAATGTCTTCAAACGAAATAATTCAAAACGAAAAAAAAGGCTACTCTCTGATTATGTCTTTATGTGCATTTCTCTCTATTCACTACAAATATGGCGATCGTCAACTTCATCTTTGCAGTCGACACTGTCAGAAAACACTAGTTTATTGATAAAAATCAATGCACGCATCACCGGATTTACAAATACACATCTTGCTTGTTGCACGCACACATATTATGTCGAAAAAACGAAATATTATGTTGAAATAAACATATTTTAGAATATTTGATTAAATGCTGATTGTTGCGCTTGTTCAATTTAATAAAATTAAAACTTTAATTGTGATAATTAAAATAATTGAAAATTAAATATTTAGTGGCCAAGTTTTGCTAATTTATTATATAGGCTATTATATGCCTATTGCCTATATTAAGTAGGTCATATTAAGACAAGGCATATATTAAGTTATTTTAGCTGTTATGAGAAAAATAAATCTAACGAAATCTAAAATCTAAATCTAAAAAAAAATTCTAACGCCAATTCAACATGCCAGAATAAAACCTGATTTTTGAACAATGCGTAACGCCACTCGGCCTGGTGTGCCAAAACACTACATTTTAAACTTCAATGTTTAATTCAAAACAATCTCAAAACGCGTTGTGACATTTTTTTAAAGCAGTAGCCTAGCCTATATACATTAAGGGCATTGAAACCAGGATCTTAACTAAAACGCGTTCCGCGTAATCTCTCAAAAATTATGCCACACTACTCCATGTATTATTATTTTTTTAAGGACTGCTTTTGAAATCACTATAAATTACTATGCAATTGTATCGCTCACGAGAGCTCTTCATTTATCTAATTCCTCAATAGAATAGTAAAAATATTCAGCGTCATTGCTCCTAATATCGTCTCTATTTTTAACTTTTGATTCTATTTTTTTCAGTTCTAAAATTGATTCTATCTTTGGTTCTATTCTGTTGTAGCCTAATAGGCCTATTTATATATATGAAAAATATGCCTATTAGGCTTAGGGTTTTATATTTAACCCACTTACATTTTAAAATACGGCAATTGCTGCTGTTTTGCACAATGTCCCTTTGCGCCACCTGGCGGTCATTTCGGGAATGACTTTGAAATGCGGCTGGTTTATTTAGCCGCCGCGGCGGTAATAGGCATTCTGGTTGTCCACCATCTGTACATGCAAACATGTCTTTAATTATTAATTCTGTTTACCAAAGCAGTCAACATTTATGAGATTAAAATGCCAGCATTACCATATGAACACAACTAACGTGCTGAGCGAGCACCGAGTGCACCACTAATGAGTGTCCAACCAGAAACAAACCCTACATACTGTAGTTCCAGGAAGAAAAGTAGCGATTACTAAGCATAGGCCTAACTATAAAAATCAGAAAATGGTTTAGATCAAATTCAATTTATTAGTGATAGTTATTAGTCTATTTTCCACGTTTGGTAAGACGGATCTGTGTAATTAATGGCTAAATCATGTGCCATTTTCAGGTCTCTCCAGAGATGCTCAATTGGGTTTAAGTCAGGGCTCTGGCTGGGCCATTCAAGAACAGTCACGGAGTTGTTGTGAAGCCACTCCTTCGTTATTTTAGCTGTGTGCTTAGGGTCATTGTCTTGTTGGAAGGTGAACCTTCGGCCCAGTCTGAGGTCCAGAGCACTCTGGAGAAGGTTTTCGTCCAGGATATCCCTGTACTTGGCCGCATTCATCTTTCCCTCGATTGCAACCAGTCGTCCTGTCCCTGCAGCTGAAAAACACCCCCACAGCATGATGCTGCCACCACCATGCTTCACTGTTGAGACTGTATTGGACAGGTGATGAGCAGGGCCTGGTTTTCTCCACACATACCGCTTAGAATTAAGGCCAAAAAGTTCTATCTTGGTCTCATCAGACCAGAGAATCTTATTTATCACCATCTTGGAGTCCTTCAGGTGTGCTTTCATGTGTCTTGCACTGAGGAGAGGCTTCCGTCGGGCCACTCTGCCATAAAGCCCCGACTGGTGGATGGCTGCAGTGATGGTTGACTTACTACAACTTTCTCCCATCTCCCGACTGCATCTCTGGAGCTCAGCCACAGTGATCTTTGGGTTCTTCTTTACCTCTCTCACCAAGGCTCTTCTCCCCCGATAGCTCAGTTTGGCCGGACGGCCATCTCTAGGAAGGGTTCTGGTCGTCCCAAACGTCTTACATTTAAGGATTATGGAGGCCACTGTGCTCTTAGGAACCTTAAGTGCAGCAGAATTTTTTTTGTAACCTTGGCCAGATCTGTGCCTTGCCACAATTCTGTCTCTGAGCTCTTCAGGCAGTTCCTTTGACCTCATGATTCTCATTTGCTCTGACATGCACTGTGAGCTGTAAGGTCTTATATAGACAGGTGTGTGGCTTTCCTAATGAAGTCCAATCAGTATAATCAAACACAGCTGGACTCAAATGAAGGTGTAGAACCATCTCAAGGATGATCAGAAGAAATGGACAGCACCTGAGTTAAATATATGAGTGTCACAGCAAAGGGTCTGAATACTTAGGACCATGTGATATTTCAGTTTTTCTTTTTTAATAAATGTGCAAAAATGTCAACAATTCTGTGTTTTTCTGTCAATATGGGGTGCTGTGTGTACAATAATGAGGAAAAAAAAATGAACTTAAATGATTTTAGCAAATGGCTGCAATATAACAAAGAGTGAAAAATGTAAGGGGGTCTGAATACTTTCCGTACCCACTGTATTCTTACGGAGCCTGATTGATTTAGTTTACCCCTTAAAGTTAATTAAAGCATTAACCATCCGACATGTACTAACATGTTTAAGGCTGCTGTTATTCATGCATGAATCATTATGACTCCTGTCGTAGTTTAGGATCGCTCTTCGTTGGTTCATGATTAGTTCATATCTTCACTAATCATGAGTTCATGTTGAAGTAACTATTAATTCAGGTATTAGTACATAATTATTTATGCCCTGTTATTGTAAAGTGTTACCATACATTTTATAAATATCAGAAGTTTAAAAGCTGTTGAGATAAATAAAAAACCTTTGTCCTGTAATTTGTATATTCTCAGATGTCAGGGTGGCACAACTGCAAACATGGGTCTTTTATTATGAAGAGAAATAAAAGTAAACATGATAATGAAACATCCAAATGACCCCAACTGATCCTTGAGGCAGAGAGAAAAGGTTTGTAAATCTATCTTTGATAAAAATAGATACTTTCAAGTATGGGTAAGTTGGTACACTTTCCATTTTAGATAAACCAATGTAAAACTAGGAAAATGCTATTTTAATCCTAACTTCTTTATCGTTTTTAAAAAATCTATGTATGAACTTGCTTAATTTTCTATTCCATCAGCTCAACTCTGTCCATTTCTATTATATCAAATCAACTCTATATATTCTTCCAGATCTATATAAGTCAATAAGCGGGGAGATTGAGGGTGAAAGAGGAAGAGTGAAGAAAACATCTATGTTCAATAATAGTTAGCTGATGCTGTCATGACAGAGCTGAAACCACAGTCTGAAGATCTTATTTTCCATGTAATCATTGCTTCATATGGGAAGTGGCTTCATTGTGGTCATTAACGTCACTGGTCAGAGTTTGAGACTGAAGAAACACAAGCCATCATCTACACATCTACTACTAAACTCTTCAACAACTCCAGGAGTTTCTAGAACAACAAAACCTGACATCAAATCAACATCTGAGTTTCTGAGATCCACATCACAAGTAAAGACTAAATGTAGATAGTGAAGATCTATTGAAGAAAACAAAGACAACTTTACAGAACATGACAACATGTATTTGGTTCACACATGAACCATAACTAAACTGAACAAAAATCACAGTAATGACCAATACACTGATCTCATTCAGCACATCAGGTGTTTTTCACTTTCACACACAGATATCATGAACTACAGATGGATTTGATACTCAAAGTATTAGCAGCATGAATAAAAAACAGATACTTAAAAAGATGAATGAACACTGATTCGCTACATAATTATACAAAATTCACAACTGATGCATAAATAAGAAAATAATACTCACAGATCATTAGAGGAAGTGAACTGAGCTCCATCCTGACCTATTAATGACACGCTGTCAGACACAGTCAGTCTTATAGACTCAACACTTCCTGAACTTAAAGAAGAGAGTCAGAGCAACAGAGAGGAATTAAATAGACACAAAATATCTGATTCGATTTAGTATTGAGTCTAACAGCATCTGACAGCTTCTTTAGCTCAAATGTGTGTTTTATTAGGTGCAAGTTACAGGTAATAATGCATGTGTGCATCCTGAGGTTAAACAGATAAAAACGCCTCAAAATTCAAATGTTATGAAATAAAAGTCAACAAAAATATTTATACTTAAGTAGAAATACCAATAAAACTGCACTGGATATAATACTTTGTAATACATCTCTGGTTCACTCTTTAGAAGAAACATTATAAGGGTTCTGCCAGACACTTAATAAATATAACTTTTTAGGGGTTCCCATCATGTGATCATTATATGGATTTAGTTCATTAATTCTGTTAATCAATTAATTGTTTTATTTTAATAAAATGCTATGAATTAAAAAGTTTGTAAATTTCTTATCACTGGATTATTTTATTTTTTTAAATATACATATCAACCGCACAGGGGCGCTGGCGAGCACCCTTCTAAACCTACTTCACAGTCATGTGCACGTGATGGCCATTTTATGCCCAAAAGAGCATATGACGTGTGTCATTAAGGGCAGGACCTATATGAGTTTTATGTATTAGAGAGAGAGAGAGAGAGAGAGAGAGAGAGAGAGAGAGAGAGATGTTCTTAGATACATAATAATATTAATATATTGTTCTTGATTTGTCAATTCAACATACTGATGTCTGTCTTGTTTTTGAAATAACAAATGCGATTAATTAATGCGCTCATATTTCCTTAAAAGTCAAATGTTGGAAAATGCAAGGACTGAAAATTCAAGGTCCTCCGTTTTTGGTATAAAGAGCCAACATTCAGACTTCAAAAAAGAAATTCAGAATTCTGACATTATAATTCTGCAAATTTATTTCATTACAGACACTGACCCAGTGCATCTCAGTGCATTCACAGTCAGATAATACCAGTCCTCAAACGCCTGTCAGACCACTGTAAAATGACACTATATCAAAAACGAACTCAAATCAATGAATCACGCAGACAACCCTCTCATTTACTGAGGCTGCAACAATCCTACAAGTGGACAAAAACAGCACAGAAAATAATCAACATGCAACAGAAAGTCAAACTACCAGATTATTATTGGACAAATTTATAATTAACACATATCCAGAAAATAAAATAGGCATAAATCTGGCACTAAGTGACATTACCAACATATTCCACCAATCAGCATCCATGTGCAATTTGAAAAAATCATCAAAAAAGAATCCAAAAAAAACACCAACGAAATGTGTTTTGACAGTGAGTGCAAACATATTCGACAAAAGTACGAAATCTTTCCAATCAAAAACACAGATCCTGACAATGAAGAACTCCGCCATCAATATCATGAAGCTCTTAAGAGTGTACAAACAAACTCTAAGAGCAAAAAAGGAAGAGCACACAGAACAATTATTTCAAGCAATGGAGGAGTCAAAATAAAAATTAAATATACCAGTAACTTCTGAAACAATTGGAGCAACAGGGCCTTATAGAGCTCTTCCAGGGTCAGAGATCATTATTAGCCGCCTCTGACACCTTTGATAGACTGTCAAGGAAAACGTTCTCCACACAACACCCTGACTTTAACTCACTTCTATAAAGATTTTGATAAAAATGAACTGCTCTTCTTCGAATACCAGCAGGATCTGACAATAACACTCCATCTTCGGACGCAATGCATGAATAAAACGTTTCTCACCATTCTTTTTTCCAGATTGAAAAAGTATTTGGATGCTGCATCCATCTGATAAATTCTTTGAAAACATCAACGGACCAGAGCCCCCTGTATTTAATGCCCCAGTAGATCAGCTAACTGAGCTTTCTTCTTTGAGCACAGGCTTCCAAATAGCGAAGCTCGCCAGTAGATTGAGCCAGATTTTGAGATTTAATTAACTCTTTTTCTAAAAACTCTAAAGAACAAGTCAACTCCTTAATAACGTTGTGAGTTTACTGTTTTGTCTTATTTGTACCTTACCAACATCCCACCACTGTTGTAATGAATAAAAGAAGACTTCTTTGTTTTGTGAACATGATATATAATTTAACAAGTTAGTATTTGTAGGAAACTCAGAAACAAAGACCAGGAGACTCGGTTATATCTTCAGCAGGATTTTTTATTGAGAAACACGAGCTGTCGGCTGCAGTCATCAAGTCTAAGGCAGTGTACACTGTAGTTTATATAGATTTTAGGAGGCAGTGCTTAGAAATGGAGACAAGGCAGCTGGGTGACGATCTTAAACAAAGCATGCAAATGAAGTATCCAGGTTTAGGAACCCGCCCTAGACTCTAGAGTGTTACCAATCCTAATCCAATCAGCATAACTATTCAAAGACTGGGACACGGGCTCCAAGAGCCATTAAAGACAAAGGGTGAGAGTCTCAGTAATCTGACTCATTTAACTTAATAGAGAGAACGACTGGCAGGAATCTCTTGCTGGAAACTTTGCTGAAGAGAATTATCCATCTGATGTCATCATCATAACCTTAAATGCTAAATTCAATGTACTCTACCTTAGTTTTTCATTTTATGTTAAGTAAGGATGTAAGATGTAAGATTTAAAATGCCAGTATGCGCTTTTTGGTTTTATTGAGCTTAAAGCAACACTAAGGAAAATGTTTTACCTTAAAATAATGTTTCCAAAATCGTATCAGTGGTTCATCAAGTCGTAACAGGGTGAAAGGCACTTCTGGATTCGCTTTGCGGTCCTTTATCTGATATAACCACTCTATGCAAGTTTGCCAAACCGGGTCGCATTTCTGTAGTTCGAATGAGACATAAGAAAACTACAAATTTGACTTGCTTTACGTCAAACGTTACAATAGTCATTATTTAGTTTTTCTTCGTTTCTGATGTCGCAATACATCATACTTTCATGAAATCATGCAACATACTCTACTTTGTCTGTGGACATCGTTCATTCCAAAGCTGGTGCTAGATAAACAGCGAGTGTGCGTGCGACAGTAGTCTGCGGGCGGCGAAATTATTTACGACAGCGGCAATGGATAATTCCGCTTCCAACCTGTAGGGGGACCGAAGAGGAAAAGTTCCTTAGTGTTGCTTTAAGATAAACTTACAGTGATCTTGTCAGACTTCTGACCTGTAATGCAGCCTGAATCATAATCATACAACGTTAGCTCGTTGGCCAGAGGACAACTGGCCCCGACTGAGCCTGGTTTTTCCCAAAGTTTTTTTCTCCATTCTTGTCACCTGATGGAGTTTTGGTTCCTTGCCACTGTTGCCTTGGCTTTCGGCTTGCTTAGTTGGGGAAATGTAATATTCAACAATATTATTGATCTGCCTTACTTAAGGTGGATGATGACGCAATTTTATTCTAGAAACAAACTTTGTTGTAGGGGAGAGCCGGGACGATTGAAACGGGGGACGGATGAAACACTGAGATTTCCTTGAAAACCACTCACGTCATGTACGTAAAATTTCGTTAGCACATACAGCACGCAATGCCTACCATACCCGCGAAAATATTTCTTCTTTACGTCGTGCCGTTTTGGAGTTAACTGTTCACTGGCTTCCATGGCTGCAATATGCTGTGTTTTCTGCCAACTGGCAACCTGTGGTGGCAAAATACTATTGGGTAAATTGGCAATGTGGAGTATTGCACAGACCAAAACAAAAACAGATATTATGACACAGAACGCATATTTCAAAGTAAAATAACTGGTTGAAGAAGTGTTTTTCAGAGAAACGAGTATATATAAACTCAGCATGTTTCCTACATAACTTCAAAACATATTAAGGTATTTTTAGGCTTTAGTAAAGTCAAAAACTTACGTACAGCACCTTTAAACATTTCCAAATATCATATAAATCATATATTTTTTAAAATATGAATGAGACGTTTACGTTAAGCCAACTGAGGCTTAATGTGATTTCTATCTAAATTGAGCTCAGTACAATTGAAATCACCGCCTAGGAACAAAAAGTCTTCAGGGCAACAGTTTTGTGGAGTCGAACACAGAATGTCTGAAAAAAACATTCTTTCAACTGGTGCAGTTTGAACATGAGGGGCTTTCACACCGAAGAAACCTTTTCATAGTTCCTAGAACTATTGACAGAAGTACCCGGATGTAGGCGTGTTCGCACCGCAGGAACTAGGAACGATTTTAGTTGCAGGAACTCCTTTTGGAGGAACTAATGTAGCTCCTACTTCAGAGTAGGGTCTAAACCACTGTACGCTG
Organism: Leuciscus leuciscus; assembly: GCF_965113295.1. Taxonomy (NCBI): domain Eukaryota; kingdom Metazoa; phylum Chordata; class Actinopteri; order Cypriniformes; family Leuciscidae; genus Leuciscus; species Leuciscus leuciscus. The sequence goes on along the minus strand of NC_138726.1, from coordinate 54,810,596 downwards.
ATTGGTCAAACACACGCAAAAAAACAGCACTGTTGAGAAAACACTTATTTAAAGTGAAATGATTTGTGTAAATGCAGTGATCATGCTGTGTTTGGCTGTTTTCACTTTTCAGTGATGATCACATGGCTAAAAGCTGATCTGTGAATATAAATTATGTACTGGCAGATTTTTTTTTTTGTGTCTTTGTTTACATTTTTTACAATGACCAGCACAAGCACTCTGTGACCCAAAACCAGTGACTTTAACTTAACTTTGTGTCACTTTCTCAACACCGACATCAGTGATGCTTTTTGAAGATGTATGCTTCTTTATTAAATAAAGCAGAAATTCAAGACATATAGTGAAACAAATAAAGACTAAAATGATAGCTTCATATTAATTACAAAATCATTTTGGCAAACAATGAGGATAAACACTTTTTTGAATTTACTTCAACATATTCAAAACAGAAATAAAGAAAAAATACGACAGAGAAACGATTAGTGAAGCTGCAGTAGCTCAGGCAGAGTTCATTTAAGCCTTAATTATGTCAAATTCAGACACATTATGAATATAACTAAATAATGTTGAAAAAAAGAAACAGAATGGGATTCATTCATCAGGACAGCAGACTTTCACTCCTCTGTTACAGCATATTGATTGATCTCATCAGACTGAGCTGTAAAACACACGAGATATGGAATAAGGGTTAATTATTCATAGTGATGTTAGATCTGGTTAAATTAATCTGTGGGAGAACAGATCAGAGAGAGAGAGAGAGAGAATCTCACCATGAGCTCTGTAGCATTTGACTCCTATAATGACGGACACGAGCATATATGTAGAAGCTGCCAGTAGAAAACTGAGCAGTTTGAGAACTGAGAGAACTGGCAATGGAGCGTCTGAACCTGAAAAATGAAAGAACTAAATAATTTTATCATCATCAAAACTTGTTCGATTTTCTTATCTATAATAAAAAATAAGGTACCCTCTAGCGCCACCAGATTTTACTTTTCTTCTGTTTCTTAACTTTTAAACCTTGCGATTAAAACATATGATTGTGTCATGTAGGTCTCAGTGAAGCTATTGATTTGAATCTTTGCTCACTGACCGCTATTTTGGAGTTTGACAAATATTATCCAACTTTTAAACCAACATTTATTTACAGTCATCAATCATGTCTGTCACTGTTCATCATTCATATTTTATACTTAAAAGCATCATACAATTATTCTTTAATGCACATATTTCAAAGACTTTTAATAGCACTTGTTGAAGTATACAAAAGATACACTGATCTCAGTGGTAATTTTTCCATGGATGTGAATCAGATTGATGTGAAGGAGAGATTCTCACACTCACCTGAAAGCGTCAGTGTAACTTCATCACTGGTGTGTGTGTATCGTGATCCTCGCGTCTCTCTTCCACTACAGCTGTACTGACCTGTGTGAGATTCATTAACTGAACTGATTCTGTATTCCTGTGATTGACTGACATGAATCTCTGAATCATCTTTATTCCAGGTGTAGTTCCAGCTAGTGACGTCTGTCTCCTGTATGTCACATGTGAGAGTGACCGTCTCTCCTCTGAACACTCGTCCATCAGGCTGAACACGCAATACAGCTTTGGGTCTCTCTGTGAGAAATGAATTGTGTTTAATTTACCTGACAGCACATGATACTGTTGATGGATGACATTAATTTACATAATATCTGAATCAACATGCACCAATGCTAAAATGTTACTCATTTGTTAACAAACAAGTATTCATTACTTCAGTGAGCTCATTGTTTAACTTAAAATTTTTTTTGCTAACTGTGACTTTGTATATGTACATTTCTGAAATACTTAACTTACTTGGATGACATTAAGTTTCATAATATTCCTATTATTAAATCAGATTGGCACATTACCTCTTACAGTTAACGTGACTCTATGACCTTGTGTTGTGTGGTTGTTTTCTCTTATTTCACCACACCAGTACTCTCCTCCATCAGAGATTCTCACATCTCTCAGTGTTTTAATCTCATCACCAGATTTTATTATCTTGAAGTCTTTGTACCAGGTAATCTTCAGTCCAGTTGAGCGTCCCACGTCACAGCTCAGAGTAACTGTGTCTCCAGTGAACACTGAACTCTGGGGCTTCACAGTTACTCTGGGTTTGTCTGTAAATATTTCATGATCTTGTGATACAGCCTTCAGTCATCATCTATCACTGCTTATGACTTATATCATTTCTATTTATTATATTTAATATACTTTTTTAATACTTTTCTCTGTTCTTGTGAGTAATGTAATTATATGCTGTTTTACGTTCATCAAACACAAGAGGTTAAACTTTAAACTCTCAGAATGAAAGTACATGAAGACAAATCCAGTGCTTAAAATAATCAAATGATCCCTTTTTAATTAATTGATCTTAAAACTATAATTAAAAAAATATCTTTGTAATACCATTTTTACAACAAACTAAAACATGAATCAACATGCATTTTTTTTTTTATAGTTCAAATGTCTTTCATAGTTTTGTGCTATTATTTGTTGTTGAATGATTATTAATGGACAGATTGCATTATGCATACAGTTGTTTCTATTTAAAAAAAACACTTAAGTTACATTTATGTTATAGTTAACAAAGAAATGCATATATTTGCATTTTAGGGTGTAAAAAAAAAAAAAAAAAAAAGATTCCAGGGTACAAACCATATCTTTTAACAAAGATATGTTGATCAAATGTTCATAATAATTATTAGCGCAGGCAGAAGGCTTGATCTGATGTTTAATTAATCTACAGTGATCTACAGTGAATCAAGCCTAAACTTTTACTCTAATTTTGTTAATAATAATAATTGAACACAAAGCAAACATTATAATATACAATCTGAGCAAGATCCTGTCATGATTCTGCCTTCTTGTCTTTGATTTTCTCTTGTCTTGCGGCAGAATCATGACAGGCCCATGTTTCATGTGCAGCACATGGCCATTTGTTTGGCCATGTGCTTGCGTTGTCTCGTCCCCTAGCCCCGCCCCCTTGTTATCCTCGTTTTGTCATTATTGCTTTACCCATTATCACCTGTGTTCCTGATTATTTGTTCCCTATTTAATCCCCTCATGTCTGCTGTCTTGTGTCGGTTCATTGTCGATCAATTTCATACTTTGTGTGATCACTTTGTGAGTATTCCTGTCCAGTGAAGTTCTGATCCTGTATTTGTTGTTAATTTGTAGTCTAGTTACGTCAAGTCTATGTCATAGTCTAGTTAGTATTCATAGTCCTGTCTTGTCCTGTTTTGCCCCCTCGTGGGCTTTGTTTTCCCTGTTTTTTTCTATAATAAATTGTGTTTAGTGTACTTTGTCTGCGCCTGGGTTCTCCTTCCTTCTAAACCATAACAGAATGAACCGACCAACATTGAACCCAGCAGACAGTGTGTCTCTCCTCAAGTGGCAGTCGGAGCTCCGGGAACAATGGTGGTTGTCCTCTCCACCTTCTGCCAAGCTTCCTGTGATCCCAGAGGGTCGCGTCCTGGCCGTTGTTGCCCTTGGTGATAAGGCTGGTTCCACTTCTCCTGAGGCCTCTTCTGTTCCCATTGTTCTCCATGGTAAACGAGGGAGACGAGTTTCCTGGGATTCCCCGTCTGAGTCTTCCTCGACCGAGTCAGCGCTGCCCGAGAACGCCATCCCTGCTCCTGTTGCGGTTCCAGCTGAACATCTCCAACTGGTCGCTAGTCCAGCTACAGATTCGGCTTCGCGTTCAAAGAGAAAGAAGAGGAGAAAGGGAGCCTCTCGCTCTTCATCTCTAGCTGTCGCAAGTGCTGTTCCAGAGCCCGCTCCTGCAAGCGCTGTTCCAGAGCCCGCTCCTGCAAGCGCTGTTCCAGAGCCCGCTCCTGCAAGCGCTGTTCCAGAGCCCGCTCCTGCAAGCGCTGTTCCAGAGCCCGCTCCTGCAAGCGCTGTTCCAGAGCCCGCTCCTGCAAGCGCTGTTCCAGAGCCCGCTCCTGCAAGCGCTGTTCCAGAGCCCGCTCCTGCAAGCGCTGTTCCAGAGCCCGCTCCTGCAAGCGCTGTTCCAGAGCCCGCTCCTGCAAGCGCTGTTCCAGAGCCCGCTCCTGCAAGCGCTGTTCCAGAGCCCGCTCCTGCAAGCGCTGTTCCAGAGCCCGCTCCTGCAAGCGCTGTTCCAGAGCCCGCTCCTGCAAGCGCTGTTCCAGAGCCCGCTCCTGCAAGCGCTGTTCCAGAGCCCGCTCCTGCAAGCGCTGTTCCAGAGCCCGCAGTCGTGAGTGCTGCAGAGAGAGCAGCGGCCGATTCAGCTGCTGAAGCTGTCTTGCGGTCGGTTTCTGCTCATCAGAAGATGAGTTAGTATTCATAGTCCTGTCTTGTCCTGTTTTGCCCCCTCGTGGGCTTTGTTTTCCCTGTTTTTTCCTATAATAAATTGTGTTTAGTGTACTTTGTCTGCGCCTGGGTTCTCCTTCCTCATCATCATAACAGATCCTAAAGTCAGTCAGTGATGATCACTCACCTGACACAGTCAGAGTCACTTCATCACTCCAGTCAGAGCAGACTGATCCACTGCAGCCTTTACACTCGCACTTCTGTGTGAACTCTGCAGTGATCTTGGACTCTTTCTCTTTAGATGTGTGCTCTCTATCTCCACACTTCCATCTGTATGTCCATCCTTCCCCCTGTATGTCACATGTGAGAGTGACAGTCTCTCCTCTGAATATCTGTGATGGTTCAGGCTGAACAGTCAGAACAGCTTTAGGTGTCTCAGGTTTAGGTGTCTCAGGTTTAGGTGCCTCTGTAAGAACTGCACAAACAGAAGTTATGATAAAACATCTGAAAGAAACCAAGATAAGTGAATAAAAGAGGATAATGAAAATGTATTTCTCGTCTGTCTAGTAATAGTGCGATACAATTAAAATATCGATAAATCTAACGGCTCTGTTCCTCTTGAAACATCATGCCCTGCTCGCTGAGAACAATAACCTCACTTTATTTACAACCAACTTCTTTTCTTCTGTGCAAATAAAACCCCTTCTTAACACGTCATCACTTCTCAGTGTAACTGATTTCTGCAGTGAAGAGGATCAGACTCACGTGGTAATATCAGTGTAACAGCGTCACTGATCTCTGACTTCTGTCCATCACTTCTTCTCTCTCCTCTACAAGTGACGCTGAGAGATTCATCAGTTCTGAAGCTGAATTCTCTGTCAGAGCTGATGGACTGAGATGATCTGTCTGTAAACCAGCTGTATGTCCAGTCGTCTTCAGTTCCTGGTATTACACATCTGACAGTGATGGTTTCATGTACCTGGACCATAATCACTACAGCCTTTGGTCTCTCTATAACATCACATAAACAGATGTAGTTTAAACATGAAGCAGCATCTGTGACATAAACAACAAACTCTCACTGTACTCGACACACTGCTAAACACTTTCTCTTTCTGTTCCACTGTGTAATGTGTGTGAAGACTTGAGGAAATGTATAAATCACCTTGAGTTTGTCCAGGCTGGATGTTTGAAATCAGCACTACAAATCAAAAGAGACAAATTGCATTGATTTATTTGTAGTTGCTTCATTCATTTTCATACATAAATGTGTTTAAATCAGCATTTGAATAATTTATGACGATTATAAGGTGGAAGAGAAATAATAAAACAGGCTCATTAACAGAAAACTTGTGTGCTTATATTTTTAAATGTAACTAAGACACGTAAAAATAAACAATTCTGATAAAAACACTGATCAAGTGTTTATGCTGAGATCTCTGTTGTGGCGTTGAGCAGAACTGGAGAATCAACACACACCAGCTGCATCCTCACAACTTCATTCTGGAGAAAATACAATATTGAAAGGCTCCAAAAAAGGCTTAATTTGTCTGCTGATTATATGCAATTGTTATTATTATTTAAATTTTTTTGACACCAATTCACAAGGTCCTTTCAGACAAACACAGACTGTGTTGTTGGGTTAGTAAATTGGTACACTCTCCATTTTAGAGGGTACAACCAATGTAAAACTAGGAAAATTCTATTTTACTTTATTATGTATCTGCAACACATTCTCATACCCAAATCGTCACTTTCAAACATTCTTCAATATCCGACGCACAAAGCACCCTTTAGCGTCCATATGAGACGCTTCGGTTATGGGTAGGTTTAGGCGTCATGTAACTGACGCTTTCGAAAGTTCGTCAATATCCGACGCACAAAGCACCCTTAGCGTCAATATGTGACGCTTCGGTTATGGGTAGGTTTAGGTCTGTGGTAGGGTTATGCGTCTCATATGGACGCTAAAGGGTGCTTTGTGCGTCAGATATTGAAGAAATTTTTAAAGCATCAGTATATGACGACTATATGTATGTATATATGTATGAACTTGCTTCATTTTCTATTCCATCAGCTCAACTCTGTCCATTTTCATTATATCAAATCAACTCTATATATTCTTCCAGATCTATATAAGTCAATAAGTGGAGAGATTGAGGGTGAAAGAGGAAGAGTGAAGAAAACATCTAAGTTCAAGAATAGTTAGCTGATGCTGTCATGGCAGAGCTGAAACCACAGTCTGAAGATCTTATTTTCCATGTAATCATTGCTTCATGCGGGAAATGGCATCATCGTGGTCATTAACGTCACTGGTCAGAGTTTGAGACTGAAGAAACACAAGCCATCATCTACACATCTACTACTAAACTCTTGACAACAAAACCTGACATCAAATCAACATCTGAGTTCCTGAGATCCCCATCACAAGTAAAGAATAAATGTACACTGTTAGACATTTTATCGTATTTTTGCGGTAACTTACTGGCAGCACTATTGCCAGTAAGTTACTGTAAGTTCCCTTTTACAGTAGCTTACTGTAAATGTGTTTTACGGTATGATGCCCTTACCGCAATTTAATTTTACAGTAAGATGCCCTTACCGCAAATACATTTTACAGTAAGATGCCCATTTTACACTATTTTATTATTTATATTTTACATGAATGCTATTGAATTTAATAAATTCCAAAAAAGCGACTTGAGTCCATGTACATCAGCATATTCTTTATTCACTCTCACAATCAATTACATCCATTTTATTTATTTATGGTGATGCAACATTAGGCAAGGCAGTTTTATTTATATAGCACGTCATACACTTTGGCAATTAAAAGTGCTTTACACAATAAGGAATTAAAATAATCACAAAATAATGCAAGGAAAATTAAAGTGCCCCTATTATGGATTTTTGAAAATGACCTTTCATGTAGTGTGTAACAGCTCTAAGGCCTCGTTTACAAGTGAAATGTAACCCAATTCAGATTTTTTGCTCATATGTGACACAGATCGGATGTGTTCTTGTCACAGTGTCTGGGTTGTGTTCTTTGGGTCACCACTAGATGTCCTCCTTCCCCACGGTGTCTGTCACATTCGAACTACATTCCCCATGATCCTTGTCTCTTCATTGCACTCAGTTGTCCCTTGTCACTCATTATTACACTCAGCCAATTCCCCATTAGCATTGTCATTTACCTGTGTATTTATACCCTGTCTGTTTTAGTATGTGTTATGGAGTCCTTGTTGTATATCACGCCACTTCTGTGTCCTGTTCCTGCCTGTTCTTGTTTTTGTGTCTCATGTTGGATTGCTTATTTGGATTTTGGATTTCTGCCTGGAGGACTACGATTTGGATTACCCTTAATAAATGATTATACTGCTATTGGATCTTCCCTGGTTTCATTAAGTGTGGATCGTGACAGTTCTATGACAGTGTAAACAGGAAAAAAACACATGCATTCAGATATTTCGAGATCGGTTTCAGGCCTCATTCATATGTGAAAATAAATCAGACATAAATCGGATATGTGCCAATGCGACTGTCATGTAAACAGGCTGATTGGATTTTTTGAGGCATTAGGCTACTTCTCCGCGGTTTAATGACAAGAGCAACCCCGATGCGCGTCTGCAAAGGGACGGATGGCCTGTCGAAACGTTGTGTCGTCGTAGGAGAGGAATGTGGACAAACGTTGACACAACATATCAAAGGTTGGCATGCTCATCCTAAAATTTCGGACCCACTGCTTCTCGTTAAAGCTCGCCACAATATGCTCCTACCAGTCCTGAGATCTCTCTCGCACACAATAACTGAAGCATATGCGCAAACCCTTGAAACTAACCCTTTAAATACCAATGCTAATCAGTTTGTGGGCCACGATTATCTATAACTGTGTCTATTAATGCAGTGTATCACTGAGAAACGTCCTGCTTGAGTCGTCCTTGTGATGGAGGTTCAGGGTGAATAACTAGTTCTTCCAGAGTTTCATTATTGGACTCGCGTTCGGATTGATATGGTAAAATCGATGTCATTGTTCGTTACTTTGTTTAGTTTACGGTGTAGGAAGCCTCAGGACAGCTGATGTTGTTATGGCAATGGGTTTTTTTGTTTAAGACACGCGCGCTGTACGCAGTAAACCAATCACAACAGACTGAGCTGTCTGGCCAGTAGCATGTGGAAAGGAGGGATTTAGAGAGATTAATTTATCTGACGAGCCGTTTAAGAATCTTTGAAAAATGTGGTGATGTGCAAATGTATATTATGAGAAAATTCAGTAGTAAATAGCATAATAGAGGCACTTTAAAACAGTTATAAAAACAATTAAAAAAGATGTACAGTACAGTTATAAAATGAATTAAAAGAGTAAAAAGATAATACATAAATAAACTTCTCATCTGGCAATACACCGGTGTATCATATTTTTCATATCTCCCAGTTTTACTCTGAGATTTTCCCATGGTGATTACACTGTGTCTGTGGTGTTCTTGCGGCACGCCTAAGAAATCAACGTATCCAAAAAAACAGATTTCCCCCTAAAATCGTACATGAGGAGCTCTAGGACTGACTCACGGGGTAACCTCGGGTTCACTGCCCCATCAGTCCGCACCCCAAAGATTTGGAATGGAATCGATCCAGTCCGCACCCCACAGAACCTCGAGTTTAATTACACGTCAAACTCACTACTTCACCACAGACAGAGGTCATCAGCATGGTTTCATCTCTCAATTTCCCCAATTAAGTAATTTATGTTTGTCTCTTACCCAATTCGCAGTGCCATTTGAGTTCAGTTTAGAATCAAAAGGAGGATGCAAAAAGAGAAATGAATTCATAACAAATCAAAGCAGGGATCATGACAATATGCAAAAAAAGCATGAAGCATGAAAAAGCATCCCAGCTGGTCTTGACTGGCCTCCATACCGGTAAACCACTGATGGCTGATCTGAAAAAACAAACAAACAAACAAAACAAAAAAACAGAGAAAATGTGTGAGAAATGGTCATGAGTTTATTTAATCTAAATTTGTTCATGGACAGACGAGGAATCAACTTGTGCAACAGCAGTTATTACCAGTCGAGTTAGTTTAAAATAGTATAGCTTTATTGCACATCCCTTGTTAGGGAACTCTATTAATTGCTTTTAATAGCAATTACAATTACGTTAAAGGTACACTGAGTAACTTTATGGCCCTTCAAACTTAAATCTGAAATAGAAAGCTTTTGTAACATTACAAATGTTTTTACTGTCACTTTAGGTCAATTTAATGCATCCTTGCTGAATTAAAGTATTAATTTCATTCAACAACCAAAAAAAATAAATAAAAAAATACTAACTGAACAGTAGTGCTTTCTATTTCAGATAAATGCTGTTCTTTTGAACTTTCTATTCAAAGAATCCTGAAAAAAAAGTGTACAACTGAAAATAATCAGAAATGTTTCTTGATTCACACAAGTGCTCCTAAAAAAAGTTATGCTGCAAGTTATGCATTACAATATGTTAATCACATAATGCATCTGATAGTTAGTCAAAACATACTTACATACTCTGGGCTGTAGTTAGCTCCTGTTGACACAGGGAAAGAGAGAAATAGAAGAAACATTATTTTTCAGCAATGATTATTGGCAAATGACTATATGTTATGAACATGATAAATGACAGATCTAGGATGACTGCTAGATTGATCAATTACACAATCAGATGACAGTTTTACCAATAATTGGCATAGAATTGAAAAAAATTCAATGAATATTTTTCAATTAGTCTGCCTTTACATTGCTTTAAATGCCTTACTATTTTAACATGTCATATTTCGGTCCTGTGCAGAGTGAATCCAGCATTTATACGTAGCTGTCACATCTCTTACATCGTGTCTACACTTTGTTAATGAGAGTTTTCGCGAGCCTGCATAATTCGGCACTTAATAAAAACTCCTGCGTTCTCCAGAGCACGAAAACAAATAACTGTTAAAGGGATAGTTCACTTTGAAATAAAATTTTGGTATGTTTTAGCTTACCTCAAGGGCATCCAAGATGTAGGTGTCTTTTTTTCCGCAGTAGTTTCAATTTTGATATTTTTAGGTCAAACCGTTCTTGTCTGTCAGTCAAATAATGCAGGTCTATGGTCACTGTCTCAAACAGCAAGCACAGAGTCCAAATTAAAACAATTCCACATCGTCCAAATTAAACAATTCCCCATCGTAAGTACACATTGATGGCCTAAGACACGAAACGAGCGGTTTGTGTGAGAAAACGAACAGTATTTATATCGTTGTTACCTCTTGAACACAGCCAAAAATATCAAAATTGAAACTACTGCGGAAAAAAAGACACCTACATCTTGGATGCCCTTGAGGTAAGCTAAAACATACCAAAATTTTATTTCAAAGTGAACTATCCCTTTAAGCACAAATATGCACTGGAGCGTTTGGTTTGACAAATCTGTTTAGCCAATATATTATAACAGTATCAATCGAGGCTGCTCTTGCTTGCGTTTGAGGGTGCATAGCACCCCCATAGAACCGGGCCTGGGGCAGAGAGAGCGCGAGAGAGTGCCTTTGAGAAAACGCGCTAGGCCTAACTTACTTCAAAACGCCACACATTTAAAGGAACACTATGTAGCTTTTCAACCTTCATAATATATTTCCAAGACTCTTGTGATGGTACATCGACTTACAATAGGTTGAATGACACGTCTGCCATAGCCTGACAGGGTCTGTATCGCTTTTACTGGCACTACGTAACTTCGGGGTTCGGGTAGTAACCCTAGCACAAAAAGAACTACAAAATTCGACTGCTTTACGGCATACGTCACTTCCCCCACCACTTCCTCAAATTTGGACGTGAGCGTTTATATACTGTCTATGGACGTGAGAGGCCAACCAGCGTTTGTTTTCGGCTTTCGTGCGTATGTTTTTGTCATGGGGGCTGTTTACACCTGGCCACTTCATGCGTTTTCTCAGATCGGATAGCTATCTGATCGTGAAAAGACCAGGTGTAAATGTCCTCCGAAACGCATTCAAGACGGATTTGAATCCGATCGCTCAAACCACTTCAGGAGGAGATCTGAGACGCATTCCAGACGAAACTGGACAAGTGTAAATGCATCTGGTTGTTGAAACCACATATGTAAATTGTACTCCTCCCAAAAATTTTAAAAATAAATAAATAAAAAAACGTGTGAGAGCGTATTATAGTCTATATGTTATTGCCAGATATGACGACGCTACTGGAACACGCATCACCGCAGCTGAGCATCGATTCATCAAGACAACGTGCAAACTATCGCAAATCAAAGTGAAAGTAAGTCACAGACGCTTAACACACAATCATCATCATTAAAAGTAAAGAAACGAAATGATCTTACCAGGGCTGTTACTGCTCTCTCTTATTGCCGTCTTTGATTTTGAAATTTTAGCTGATGATCAATAAAATGCAGCTCAAATATATGTTGCTTTCGGTGACGTGCACTCCATTAAATTTGCATATAGCGCGAGAATTGAAGATCGGATTTAAATCCGTTTCGCAAAAACACATTTATGTGACCAGGTGTAAATGGAATCGTTTTGATAAATCAGAAATCCGATCTGAGAAAACTTATTTAGTGGCCAGTAAATAAATCTCTTATTTGTAAACTTGTTTGCATTCTATGTTGTATGTTGTTGCGCTTGCTTGTAGTATGTCATTTGCTTGTAGTAGGCTATGTCATTTTTTTACATGCTGTTCATTCATCCATTGCTGATAATTAGACCAGTCCAATAATTTCCACATATGTCTAGCTAGCTTTCGATTATCAGAGCTGTTAACAGACTTGCTAACAAACACTCGTTTCTCTTACGTGTTTTTTGCGTTATGTTTTCTTGCCTAGCTTGCCTCACGAACTAGTTTGCCAGCTGAACTCAGGTGTTGTGAGGTGTATCTATCACGCAGTCCTGAGGGATATCAGACGACGCTGTTGACGTTGATTCTTGCGATTATCATGAGAACAGTTTTCAATATCTCACATAAATATCAAGACATAAACAAGTCTAACGTAGAGGTTGGGGGGGTGGAGGGGTATACATACAGTCGGCATCTAGTCATAGTTGGGGGCGTGGCGAGGGTGGAGTCGGCGTGGGGGAAAACACTGCGAACATCGTGTGTATTTGAATGACAAAAATGTGGTATTGGGAGTCATTGACGCCTGCCGACCGGCAACGGTACATTGTAAAATGAACTGCAATAGGTTATGATAGCCCTTATTTAAATAAAAACTGGGTCAATGACCCAACCAAATGGCCGGAGGTGTTGTTTCCAGACATATTTTGTGATCTGGTTGAATCTCCAAGACATCGCGGCAGCTGTAGCGGTAACATTAGCCTATAACTCAATCAACTTATGCTGCATACTATAACTCCATAAAACCTTGTCACTTACCAATTGTACGTATGCTTCACTCCAAACTATTAATCCTTTTGTAAAACGGTGATCAGTAGTACGAAGTTGCCGAGGGACTGTGCTGACAGTTATCCCTAAAGTCCTCTAGTAACTCACAGACTGCAGTCTCCATAGGTTCACGGCTCGCGTCATGAGCCTTCAGCTGATAACGCTAATGTGAATGAGACATCCCTTGAAAAACAACTATAGGAATCTTGTAGTATTTTGGGACAAAATATTATAGTAATCCTATAGGAATACTATAGTATTTTGGGACATGCTATAGAAGTACTATAGAGGTATTACAGAACATCACATAAGTATTATACACTAGCCTAGAAATCTTATAGGATTACTATAGTTCTTTTTCGTAAGGGATGTAGACAAAACTAGCCCAGCACTGCCTAATACGAGTTTAACAACCACTACTATATCACACAGGGATCTACTCACACAGTAATCTCAAAAAAGAAAGCTCAAAAGCCATTTTGTCCTCATTTCCGGTTCTGTGTGTTTATTAGGAAGGATGTAGAACATCAATTCATAATTTGTTAGTTTATTGGCGGTACAGAAAACGACACAGCAACTCTTCGGCATGATTGTCCCGTTTATTTCAATGAGCGCCAAGGCAATGTTTTCCCCCCACGGGCTAAATTCACATCACGTGACGGGGCGTTCCCGGGGGCCTTCCCAGACCAACCGTCTGTATCTATTACGACAGTGCAAGTATTCCACAGCGACTCTAGGGGTCGCTGTTTGACAAAAACACAATTTCTCCACAGTGTGCCTTTAACTGACGAGTAAAATATGCCATAACTGGTCGTAAAAAGGACAGAAAACCTTTGTTTGAGTAAATATTAGATTGGGTCCATCCACTGGAAAAGGCAGTCAGTCAATTCTATGGCATTTAATGGGATATTAAAGCGGCAGTTTCGAGGAAAATTAGACTGTCCTGTGAGCTGTTATTAAAAGCCTATTAGATTGTATTATTTACTTTCTTCATAAATTTAGCTATATTTAATTGATATTGGTAATGGTTTACTTTGTAAAAGTAACTTATAAAATAAATTTGTTCAGTACTTACCTCAGAAAAAACCAGACAGTATATGGAAAAACCCCCAGCTGGCCTCTAGCGATCCACTCAGCATGGACGTCCGTTAAGGAGCGCGCACTCGACACGTGACGTCACACAAACCTCAGTTTACATTCTGCCAGGTTGTGTTGCGCGGGCTTTGCAACAATTACAATTTTGTGAGGTGTAAGCAAAGTGTGCAAAAGGCCATGGTCCTGTTATATTTATGTTCTTATTATAGTATAGTATAGTTGTACAGTGTTCTTTTGAAGTGTTGTGTCTGCTGAGTAGGCGGAGTTTGAATCGGAAGGCTCGCGAGTTCTGTGAGAATGACGCGAGATCGCATATACGCGGCAATGGAGGAAAGAGTGAAGAAATGTGGCGCGAGTTATTATGAGCAAACGAGACGAGTTAAGGTGCATCAGAAGGCCATAAAGTTATAGATCGATAATATAGCTGGTGAGCAGTTTGGTATTTCATATGTGATGGGCGGCTGATGTTGTGTGATCGCTCCTGAGGTTGTTGGATTTCTGTGGTGAATACTCGCGCGTGCGTCATTGCAGACTGTAAGTGCTTATCTTACATTTATTTTGTCTAATAATCATTGTTTGATATTCTGTTTAATGCATCAATAAGATATTTATTCAGTCATAAAAGAACAGCTGCTATATTATGCATGTATCACCTGTTTGTGATGTCTTTCACGTTCAATCACGTGGAGTGATAATGACGCAGCATTTTTATTGTAAGAGTTGTAACAGAAACTAATTGAGTTTGTTTGTTTTATTATAGAACCACACGTTTATCTACATTTATCCAGCTGACCATATCACACAAACCCATCACACAAACACACACTGAACATCACAGCACACGAAGCTACAGGCCCTTTTGAACATCATCATATTAACCCTATCAGGACCGGACGGCATCGCGTCTGAGGACCGACGTTTCTGCACCCTTCTTCCATTAAGTGGACTTCATCTGGAATACTTGGGACTTCTTAAAACTGAGTACACTTGCTTATTACCACCAATTCGTTGCCCTCTCTTAATATAATTGTATCGTTTGAATATAACCACATTGTTTTTATTGTTTGTTTATTTTACGTAGGCCTACGCTGTTTATTGTGATATTTACATTTTGTTGACATTGTGAGAAACTAATAATCAATACAGTGAGTGAATTTGATCTTTGACTCTGGTTTCTTTACTCCTCTCCTAGTTACTGGACATTAATTGTGTATTAATACTCTAAGGTGATTTAGAACCGTAATAGCAATCAGTGCATTCTACAGCCTTCAATACATTTTATGGTCCTTCGAGCCGGAGCTATAACCACCTTAGCGATGATGTCCAGAACTAGTGAGGAAGCTATAGAGCCAGAGGTTGTACGTCCTCGTAGAGAAACAAGACGGCCAACACATTTGAGTGACTATGAGGTTAGTTATCCTCAGAAACAGCTAGCATTTGCAGATGAGCAGTCTGATATGCTTAGTTTTATGCGTGAAATGAGGGAGGAAAACAGGCGAATGAGGCAGGACATGCAACGCATATCTGACATGATTGTTAACTCTCCTGTGTTAGCTTCCCAGGTTTCATTATCTGAGCAACGGCTTACGAATGAAGGAGCTGTGGTGTCATCTACACCAAAGTCTACTAGTATGCAGGAGTCATTTCAGGGTGATGGAAACTCTGGCCAGACAGAACATACTCCTTTGGTGCCACATAGAGATGAATCCCTCCTTACAGTTCGCAGTTGTGAGCGAGATCTCATTGAGGAGCTTACAGACAGTTTAAAGAGAACAGGCAGGCTTAGTGATAGTCCGTCTAATTCAGGTATGTCGACCCCTTCGTATAATGATCCACATAGTAGTAAGAATGGCTTGCCACGGTATGATCATCATTATGATGCTAATGTTCCACGGCGCCCACCTCGTTTGTCTGATACCCGTCAGCAATGTGCAGATGACCCACCAATGTTGCGGTCCAGTATGCGGTCTCATGATGTTTTTTATCAACCAGCAACAGACCCTTATCATTGCCGCTTAAGTGACAGAGCGCGTCTGTATAACGATGCCCCTATGGATCGTTTTGATCATTCTCCAATCGATTGGAGGCAAGAGTACAGTCGAGATAATGGACAGTTACGTACATCTCACCATTCTCTTGGACATTCTGGGATTCATCGTCCGGTGCACCCACCACCAATGCAATATCGAGGGCCAACTCCTACAATCCCTAATTTCGTTCGGGATGATCCTCGAGAATTTGCTCGTCTTAAGCTTGCGTTAAACAACGTTCTTCCTGAAGACGCTTCTGAGTCTTTTAAGTTCCAAATACTTATGGACCACCTTAAGCTGGAGGATGCTTTACTTGTCGCCGACTCGTATAGTCACAGTCGCACTCCATTCAGTGACACTATGAGAGCGCTCACTGATATGTATGGGCAGCCACATCAATTGGCACTGCAAAGGATCACTAATTTGATGGATGGGCCCAATATCAGGAGCGGGGATGTGAAGTCTTTCAAGGCATTTGCCCTTCGTGTCCGAGCACTGGTTGGAATGTTAAACCAGTTAGGTAGCACAGGTTGGACTGAACTGAAATGTGGCTCTCATGTTTCTCGTCTCTTAGCCAAGTTGCCGTACGACCTAAGAGCTAACTTCAAGAGATTCATTAACCCCATTCAGACACCTATTCCAACGCTGATTGATTTCGCAGACTGGCTGGAATATGAGGTTCGTGTGCAGGTAGAAGGAACACAGTATGGGTCCTATCCTGAGCAAGTGAAACACAGTGTTCACAAAGACAAGCGAACTGGCTTTGTGCCCCGTAAGCTGACTACTGTTTTACATGGAAGAGAGCAGAAAGTAGGATTGGTAGAGCTCCCAAAGACTGAATACATGGACTCAGAAAGACCACAGGAGAAGCCGAAAAAGTATTGTCCGTTCTGTGATACAATTCAGCACTACATGAATCAGTGCTCCAACTTCAAACTCTTAACTAAGGAGCAGATTGAGAGTTGGATTAGAACGGGACGTAGATGTTGGCGTTGTGGGCGAGGGCATTCTTCATCTAAATGCACGTTAAAGGCGAAGTGCAAGCGGTGTGAACGGAGGCATCTTGATGTTCTTCATGAAGTCAATGCCAACGCTGATGGGATGAGTAAAGGTAATAACCAGACATCGGAGAAAAGCCTAGTAAGCCCTGCTTCTCAGACCCTGTACTTGGATCGGCCTACGAGTGGCAAGCAAGTGCTACTGAAGTTAAGTCGAGTAATCATTCGGAATGGTGATAAGTCACTAGAAACCTATGCTGTGCTAGATGACGGATCTGAGCGTACTATCTTGTTGAATGAAGCTGCTCGACGTCTAGACCTTCAAGGTGAAATTGAAGACTTGGCTCTGCGCACAGTGAGACAGGATGTTCATACCATTCATGGTAGATCTGTATCTTTCTCCATAGCACCTGTTTCACACCCTGACAAATCCTACCCGGTCAAGGGTGCTTTTACCGCAAAAGAGCTAGCCCTGGTTCAACATACTTACCCCATCTCTGACTTGCAAAGAAGATATCGCCATCTCCGTGATTTACCTTTGCATGACATCCACGAAGCGCAGCCCTTGGTACTTATCGGCTCGGATTACCCTCATTTGATAACCCCTGTGGAGCCAGTGAGATTGGGTCCTCCTGGAGGTCCAGCAGCGGTTCATACGATGCTTGGCTGGACATTGCAAGGTCCCTCCAGTCTTATTAAACCTCACTTGCAGCCTCAAGAATGTTTATTCATTTCTTGTGTTTCTCCTGAAGCTGAGCTATTCCGTCATGTTGAAAAACTTTGGCAGCTGGATACCCTTCCTTATCAATCTGAGAAAGTAGTCAGTCGATCACGACAAGATGCAGAAGCTATCCGCCTTCTAGAAGAGAAAACCATCAGGATCGATGTGAATGGTGTCAAAAGGTACGCCACTCCTCTACTCTGGAAAGAGTCGCCTCCACCTCTGAATGCACCCAAAGAGGCAGTCATGGCCCTGTTACGCAGCACAGAGCGGAAACTAGTTAGAGAGCCTAGTATGGCTGCGTCTTACGAATCAGAGATTCAGAAACTGTTGCAAGCGGGTTATGTCACCCCATTGACATCTGCAGAATGTGATCCGAGTTCCAAGGCGTGGTACATACCACATCATATGGTTCATCACAATGCGAAGAACCGTATTGTCTTCAATTGTTCTTTTGAGTATCAGGGTCAGTCTCTCAATGACCATCTTTTCCCCGGTCCGACTTTAAGTGCCAGCTTGTTGGGCGTTCTCCTCCGCTTTCGAGAACATTCTGTGGCCATCTGCAGTGACGTGAAGGGTATGTTCCATCAGATCCGTCTCCTTGACGAAGATAAACCCTTCCTCCGCTTTTTGTGGCGTCATGGAAAAACATCTGAACCGCCCATCGTGTATCAGTGGCAAGTTCTGCCATTTGGCACTGCATGTAGCCCTTGTTGTGCTACCTACGCACTTCAGTCCCATGCAAAGGTGGATCTCGAAGCTACTGATGAAGTACGTCAAACGGTGGAGCGTAGCTTCTATGTTGACAATTGTCTCAAGAGTGTCTCTACTGAAGCTCAAGCTCTACAGCTGGTAAACCGATTGCAGTGTCATCTTATGGACGGTGGATTCGAATTGAGGCAATGGGCCAGTAACATCCCCAAGGTTATTCACCACCTTCCTGCTGAGTTGAAATCGAAGAGTGGTGAGATTCAGCTCAGTCAAGAAATGGCCAATCCGCAGGAGAATGCCCTTGGATTGATATGGCAATGTAGACCAGACACATTGGTATACAAACCTTACCAGAGGGAGGATGGTGAAATTACGATGCGGAGCATCTATCGCACTTTAGCTAAGTTGTACGACCCCCTTGGATATCTCATTCCGTATACCACAAGAGCCAAGATTGTCGTACAGTTGTTGTGGGAGAAGAAACGAGAATGGGATGATCCTAATCTACCATCCGGCTTACTAGACATTTGGCATCAGTGGGAGAGCGAGCTTCCACAATTGTCTCAAATCCACCTGCCAAGATGCTACAGTTCCAGTCTTCAGTATCCTGTCAAGAGCTGCAGCGTTCATGTGTTTTGTGATGCGTCTGAAAAGGCGTACGGCTCTGTAGCATACTTGTGTTCTGAAGATGATCAGGGCAATACGCAGGTTGCCTTTATGGCGGCAAGGTCACGAGTCGCTCCGAGGAAACAGATCTCCATTGCTCGTTTAGAGCTTTGCGCTGCATTGATAGGAGCACAGCTAGGAGACGTCCTGAAGAAAGAGCTAACTCTAGATATCTCCAGATTCGTCTATTGGTCTGACTCGACTACAGTTCTTGCTTGGCTACAGTCTGATTCGTGCAGATACCGAGTGTTCGTAGGAGTCCGAGTCACAGAAATTCAAGAGTTGTCTGACCCTGGAGCTTGGCGTTATGTCGATTCTGCAGCCAATCCTGCGGATGATATAACGCGAGGGTTGTCATTGGCTCAGCTAGCTGAAGAAACGCGATGGAAACAAGGACCAGCTTTCTTGATGCAGTCTAGCAGCTGTTGGCCTAAGGCACCAGAAAGAAAGGCCCCCGAAGAAGTTCAGGAACTTAAGAAATCTGTGTTTTGCGGCTCGTTGATTGAACATCAATTGCAAGTTGAACCTGATCCTTGTCAATTTAGTAGCTATACTGAGTTAATAGAGGCTACAGCGCGAGTTCTTCATGGGGCGGCTGGCAACACAGATTCACTGAGTGCAGATGCGTTTCAGAAGGCAGAATTGTCTATCCTTAGACAATGTCAGATGCAAGACTTTCCTGACGAATTTGCTTTACTCAAGGGAGGGAAAGACATTTCTGTACATAGCCGACTTCTTAAGCTTGCTCCTGAGTATGACAAAGAGCTAGACTTGATTAGAGTAGGAGGAAGACTTCGTAGGTGTCATGGATTGAGTGATGCAGTTCTACACCCTATCGTTCTGTCACAGAATCATCCCGTGGTGAAGCTTCTAATCAAGCATTACGATGAACAATTGCACCACCCGGGAGCCGGCAGGGTGTATGCCGAGCTGCGGCGTAAGTTTTGGATTTTGAGGGGAAGAGAAGCTATTCGAAGACATCAGCACCACTGTCTTGAGTGTAACAAGTGGAGAGGCAAACCAATGATTCCTAGAATGTCAGACTTACCCCCATCAAGTCTGCGATTGTGTAAACCTCCTTTTTACTCCACCGGAGTTGATTGTTTTGGACCACTGATGGTGAAGGTGGGCCGGCGCACTGAGAAAAGGTGGGGTATCGTATTCAAGTGCCTCACTACTCGAGCCGTACATCTAGACCTATTGGATCACATGGATGGAGATTCATTCCTGCTGTCACTCAGGCGTTTCATTGCCCGAAGAGGGAAACCCTATGAGCTTCTCTCGGATCAGGGAACAAATTTCCGAGGTGGATGTAAAGAGCTGGAGGACACCTTCTCTCAGATTCAGCCCAGTATCAGAGACCAGTTGGCCAAAGAACAAATCAGATTCCGGTTCAATCCACCAAGTGCACCTCATTTCGGCGGCTCGTGGGAAAGAGAAGTGAGGTCTGTAAAGACAGCCTTGAGAACCACCTTAGGCGCACAGACAGTTACCGAAGAGGTATTAAGAACCATTCTGATCGAGGTTGAGAGTATCCTTAATTCTAGACCCTTGGGTTATGTCTCTAGCGACATCGCAGATCCAGACCCAGTAACGCCAAATTCCTTGCTGATGGGGCGGCCTGACTCCTCCTTGCCTCAAGTTGTCTATTCAGACCCAGAATTACTCAGTAGGAAAAGATGGAGACATAGTCAGGTTCTGAGTGATCATTTTTGGAAGCATTTTATTCATGACTTTTTACCCACATTGCAGTCAAGACAGAAATGGCACAGAGAGAAAGAGAATATTGCAGTTGGTACTGTAGTACTCATCGTTGACGAGCAGATTCCAAGAGCGCTTTGGAGAGTTGGTACTGTCTCTTCTGTCATTCCAAGTTCAGATGGGAGAATCAGAACAGCAGTGGTCAAAGTGAAAGATCAAACGTACACAAGACCAGTAGCTAAGTTGATTGAATTGCCAATATTACCCCCAGACTCAGAGACTTCCTCATAGACCCTACTAATGGCAAATTTGCATACCAAATTTGGGGGCGGCTGTGCAAAAGGCCATGGTCCTGTTATATTTATGTTCTTATTATAGTATAGTATAGTTGTACAGTGTTCTTTTGAAGTGTTGTGTCTGCTGAGTAGGCGGAGTTTGAATCGGAAGGCTCGCGAGTTCTGTGAGAATGACGCGAGATCGCATATACGCGGCAATGGAGGAAAGAGTGAAGAAATGTGGCGCGAGTTATTATGAGCAAACGAGACGAGTTAAGGTGCATCAGAAGGCCATAAAGTTATAGATCGATAATATAGCTGGTGAGCAGTTTGGTATTTCATATGTGATGGGCGGCTGATGTTGTGTGATCGCTCCTGAGGTTGTTGGATTTCTGTGGTGAATACTCGCGCGTGCGTCATTGCAGACTGTAAGTGCTTATCTTACATTTATTTTGTCTAATAATCATTGTTTGATATTCTGTTTAATGCATCAATAAGATATTTATTCAGTCATAAAAGAACAGCTGCTATATTATGCATGTATCACCTGTTTGTGATGTCTTTCACGTTCAATCACGTGGAGTGATAATGACGCAGCATTTTTATTGTAAGAGTTGTAACAGAAACTAATTGAGTTTGTTTGTTTTATTATAGAACCACACGTTTATCTACATTTATCCAGCTGACCATATCACACAAACCCATCACACAAACACACACTGAACATCACAGCACACGAAGCTACAGGCCCTTTTGAACATCATCATATTAACCCTATCAGGACCGGACGGCATCGCGTCTGAGGACCGACGTTTCTGCACCCTTCTTCCATTAAGTGGACTTCATCTGGAATACTTGGGACTTCTTAAAACTGAGTACACTTGCTTATTACCACCAATTCGTTGCCCTCTCTTAATATAATTGTATCGTTTGAATATAACCACATTGTTTTTATTGTTTGTTTATTTTACGTAGGCCTACGCTGTTTATTGTGATATTTACATTTTGTTGACATTGTGAGAAACTAATAATCAATACAGTGAGTGAATTTGATCTTTGACTCTGGTTTCTTTACTCCTCTCCTAGTTACTGGACATTAATTGTGTATTAATACTCTAAGGTGATTTAGAACCGTAATAGCAATCAGTGCATTCTACAGCCTTCAATACACAAAGTGTATATATATATAAAGTTTATATTAATTTAAAATAAAATAAAAATACATTTATTTCATTTATATTGCCTGTATGGGAACCAGTTGTGAATGTTTGTGTGTGTGTGTGTGTGTGTGTGTATATATATACATATATATATATATATATATATATATATAATTATATATATATATATATATATATATATATATGTTTTTTTTTTGTTTTTTTTTTTGGGGAGAAAATGCTAATATAAAAATTACTCTGGTCTCTCTAAGAACTCATTTTAAATCCTTCCATCCACGTTTATTTATTTATTTATTTATTTTATTTAACTTTTGAGAATGCAGATTCATGATTTTCATCTGCAGAACAAGATGGGGAAAAAAATATATAAAACAGTAAAGTACTGTAAATTCCATATACAGTAAGTTACTGTAAATACAGCAGTTAACCGTAAATAATATAAATGGTATTTTACTGGGCTTTTTTGCGGTAAGTAACTGTAAAATTACGGCAAAGTCTAACAGTGTAGATAGTGAAGATCTATTGAAGAAAACAAAGACAACTTTACAGAACATGACAACATGTTTGATTCACACATGAACCATAATTAACCCTCTGGGCTTCTGAATTATGAATTTTTTGAATTTTTTTGCTTCATCGGAGGGGGGTGAATCTTGGTGACTTTTGTTATATTACCTATGTGAACACACAAAAAAAAAATCAAGAAGATTATTCAGATATGTTAAAGGGTCGTAAAAAAAAAAAGTCACACTTAGCTTCCTTCGTGCAAAAATGACCGACCATAGGAAATGAATGGGAAATACGAAAAAATAGGAAAACTCCGAGAAACTTTTGGTGGTACAAACTACAGATCAGCCACTGTGCAGAAAAAAAGTTCACAGCAATGAAGGGGTGACACTCTAAAACATCAAGAGTGCAAATAAGACACCCACCCCCCACACACACCCACACACACAAACACACACACACACACACAAACACACACAGAGAAATGAACTGGTAAGACTGAAACAGCAAATTTTGCTCCAAACTATATAAAAACTATATAATCATAACTCCAAAACTGTAGCAAGGAGAGTCAAAAGGTAGGTATCGTTTGAAAGAACTCTTTTTACATTTTTTGAAAATATTGTCCTGCCGAGAAACTGCTGATAAAAGACAAAATATATATATAATTTTTATTATGATTTTGCATATCTTTCTTATTTGTCATGGAATAACTCAGGAAGGAAATAAGGTAGGAGGAAAATTCTTTTTTAGTGAAGTCCCCCTACATGTTAGCTGCATCTGGATAAAAAATTAAAATAAAAAAAAATTGGATAAAGGAATCAAAAGTTACAGCATTTGGAACAGAGATAGCCTTTTTGTACAGTCTTTTATGCCCCCTCATGGGCAATTGTTTCTCCAGGAAGAATATCTTGTCATAAAAGACATGGGCTCATTTTAATTGTAATAATATGCTGTAAAAAATGAAGTGTCATTTTCAATGATCTGTGAATGTTTCTGTATGATGTTTTTAACACATTGCAGTACATTATTTTATAGATTATGAAAAAAAGAAATTCTATTTATCAGCAAATAACTCAGCAATACTTAAGATTTTTTCAAAGTGGATACATTCACTGTAAAGTTCAGACTCTATGCTTTCAAATGACATCAACTTTGTGTTAATCAAGGCAAAATTTTAGAAAAATATGGTAATGAATATTTTCACAGCTAGGTGGCGCCTGCTGGCGGTACACTCGGTTTTAGATACATGTGATTATATGCATTAAAAAGCTGAGATCCTGAGCTTTAAAATGATATATATTTTGTGTTGTTCCATTCAGTGGTTGCTTAGTAATTTGTTTGTTTTTCTTTCCGAATGGGAATCAAAAAAATTTAATTAAATAAAAAAATAAAAAAGCTATAGGCAGCCTATAGGCGGTTACAGGACATTACACACATTTATATATTTTTAAAGCCACTAGATGGCGCTCTTCTCACTTGAATTTTATTTATTTTTTTAGGCCTGCACTCTATTTTGATGTGAAATGTTGCATTTATTGAAAAAAAAAAAATAATAAAAAAAAATAATATATATATATATATATATATATATATATATATATATTAATTCTAATGGAAAAAATAGCTCATAAAAATTATATAATTAATTCATATCATAAAAATCTTTAAAAATTCTAAATAATAATAAAAAAAAATATTATTGAACAAAAATATATTTCATTGGTTTTCCTGGGGAAAAAAAAAAAGTAAAATTTTAAGGCTTCGGTCGTTTTTGCACGAAAGGAAGCCAAGTGTAACACATTAATGAAGAAGCCCAGAGGGCTAAACTGAACGACAATCACAGTAATGACCAATACACTGATCTCATTCAGCACATCAGGTGTTTTTCACTTTCACACACAGATATCATGAACTACTGATGGATTTGATACTCAAAGTATTAGCAGCATAAATAAAAAACAGATACTTAAAAAGATGAATGAACACCGATTCACTACAACATTATACAAAATGCACAACTGATGCATAAATGAGAAAATAATACTCACAGATCATTAGAGGAAGTGAACTGAGCTCCATCCTAACCTATTAATGACACGCTGTCAAACACAGTCAGTCTTATAGACTCAACACTTCCTGAACTTAAAGAAGAAAGTCAGAGCAACAGAGAGGAATTAAATAGACACAAAATATCTGATTCGATTAAGTATTGATTCTAACAGCATCTGACAGCCTCTTTAGCTCAAATGTGTGTGTGTTTTTGTTTTTGTTTTGTTTTGTTTTTTCAGGTGCAAGTTACAGGTAATGCATGTGTGCATCCTGAGGTTAAAGCAAAACAGATAAAAACGCCTCAAAATTAAAATGCTATGAAATAAAAGTCAACAAAAATATTTATACTTAATTAGAAATACCAATAAAACTGCACTGAATATAATACTTTGTAATACATCTCTGGTTCACTCTTTAGAAGAAACATTATAAGGGTTCTGCCAGGCACTTAATAAATATAACTTTTTAGGGGTTCCCATCATGTGATCATTTTATGGATTTAGTTAATTAATTCTGTTAATCAATTAATTGTTTTATTTTAATAAAATTTTATGAATTAAACAGTTTGTAAATTTGTTATCACTGTATTTTTTTTTTTTTTTTTTTTTTTTTTAATATACACATCAACCGCAAAGAGGGCGCTGGCGAGCACCCTTCTAAACCTACTTCTACTCAACCTTCTGACGCAACACATTCTCATCCCCAAATCGTCACTTTCAAACATTCTTCAATATCCGACGCACAAAGCACCCTTTAGCGTCCATATGAGACGCTTCGGTTATGGGTAGGTTTAGGCGTCAACACATTATACAGCAAAAAAAACATTAAATGTAAGAGATCTGTCCACTGGCTGCCCAATTGTATTTAGGGAAATAGTTCTAACATCAACGAAAAGAGGGGTGACTCAGGGCAGAGAGTCAGGGCAGAGAATGTTGATATGGTACAGAACACAACTCATAGACTTTATCAAATCTATAAAAATTGGAAAATTTTACATTTGGTTAAAAACCCCAAAAGACATTGTC
Organism: Leuciscus leuciscus; assembly: GCF_965113295.1. Lineage (NCBI taxonomy): Eukaryota > Metazoa > Chordata > Actinopteri > Cypriniformes > Leuciscidae > Leuciscus > Leuciscus leuciscus. The sequence continues at coordinate 54,784,927 of NC_138726.1, read as the reverse complement.
TCCACAGACCGTCACATGTCCTTGTGTGCAACATATTTACCCCCGGCTGAATCACACTATTACAATGAAGAAACCTTCTCCATCCTGCAAGTGGAGATCAGCCATATTCAGACCATAGACTGTAAAAAAAACGGACAACGACGCCCCTTCGCTCTCTTCCATTGGTGAGAACTGAAGCCGGCTATCCCAAGGAATGTTTTGCAGCTTATTATTGGATCCAGAACAGAGCTTTTTGTGACAGCTCCTGTTAACAATATTTTTCTGGGAAGTGTAGATGTTTAAAAAAACAAATATCCAAGTAATTACATTAGAAATCTTTTGGTAAAGGTTACGGGATCTCCTGCTAAACATTTTTGGACATCTCCTTATAAGGATATTGATTGGGAAAAAATGTGGTTGATGAGTAATAAATTCTGTCTTAACAATAAAATAAAAGAAGTATCTTTCAAAATGATACACAGAATATATCCGGCAAAAAAGACGTTAGAAAGATTTAAGATTGATATTGAGTATTCATGTAATTTCTGTGGCTCAAATAAAGAAACTATTGAACATTTGTTTTATCATTGTGTGTTTACTAAAATGTTCTGGATGAATGTAGCCTACAACATTTTATTGAAAGGAAAACAGGTCAGTCATTATATTTGCAGGAGAAGGACGTTCTTCTTTACTTTGAGGACATTAATTTGGAAAAGGACTTGATTTTCTTTGTACAACTTGTTTTATTTTTAGGAAAATTTCACATTCATAAAAGAAAATGGACTGACAGCAAGCCATTATTTAACCTATTTCTACAAGAGCTATCTCATTACAGCACCACCATCAATGATCTTAAACAGTCAAAGGCTTTAAAAACAAATTCTAGAAAAATTCCTATGCAACTAATGTGTTTTTTGTATACTCTTTGTAACCTTATTTCTTTTAATGTTTGTACCCCTGGCAAACAGTTTTGTTCTGTACATATTATTTAATAAAACATTTTGGGACCAGACCTGCGCAGTAGTGAGCAGGAAGTAAAGCCGCGAAATCAAGGCCCCGCCCTCACTCTCGGTGTGAAATAATTAATTATAGAAATTTAGATATTACATTTAAAGCTCCAATCTCCTCAGTCCTCCGAAGATCCCGAAAAAAAAGTCTGTTGGTGCCGTGACTACTTCGCTCAGAGAACCTGTCAATCACAGCTGTCAATCATGACGTCACACCACCGTTTTTATAGCATCAAATAACTAACTAAAAACCAACTTATTTTAAAAACAAACACTTGAATTTACATTAGCGTGATAAAAACTACAGTAAATGACAGAAACCACCTTTGGAAAGTGTAATTAAATTGTTTAGTTGGTCTCAAGTCCCATTGAATAACAAGGGGAGGCGGGGTTTATGACCTATACTAGGACCAGTCACCGGGGGGCGATCGAGACGTTTTGGCTTCACTTTTCAGGGCTTGTGCGGCACGCTTGATTCAGACAAAAGGAAATGTATAAATGTGTGGCGATTTAAATGCCAGAACTGGAAACAAACCAGACTTTGTCATCCCTCAGGGAGACAAATATATTACAAACACCAGCCATGCACCCTCTGCCCTCATACCACCTCAGAAATAATTATGACAAATTCACAAACAAAAGTGGGAAAAGCCTACTAGAGCTCTGTCGATCACTGGGCCTGTATATAGTGAACGGTTGCATACGGAATAGATTATTACAGACATTGACCCAGTGCATCTCAGTGCATTCACAGTCAGTCCTCAAACGCCTGTCAGACCACTGTAAAATGACACTATATCTAAAACGAACTCAAACCAATGAATCACGCAGACAGTCTTATTTTTACTGAGACTGCAACAATCCTACAAGTGGACAAAAACAGCACAGAAAAATATCAAAATGCAATAGAAAGTCAAACTACCAAATTATTATTGGACAAATTTATAATTAACACATATCCAGAAAATAAAATAGGCATAAATCTGGCACTACGTGACATTACCAACATATTCCACCAATCAGCATCCATGTGCAATTTGAAAAAAATCATCAAAAAGGAAACCAAAACGGACATCTGGCGCAACTGTGTCTCCAGCTGACCCGGGTTCGAATTCGACTCGAGGTCCTTTGCCGATCCCATTCCTCTCTCCCCACCCAAAAGCTTTCCTGTCAACCTTCACTATCCTTTCCAAAAAAAAAAAAAAAGGAAACCAAAAAACACCACCAAAAAACACCACCAAAAAACACCACGAAACGTGGTTTGACAGTGGAAAGATTTCATACTGTTGTTTGAAAATGTTTGCACTCAATCAAAAACACAGATCCTGACAATGAAGAACTCCGCAATCAATATCATGAAGCTCTTAGAGTGTACAAACAAACTTTAAAGTGTAAATTGCAGATAATGCAATGTGCTTAATAACCGCCCACCATTGTTTTGTATGTTTTTTTTTTTATACCAAAATGCTGAATATAATATGAAAAGTTGGTACTTTTTACAGTGGTTTTAAGCACTCCCCCTCCCTTCCACTAGGCTGGGCATGACGTCATAAAAGGGACTCCAAGCCTAGAGTGTGGTCACAGAATTATTTCACAACTATTGTGTGTTATAGGAGGAGTTGTTAAGCCTATTCCGTACAATTTTGTTTAAGATTCTAACAGAACTGAATCAGCCCAAAGCAATGTGGTGGCAGAGTTGTATTGGAATTGTTGAATCAATCCGAAGTAGTGTGGTGGCAGAGTTATATAAGATTGGTTGTTTCTAAAGTAACTGAAACAAATGTGTATGTTTCTAACGTACTTGAAACTGATTGTGAAAGTTGTTATAGTTCTGAGGAAATTCTATAGTAACTGAATAGACCCAAAGCAGTGTGGTCACAGAATTATTTCACAACTATTGTGTGTTATAGTGTAGGCTAGTGAGTCTGACGCGCCGTGAAGTTTAAAACAAGAACCTGAAACAGTGTGGTTTTGCCTGACGTACTGTGGCAGTGTGTTAAATTTGATCAATATTGTTTAAGCCCGATGTACTGTGGCTAACTAAGTAAGTTGTTTTGAGAAAATAACATAAAACCTGACGTAGTGTGGTTTTGTCCTATGTACTGTGACAGTGTTAAATAAAAATAAATAAAAAATAAAAATAAAAAACATTTCTTACTGTTCTGCGTAGTGAAATTTTAGGTCGAAAGGACTGTGGCCGTGGTTAAGTTAAGAAGCCTCGGTAGTGTGGCTATTTTGTTCATTTGCGTCTGAAGTAGGCTACTGGAGCTGTGAATAATTAGACTAATGGATATCTTAAGGCAACTAGAAAATGTGTAGTCATTTAAATCAGACGTTGTGAAAACACGAGATACTGTAAAGCCTGATAAGACTTTTGAAAATGAAAGAAATGATTGTTAAATACATCGCTAAACACGGTTCTCAGGGAATGTTTGACGGAATAGAGAATATTGTAGATAAACCGTACAAGTGGGCTATCTCTAAGTTTGAAAATGATCCCAAAATGCCTAAGAACAAAAATGGGAAAATTGCTAATGCGCTTCAAGCACTTTTTGCTTCATACAAAGTAACTAGGAGGAGAGTAGATGAGTTAGAGGCTGAAAATGAGCGACTCAGTGTTGGGGCAATTTCTACAAAAAATTACCTGGCTAGTGAAACGATATGGAAAGAAGAAAAGGTCAAGATGCAGAATTAGATTGCACTTCTTAGAACTAACAATATTATGCTTAAATCATCAGTGGAAACATTGTCCAACAATTTGGAGGAAGCAAAGGCGGCTTGTCAGTTTATGATAAAGAATGGCACAACTGAGAAAAACCATAGTAAGACATTGTTAGGTGTCACATTGTGTAACCCAGTTCCAGAAATGCCAGATTTGCAAGAAGACAGGGCTGAGGTTTGGGAAAAAGATTCTAAGTCATTCAGTAGCCAATACTCTGACTGTAGAATCAGATTTCCCATGGCACCAGTCCATACTACTACGACTACGCGTGCTAGTGAAGGAAGGGACGAACCAATAACCTCTTCCATAGTCAGAGGATTTAATCCAACTGAACTAGAAACTGTGATCAATAATATTGGTAAATTTGATCCTGCCAAACAAGATCCATTAGATTTTCTGAAAAACTTGGAGGAATATACTGAAGTTTACAATTTAACAGATGGTGATGCATGTGTTTTGTTAAGAATGTGCTTGCCTGACACTTTGTCTGGAGCCTTAACTCAGAAAGTAAAGGACAGAAATGCTAATAAGTCAGAGAGAAAAAAGGCACTGCTTGAAGTCTTAGGTGTGATGTCAGTTAATTGGGATAAAATATCTGAGATGCACATGAGGAAAGGGGAGCATCCAGCAGCATTTTCAGAACGATTATTGGAGATGTTTAAAACTTTCAGTGGCCATCCTGATATTACTAAGAATGAAGTCAGTTTCAAGTCTGCCTTGATTAGCAAATGTGACCCACTCACCCAGTCTGCTGTGACAATGCTTGTGACACCACTCTCTGAATATAATGACATTATTGCTAAAATGACACAGTTTTACAACAATAATGCTAATGCAAATAGTCAAATGAAAGCTGCCAAATCTAGTCATCCAGTTGCAGCCTTTGGCGGGAGAGAATGTTCTACTACATTGTCTAATGGTTTCCATCATAGACCAAGAAGATTTGCAAGAATAAATTCAGAAGGTGTTATTCTTTGCTATGCATGTGGAAAAGCTGGTCACATTGCTAGACATTGTCAAGACAATGAGAGACCTCTTCAAAACTTTGTCTGTCATGCATGTGGAAAGGATGGTCACATTGCAAGGCACTGTTTGGAGAAAAGAAAGGAAGATCAGGAAGTTGTTTGTTTTGCTTGTGGAAAGATAGGACACAAGGCAAGACAGTGTCACTTTTCACACAAAATAAAGGGCTATCGTGGTTTGCTTAAGAAAATAGGCAATTTAGAAACCCAGTTGGCGCTGTTGAAAGGTAATAAAGAAGTCATTCACACCTTGTCAAACATATCACTACACGAGCAACATGACAGTAGCTCAGTCACAAGCAAATGCTTATGCAAATTAGAATTCGTTTTATGATAGTGTAACAATATCGACTCGGGGTAAATGTGAATTAGCTCAAGAATATAGGGAATTTTGGAAATATTAATATTTATGACTCATGGTCATAATTCACAAGTCGCATGTACATTTATTTTATCAATTATCGAGATTACCTTGTTCTGTACTGTCTGATCATTACAGTTAAGAAGGGGGTATCCCTTTTCAAACTCCAAGAAAGTTTGTCTTCTGGCCACGAATATCAAACTTTCTGAGTTTATGAATTAAAACTACTCAAGGTAGTCAATATCGAGCTTGTAGCTTAGATCTTTTAGTTTCATTGACTTTTATAAGGTGGGTTTTCAAACACAGAGACAATTAAAAGTATAAATGGGTTTATTAATAAAATGGCACACACTAGAGATTATATAAACTACAAATATAAACGTACGTAAAAATGCAAACAAACAAGCAAACATTTAACCAAACAAAACATAAAACATAGCGTTATCAGAATGAAATGAAATGAAAGGAAGAAAGATATAGAGAGAAGGGAAAAGCTAGTAATTATTACATACAGAAACCTAAGTTACGAGACACCTGGAACAGCTTTTATAGGAATCAATATACTTGCGAGTGCTCTTTCTGGTCAGGCTGAAGCTGATGCAGGAAGCGAGGATGGTGTCCTGTTTCTGCTGCGTCTTCCGGTGTCGCGGGAAGCTTGAAAGGCTCACTGAATGTAGTGTTACCGGAAAATAAAGTTCATCTCCCGGGATGGGAGAGGTTTAAGGTCTTTGTTGCAAGGGACGCAGCTACGACTCGAACATGTGCTCGCTCGATGGAGAAGGCCAGGGCCTCCTCCAGATGTTCCTTTTGGAGAAGCGCTGCGCCGAGGAAGAGGGTCAAGAGAAGTTGGATGAGTTGAGAGAGAAGAGAGAGAGTTGGATGAGAGGGTTTGGACTTTTATCAGTGTCCCATGTGCCGTCCCCTCCTTCGTGTAGGACGAATCAGCTGTCGAGATTTTTCGAGCGGGAAGATTCCTTTGTCCGGTTAGACACGCCCACTCGAATGAGTCATGATTGACTTTAACTTGAGAGGATTTTCTCCAGACATATGAACTTATAAAACAATGCGCATCACTGAATTCTGCTATCGGAATTCAACTCCGTTAGATTAAGAGAATTACAAAGATATCAAAAATAGAATATAGACGTTGTAGCGATGCAGAGATACATTAGTATGCATTAGTATAGGCAATAGCAGTTCTATTAATGTTACAAATAGGACATATGCTTTCCTATGGTTTACACACACCTCTTAACACACAAATTTATATATTTAGTACATTTAAGAGTGGCTTTATGGGTAAAAGTCCTTTTCTGAAAGGGGGTTTCTGATTCAAAGTCCAGAGTGTGTTTGTGTGTGGGTTGGTGGTCAGCTTTTATGACCTGCCAATGAGATCGGATTACGGGATGCGATTCTACTGGGAGAACATTCTTCAGAAATATATTTCAGAGCCAAACACTCGAAGATCATAACTATATGATCAAAACAACATTAATCACACATGCATAATGGAATTGTACATATATTTAAAAGAAATATTGCTTATCCTGGGTTACACACAAATGTTGGTCTCTTGGTGTGTGTGTGTGTGTGTGTGTGTGTGTGTGTGTGTGTGTGTGTGTGTGTGTGTGTGTGTCTGCGTTGGAATGTCATGAGGCTGTAAAGTCACAGGGAGTCCATGCTGAAATGGGGGGGGGGCGACAGACACCCCGGCGCTGGTGAATTATTCCGTGGGGAATTATTAACCAGCGCTGTTTGGACAAAGAAGATGTGTTCGACATCACATGATTCACTTAATGTGAAAAGCAGATGTCATTGTTGCTACAATAGTAACACATTGTAGAAAAAGGTTTACTATAAAAAGGGGGGTGATTCTTTATGATTTATGAAACATGTTTTATTAGCATTGATATGTTGTTGTAATTTATAATAAATGTTTTAATGACATTATGTTTAGAAATCATTTTTAAAATAATTACTGAAGTTTTGAGATGAAACTTCTCTGACTTTGATGTTTGTATGTGAAAAGATGCTTGTGGGGGAAAGGGGGGCAACCTCTTCTTTTGATTATAGTTTCAGATTTAAGCATCGAGATGTTTGTCTGAAATGTGTAACCTCCTGGAGAAAGATGATCTGGTCGTTTGAAGGACGAGAAGGAAGTAGAACCAGTGGAGCCAGGGGATTTTCTCAAGAAAAAGAACAGAATACAGAGATTTCCAGACCTGCAAGATCCAGAACTCCTGACCTAAAAGACCTAGAAACCCTGAGACCCACCATGGGATGGATGGAACTGATGAAGAGGCACAGACTCGAACAACACCAGTGACTGCTTCTTCTAGAAGGACTAGAAAGGACGCTCCAAGTGGAAAAGAATGGACAATGAGAAGTGAAACAAGAGAAGATTTCAGAAACAACCCATTTCAGAGACTATGGACAGCAGTTTTTCCACATAGAGGGAAAACAAGTGGATAAAGGATGTCCACACTGAGAAAATGGACACAATACATATGACAAAATGAAAAACCACACACACACACGCACATTATATTGTCTGTTGATTGTTGATTGTTTGAGTTATCAAAACCAAACAATATGCTAACATCACTGATGCACATTTTGAGAGCCAAACAAGGCCTTGAAGAAAGACAAGATTTTTTGCAAAACAAATGCATGATGGAGACTTAGATATGGCCTATTCTGATTTAATTTGGAATGTAACCTTTAAAATGGCTGTATGTGTATGTAACTTTCTTATTATTTGCCAATGCATTATGTTAAGTGTTCTGTTTAAACGTCGAATTGCAGATAACTTAATGATCGCTTTAGGACACTCCTACTGGCTTTGATGGTTCTTGAATGTCTTCTCACCCACACCCAATAAAATGTTTGTATATCATATTGCCAAATTTTAGAAGAGTCTCTGATAATTCTGCCCAATTGGATGGAGTTGTGACCAGTGTGCATGAGGTGTCGACCCAAAGACGGGTAAGATTCTCCGGTGGCGAGAGGGGGACAACCTAAGCCAGGGCTTCACCGCCACTGGGCACCTGCCCGATAGAGAAGGGAGGTGTAGTCTGTGAGAAGGGAGTGGATGTGATGCTTCTTTTGGGCCAAGAGCATCAGAGAGAGGACTGTAAGAAATTGTAGTCTGCCTCGACCCAGATTCCACTCCAAACTATACTGTATTTTAGAAGGAGCTCATCCCCAAAATGGCTTAATTATCACAGAGATGAAAGAAAGTCAAGTTATAATGTTTCTTCACCATTTTTGGTTGATCACATCCTGAACAAATGGTAGTCAATTGTAGAATGGGACTGGGTGTGGGACACAGAGAACCTTCCCAGACTATGGGGTGTCACAACTTCATTAACATACAGACCACAGTTGTTGCAACAAGAGCAACTTCATTTACATTAAGAACAGGATAAAAGGTTTAAGATTTGGATGTTGGGGGTTCATTCTGACGCCGGTGAACCCAAAGTGCTTCGTGTACCTTGCCACTGCTATGCTGTAATAAACTTAATTTTTGAGATCTTCGAAGTCCACATAATTTTTTCTTACAGTTTAAATATCTGGGGATATTTATCACCGGTTCGCTTAAAGACTTGTTTTTTAAGAACTTTACACTACTTTTGGAAAAATGCAAGTCAGATATTGCTAGGTGGAGTTCCCTTTCCCTTTCTGAAATAGGTCGTGCAAACCTTATTAAAATGGTTATCCTGCCGAAGTTTTTGTATCTTTTCCAGCATCTTCCGGTCTGCATTAATACATTTTTCGCTATAGATCAGCAATTGAATGGATTCCTTTGGAATAACAAACCAGCTTGAATCTGAAGGGGATTTAGCACTGCCAAAATTTCGATACTACTTTTGGGCATGTAACATCCATAAATTACTATATTGGGTTGGCCTTAAAAGTTGTGCCTCTTGTCCGCCCTGGGTGCATATAGAGATATCTTCCTCTCGTTATTTACTTTCTAATATCTGCTCCCAGCTTCCCCTTGGGGAACACAAAATCTCGAGCAATCCAATAGTTATTAATACTATTAAGATTTGACATCAATTCAGAAAACAATTTGGTCTACATAGAGCATCGATTCATATGCCAATTTCAAATAATCACTTATATTCCCCGTCCCTTGCAGACAGCTTCTTTGATATTTGGGCAGCTAAGGGTCTCTCTACTCTAAACGACCTGTATGAAAACGAAGTCTTCTCCTCTTTCTCTTCTTTATCAGCTAAATTGAACCTTCCTAATAGTCATCTTTTTCATTTTTTTCAAGTGAGGCACTTTATTCAAAAGTTATTTCCCCATTTTCCCAATCGTCCACCCTAATCAGAAATTGATTCAATTTTCACCTTCGACTCTGGTCAAAGACGACTGATTTCAACCATTTATGGTAAAATAATCTGCTTGGGTGGGGGTCTGTATTGCTGTGTGGAACTGTTCTGTTGATTTTCTTTCAGACATCAAGCGTAGCGTTAGTTCTGGCAGGTCACGTTAGTCAAGCTCGCATCAGCTGACTATCAGCTGATCCACATCTACCTATAGGAATACGACGCCTATCACCGTATACATATATAAGCTGCTTCAGTATTATCCGCAACTATCGCGTTTCTCAGGAGCGAATTACCCTCCTCCATCCCCAGCTCCTCCTCTCATCAGTCAGGATTTGGCATTCTGATTCCCTTCGAATCAGAATAAATTCTCGAATTATGTCGTACTTTAAAATCTTGAATTAAGGATATCTGCAATACATTCATGTTGGTTCTGTTCTGTTTACCCCAAGGGGGGTTATTGCTGCTCTCCCTGCTCTTATCCATGCTAGGCTGCATGGATGCGCAGGGAGTTCTCGCCCAGAACGGAACCATACCGCCAATCCAAATTGTATGCTAATTGTCAATCATATATGACGATAGTGGTCCTGACAGAAACCTTGTTTCATTTTACATCTATTGTAACACCCTTTATATGTCTGCAGAAAACGTAATAAATAAATAAATAAAAACATCTCAAATCCGTTCTCCAGCAATCAGGCATCTCAGTGCAGAATTTTTCCAGTCACTCATTCCTTGCCACTGTTGCTCCTTGCCACTGTTGCCTTTGGCTTGCTCAGTTGGGGATATTTTGGGGATATTTAATTTAATTTTATCAATCAATAAATTCCACTAGAAACAAACCTTGTTGTATTATTTTAATTTAATACTGTGAAGCTGCTTTGATTCAATCTGTATTGTGAAAAGCGCTATACAAATATACTTGACTTGACTTGACTTGACTCATTCCGCATTGGGGCAGCACCCTCAGAAGCCCAAAAAGGCCTCTCCCAGCAGCAGATCCAGACTCTCAGAAGATGGTCTTCAGACGCTTTCCAAAGTTACATCAGAACCAACCGGTTCCACATCAAAAAAGCCCATCAAACCCGCTTCGGCTTAACATACCGTGAGTCTTGATATCCCGTCGGATGCTGCGAGAACTCTCAGGTTGAACATCAATGCTTTACTTTCTGTCCACCAGCGAGGCTTACCCATCCGATGCTGTGAATCTTGATCTCCCGTCGGATACTGCGAGAGCCTCCTGGCTAAACATCTACGCTTTAAATTCCTTCTGCCGGCGAGGCTTACCCATCCGATACCATGAGTCTTGATCTCCTGTTGGATAGGGGTGGCACGGTACATGAAAAAACACCCGAACCGTTCGGTTCACTTGTCTCGGTTCGGTGCGTGTATGCGTCGCACGGTTCGACGCATGCGCAATGTAGCCTCGTGCCCGTGCGTGTGCGCAAGCCACAAGAGAACACTGTATCAGTGCCACTGATCGCAGCGGCAACGAGCACTTTGATCACTTGATAAAAAAAAACACATTTCAGCGCTAGATTGCTTCTTATTTAACAAACGAACGAAAAGAATGCTCTGCTAGTTAACTGGAGATGCTTTATTTATTTGTATTGATACATCCGTGCCGCGAGATGTTTCAAAAGTGGTGGGGACAATATCGACCCTGGCAAAAAATGGTGGGGACATGTCCCACCCGCAAATTACGCCTATGATGACGAGACACGAGGAGATATTGACAGAACTGTTCGACACAGCCCACGTAGCTCTCACTACAGATGGATGGAGCTCCAGGGCCACTGAAAGTTTCCTCACGGTAACCGCTCACTCACTCACTATATTACTTCGAAATGGGAAATGAGAAGCTGCGTTTTGCAAACACGCCCCATTTATGAAATACATAAATAATTAGATAATTAAGCTATATATCATATGCTGAAGTACACTTTTGGAGTGTTAAAGATTAAAAGAAAAAATAACTATAAGAACCGTACAGAACTGAAAAAAAGTTACCCTAAAACCGTGATACGAACCGAACCGTGGGTTTTGTGAACCATGCCACCCCTACTGTTGGATGCAGCGAAAGCCGCCTCCTGGTTAAACATCTATGCTTGCTAGGCATCTTAAATTTCTTTCAACCTGCAACCAGCCGATAGGACCCTCTCATCCGACACTGCAAGCTGCTCGCCTTGAAAGCAATATGAGCCATCCTGGTCAGATAGCTAAATCATGCAGATGGCTAAATCTGCTCTTTAGCTTTTTGGGAGAGTACTCTGTGTTCGGGCCAAATTCCGAGCTCGGAGCCCTCCCCCCGGACAGCACACCAAATACGTATAAAGCTGTACTCCATCTAATTATGTAAGTGTGAACTCGTGAACGATTTTTAATATCAACAGAAAAATATAGGGTGAATTCAGGTTAATTGGGACACTTTATCCCAGTCATCTCAATGGCAAAAAGTGACCCAATCAACCCGAATTCACCCATACTGGGATAACCTGGCTTCTCTTGAGACCCCACTGTTTCACAGCATAGTAATGACGTGACGTGACGTCAGAAACACAGGTGATTTCAAACCGTGTCTTTTTTTCACTGCAGTTTTAAGGAGAAAATACTCAGCAATTAACCTGACGTCTTCATACTCAGATTCTAATCAGAATATGAGTCTGATACTGCTCCATTGGGCTGTGAACCAGGAAAGAAAATGCCTCTGCACTCAATTGGATAGACCTACAACCAATCAGAGCAACGGAGTAAGTGACGTATGTTCTTCAGTTATCTTTCCGATCGACAAATGCCTTGATCGTGGTTCTCTGTTCCTCTTTTAAAATGAATGCGCTGTCGATATCTTCTATAACAGATACAATGGCGCAATCTACACATGATGTTTCATAAACAAAGTTCGGGAGGAGCACGTTCAAATAATCAATCCAATCAACTTGATATCAAACAATTACCATGTCTACCCTATCAGCATGAGAGGAAGCATATATTTATTCACTCTGTCAACTCACCTAACATTCCTTGACAGTTTTCAGCATCCCTCCACTCACTCTTGGCTTGTTCTTCCACAGCCTGGAATACGGGGGGAGTACTTTGGGTTCGGGCTGAATACCGATCCCGGAGCCCTCTCCTCGGACAGCACCCCAAATATGCATTTATTCTATCTGACTTATTTGTAAGTGTGAACATGTGAAATCTCAATTCTCCAGCGGCAGTCATCTTTGTTGTAAACGAATTCAACCCAAGCGCTCTTTGGTGACGTGGATGATTGCGTTACTGTTGATCATCTGTCCATAAAGCCCGCCCTGATAATTTGATTGGTCTGAACAGCTTTGGTTCGAGCATAATTGCTCCACAACGGATCAAGTCCAGACTGAACTTCCCAACCTAAAAATGTTGTGGGCGGGGCTAAGTTCGGCTGGCATCCAGGCTACTCAGCAATGGTGTTGACCTATAAATTTGCACATGGTTTGTCTTAAAGCATATTAAAAACACCACATAGACATATAAACAACATTAAACTGATTTTCACCACTGGAGGACTTTAAAATAGAGCCACAATACACAATATAAATAAGACAAAGAAGAATTTGCAACAAACAGCATTGGTATTTGCTCCAATGTAGCTCCAAAGTTTGCTGACCTGAAACAAATGACACAGGGTGTTTCACAAAAGCAATGTTAGCCCACTATGGTCGCAAGTTCCACTGAATTGTGTTGGTAACGAAGGAACATGCGACCATAGAAACGCACCCCAGTTCAGTTCATTTAAGCAGTTCTAAAAACTCTAAAATCTTTTATTTTATTTTTATTTTTTTATTTTTGGGGGGATTCAACCTCAATTTTATTAAGAAAAATCTTCATGTTATCAAAACAAATCATTACATATTGGCATGGTTAAACATTAATTAAATGCTAAACATGAATTCACATTTCTTAAAAAATATTGGTTGTAAAATTATTTTAACACATTAAAAATTGAAATGTTTACTTCATATTATTAGTTTTAAATATGTAACATTTTCATAAAGTTTTTTAAGTGTCTGTGACACAATTTAACAATATACAAAGAACAATACATGCAAATCATAAAATTTACAGTATTGAAGTCACAAAAACAAATAAAGTATGTAAAAAAAAAAAAAAAAGTTTTAATGTGACCAATGTTTGAAATCATAAAAGGACATAAAGGTGTATGAAGTTGATAAAATATCAGTTGGGGATATTTTGGGGATATTTAATTTAATTTTATCAATCAATAAATTCCTCTTGAAACTAACTTTGTTGTATTATTTTAATTTAATACTGTGAAGCTGTTTTGATACAATCTGTATTGTGAAAAGCGCTATACAAATAAACTTGACTTGACTTGACTTGATAATCCTCATGACATCACAGTGTTTGAACAGATTTAAATGGCAGTGATTCCCTGAAGTCAGTTAACCAAATAAATAATGATTTTTTATTTTTTTAGAATGGGGAAAAACACTTACTAAAGCTGGATAGATGAATGAATATATTTGAGTCAAGATTGAATTTAGCTGTAACCTTTTTAAATAGCAGGTGCTGAAAATATTAAAAATGTCACCATTCATTCTGTGCAGATCTAGGGACATACCCATGCAGGTAACAAAATATATATATTTTATTTAAATTATGAAAACTTTTATGAAATCAATTTTATCATTACGGGAACATTTATTTTGAATGGTCACTGAAATTTCGAAAATAAGTAGTTACTTAAAAAATAAAATAAAATAAAAGTTACAAAATGTTTTAAGAACATTATTAAAGACCCAATAACTTTGAACAAATGTTATATTAATGTTACTGGAAGAACATTTGTTCATAACGTTGAGAGAAAATTGGCAGACAGTTCTGAAAACATTGCCTGCTAGAACTAAATCATTAGGCAAATTTCATGGTTCTGTGGGTTCTTAGAAGATAAAAAATATTCCAGTGTCTCATTTCAATAAAGATGCACGATTTCTATTCAGAATGATAAAATTAAGCAGACCTCTTTGAGAAAGAAATGATGACTTTATCGATAGCTGATGATCACCATGTTTCCCCAATTTCCTTCAAGAAAGGTGTAAACAGCTCTATCATGACATCATCATTACGAGGGATTTTCTTCATGAGGTCTCTTGTCTTCAGCACTGACTGTAGTTTACCCCACTGTTTTAGCATTAGTTCTGCTAGATCAACTCTGTCTGTTCTCTCTATTGAGCTCATGGGTATTCTGTATTCTTCATTCTGTTTTAAGTAGTATTTCATTTTCTTCAGTTCATCATCAGAAAGTTCATTCAAGATATGAAGAAGAGTGTGACTCCAGTTGCGTAGAGCTGAGCCTGAAGGAATGTGATCAGATAAGCTGAAATTTAATATTAATTCACTGCATTGCATTCACAAATAAATTTGTACAAATATTGAAATTCAACAAAAACATGTATGATTGAATGGAAATTAACAATTCAGCAATGTGATGACTATTAATGGGAATTAATTTCCACACTACCTCTTCTTTATGCATTAATCATGCATGATTACTGCACCCAATGTACATATTTTCAACAATTTAATTTGAACTACATACTTACCATTTGAAGGAATATCATACAACTGTATTTCGGTGTGTCTTGAGTTCACCGTTGTGACGTCTTGACCGAGTTTACTACGATAGCCTGCATGTGCCTCATGTGGTCTCTGATGTCTAGCCATTCCTCGCAATATTTGTATCTTGTTTGTCAATTCTTCATTCTCAGTATCCCTCTCCTTTACTTTTTTTTTCAGTGTTTCAATCTCAGTATCTTTTTCCATTAGCTCTCTGTTTTTCAAAACAAGTTCTACCAGAAAGACTCGGGAGAGTTATTTCAATAAACCATACATTTATTGACAGCTCAGCAAGCTGATAATCTACAAAGTCATTTGGCGTAGGCCCCGTCCGTAGTGCATAGTCCGAGAGTATCGGATCTGCAATTCCTGCCTAAAGATGAAGGCAGGGGCGCAGCCGACCCCCCTCCTGGGAGGTATGGACGGGACCATCCTGGTGGTGGTGGGGAGGATGGGGGTAATCGTCGCTTCAGTATCTGCGAACTCAAACATGTGTAAGTACCGTGCTTTTATACGATAAGCATAATAATATGATTGGATAGAAGTGAAGCAATAAGTGACGTAATAATTGAGTCTTCCCAGCAGAACTTATGCTAAAGCTTTCATTTCTTCTTTCAATTCTGCAACTCTTCTGTTTTCGATCAGGACAGGATCTTGAGTTCTCACTGACTGTAGCCTCTTTATCTCCCTCTCTTTTTCTTCAAGAATAGTTTTTAATCTCCTTATCTCTTCATCCTTTGAATCGAGTAGCTTTTTAATCTCTATTTTGTCCTTATTTTGTTTTTCTTGATTTGACAGCAGCTTTTCCTTGAAGGTGGAGATCGAGTTGATTTTAGATTTGATCCTCTCAACAAGACCTTTCCAGTCTGACAGTTTATCACCCACATGTTCATCAGCCTCTCTCTGATCAGCAAGATTAAAACAAATCGCTCTTCCTGAGTTCTTACTCATAATAAGATCTTCAATTTTGTCAGTAATCTGTTTTCCATCATTTTTTCGGATATCCAAATATCTTTGTCCACACTTTTCAATTAAAGACTTAAGCTGCGTACTTCTAATATAATCCTTAATGTTGCAATGTCCCAGTCTTTCCGCATGTGTGAAGATCACAATAGTATGATTCCACAGCTCATCAGTAAGAAGTCTTTCTAGGGTGCTGATGGTCGACTCTGGTAGTTCAGAGTTCACTTTAAGAGCCAAGAGGACTGCATGAGGGCCAGTATTGTATAAGGACTGCACACAGTGAACAATTTCCCTTCTGGTTTTCTCTGATCTATGCAACTCTCCTTTCCAGCCTGGGGTGCGAGCCAGATGAATCCGTGTTCCTGATACATTACGAGTCTCCTTGACGTAATCACTTTTATAAGATGTCCAGAATGTAAAGACTTTTTCCCTAAAGATGGCATTACCAATAGTGTTTTTTCCAGCACCTTGAATTCCAATGAGCACAAGCTTAAGTTCTTCAAAAATGGGCTCAATTTCTGAAAGAGTGAATGTTGCATTAAATTGAAAGAAATTTAAATGTACTTTAAAGATGCAATCAGTAATATTCTGTTTATTTTGCACTGGCCAGGATGATATCTGAATCTTTACTGACACCTATACTGATTTTAAAGGAACACGCTGACTTTTTGGGACTTTAGCTCATTCACCGTATCCCCCAGAGTTAGATAAGTCCATACATAACCTTCTCATCTCCATGCGTGCCGTAACTCTGTCTGACGCACCCACCGCCAGCCTAGCTTAGCACAAAGACTGGAGGTAAACGGCTCCAGCTAGCATACTGCTCCCAATAAGTGACAAAATAACGCCAACATTTTCCTATTTACCTATTTACACTTATTGGGAGCAGTATGCTAGCTGGAGCCATTTACCTCCAGTCTTTGTGCTAAGCTAGGCTAGCGATGGGTGCGTCAGACAGAGTTACGGCACGCACGGAGATGAAAAGGGTATGTATGGACGTATCTAGCTCTGGGGGAAATGGTGAATAAGCTTATGTTCCAAAAAGTCAGTGTGCTCCTTTAATACTTTACAGTTCATTAATAATTCTGGTCTAAAGATAATGGAAGTGCATTGGTTTGTTGGGTAATATATAAAGTGCTTTCCCTTTCGAAAGGTGACTCGCACTGCGTCAATGACGCTTTGGAGAACGCCTCCTATGGAACTGGAGCCTGAAACACTTATCCAGTCACAGCAATCGCATTGACAGGCGAAAGGCTATGACGTCACTACTAGTGCGACACGGAAGTATTTATGGGGTGCCTTGAGAACATGTCATGCACTTCTTCGTCTTCAGGGGCTCTTTTGTCTGTATGCTTCAAACTGAAAACTTCAAAAGGTAATCACAGCTTGAGAAAAATACTTCAGGATGTGTGTGTATCCGTGTCTAAGATATTTGACACCTGATGACCAGAGCCGGATTATCCATAAGGGCACTTGGGCCAGTGCCCAGGGGCACCAACCATTCACAACCATTAGGGGGGCACCACATGACACAAGCTGTAAAAATATTTTTCATAAATTGTTATATTATTAACTTGAAATTCTTGAAAGACCATACATAACTCGTTTATGAACACTAATTTAACAATAATAATAATAATAAATTATAAATAAATAAAGATTATATGACCACTATCACTCCCCCCCTCCCTCCCTCCCCAATCTGTCAGAGTTGAGTTGGTCCACAACAAGTATGCGCAAATGTGTCTATTTTTTTTTTTAACGGCTACAGAAAATGAATCTAAATCCAAAACGGACAGATGTCAATTGAGTGGTTTTGCAGTTGTTATATAGGCCTATGTGTTAAAGATTTTATTTTGGATGTGTTCATTGTGATTATATTGGCTGGGTTTATAAAAGTTTATAAAAATTTAAAGGATCTTTGCTTGGTGCATTTGGAAACAAATCTTGTCTATTTCTAAATGTAATCGCGTGCATTGCTGATGATTATACTGTTCGTGTGTTGAAAAAAACTTCGATTAAACACACTCGCAACCAAAGCGGAGACGTTACAGCGTTGCCAGTGCACTGAGCGGAGTTTTGCCGCTGTAGTGGACACGCATGCTAATGTTTGCCTACGCGTCGGCGATGGCGCCAGGCGAATGAGGATATTCTTCTTGGGGGAGACAGGAGCGAGGAAGACTCGGGTGAGGAAGAGGACATTAATGAAGGTTTTTTGGGCAAACGTGAATTGACGCTGTCAATGAATTGATGTACATTTTGAATTGAGACATTTGAATATAGTGCTCACTGCTCATATGTATGTAGTTGGACAAGTTAGTAAATTACATTTGAGAAATCACCTTGATTATGTCGGGGGGGGGGGGGGGGGCTGCTGATGACACAAACAACTTGTGTGTTTACTGTTTGGGCTAAGAGCACGCATGATCAGCTCTTGAGGGAGCTGCTTGTGCCAACTATGAGAGAGGTGTTAATCTCTCACGCCCCTCTGAGGCTCTCGAGTGCTCTGCTGCCCAGCCCAAGAGAGCAGAAGATGGCTGATGAGGCTGAAGAGGATGTACAACCTGAACCCTCACAGCCACCCTGCTTCAGCGAGGCTTCAGCTGCCGTAGGAGCGCGTGAGGGAAGAGACCGCTTGTGGCAGACTTGACGAACGGTTTCTTTACGGCCATAACGCTCCAGGACCAAAGTCAGGCTCTTTCCCTTGACGCAGTGGACGAGCTGCGTCGCACCACAGATTTAGCTCTCTGGGCCACCAAACAAACAGCCGCCACGATCGGACACTCGATGATGGTGGCCAGGGAGAGGCATCTGTGGTTGAACTTGGCTGACATCGGGAGAAAGAAAAAGCCTTTCTTCTTGTTGCACCAGTGTCACCTTCTGAACTGTTTGGCACCTCCGTCGAGGCGGTGGTAGGAAAGTTCAGAGACGCAAAGGCGCGCTCGGCTGCATTTAAATCTTGCATAACACTGCGATCCAAATCTGTGCCTCCCCCACTTTTTTCTTATATGGAAAACTCTCTAGTGAGTCCATCGTTCATCCGAGCATCAAACAGATATTTCTGGGTGAGATGGCTTCCTCCCTATTGGGTGTTATTCTACTGAGGCCACCGCTCTGTCAAACTCCAGATAGAACTACAACGTCAAGCCTTGATAGCCACCTTATACTAGAGCAGCAGTTCTCCTCTCACTTTAGAGAGTCATTTTGAGATTATTGCTCTGAACTTCAGACATATAATGTTCGTGTGTCAGCCATCACAGGGCCACCTCGATATCTGGCTAAGGCTTAGTAACTAGGAATTTGGTGGCGGTCTGCTAAGCATTCTCGCCTCAAGCCTCTCAGTATCTGAGTGTAGGTTCCTTAGAGCAAGAGCCCATGAGGAGATTTTATTCCTGTAAATCTAGTTTTCCTAGTACTAGCCTCCTCTTACTACAAGAGTCGTCTAGCCAAGGCCTGCCTTTTGCATTAGGTGTAAAATTGCTAGTAGTGTTACAGGGTAGATAGCAGCATATGTAGCAGCTGTCTTCAAAAAGCCGATGCAGATATTTCATGGGCATTGTAAGGCCTTTCTCTCTAGAAAGTAAAAAGCAGAATGCTCTGGCCTCCGCCCTTTAGAGCCGAGTATAGTAGCTAGTATATCCAGCAAGGCCTTAAGTTGAAATAGGAATTTTCCACTGAGCCCCTTGAATAAAAGAATTCAAGTCATAAGGTCAAATGTCGTTGGCCACTTACTGAGGCCTCCATTCCCTTGGGTTTAGTAAAGAATAAAAAAACCAAGATAATAGGCCTAGACCCTGATACATTGCTCAGGGTCATGCTGATAGTACTACTCTTGTTAGGGTCATTATTTAGAGTACTTTGCTACCCATAGCTCGTATGTTATCACCCTTCACCACCCAGGCTCAGGTAGAGACAGATTAGTTACTCTCTCCCATTTGGGATGGTTGAGTATGCTCCCTTAGAGCCAAAGCACTGCCCGGGCTAACGCCCATGCCATTCAAACCTGCAGGCCTTACAGTAGGCCTCCTTGATAGTCCGGTAGCGTAAGATTGTACTCCCCTTGCTCTAAAGGGTCGATAGCACTTCTGCTGAGTAGACTGCCTGTTGGCAATGTTAAATAAGTATAACCAGAAATGTCTGTGAGAGCACCTGCTTCTGAGGCTAGCTCTGCTAACAGTCTCGCTATCAAGTATTTAGGCCTTAACAGGCCTCCTTGAGGGCAGCTCCCCAATGAATTGGATGCTTAGCATTGAAAAGGCATTAAGTATCACGTTGCAGGCCCCCATAGAGCCTCCCTGATTCTAGCCCAGAGCCTGGTCAATACTTTTTCAGGTTGAGAATAGTGTTCCAGAATCTATCTGAGGATCACTCTGGATGAAAACTTAGCTCCCTAAGTCTGGTCGGAAGGTCGAAGGACTCTCACGAGGCCTCCCTGTTAGGTCAGCCCTAGAGCTGGAGGTGTTCCCTTTATAAGGGTCCCTTTCAGAGTACCCAGCCTCCACAGGGCTCTGTAGCACTGTGTGGATCCAGCTTCGAGTAGAGTTACTCCCCTCATTAGCAAGGGTTAGAAAGCGTTATGCTGACTTCTACTCTCTAGGATGCCCATCTCTATGATCCGATTACTGCCACTATCTGCAGTCCCCCCTATTGGATGCCTCCACAAGTGAGGCAAATAATGTTAGAGACTCTGTTTAAGAAACAGACAGGTTGTTGTCCCCCTCAGAAACTGACTGGATGGGACTCCTTTTGGACCCCCTGGCCATATTCCCTTAAAGGAACTCCTTCCACGGAAGCTGTTGGTTCCAAGCCTTTGAGCGGCCTTGGTAGGCCTTCATTGTATCAGAGGCCTCTTTGAGGCTTATAGCTTGGGCAGTGCCCGTAGGTTGAGTTAGAGTTTGCCACATTGAGTGTCTCAGGTTACGACTGTAACCTATGTTGCCCGAGAACAGGGAACGAGACGCTGGGTCTTTCGCCATGCCTCGGGGATGCCTGCTGAACAGTCCCTTCAGACGATAAGTGGATGACATGTTCTGTAGGCGCCCCTTATATACAGTAGATCCAGGTCGCACTAGTAGTGACGTCATAGGCTATCACAGCTATGCTGTGATTGGATAAGCGTCATTGACGTAGAGTCTCATACCCTGTTCTCAGGGAACATAGGTTACAGTCGTAACCTGAGATGATTAACTAAGCAAAAAGTCTAGTCTACCATATTTTTCCACACGTGTTACAATATATAAATCAAAACAAAATGCACTGTGTTTCACAATAGGTCTGGATATAATTTGTATTGCAAAGATATTTCGTAAAGGGGTCATTGGATGCCCATTTTCCACAAGTTTGTATGATTCTTTAGGGTCTTCGTGTAAAGTTTGTAACATACTTTGGCTAAAATTCCTCAGTGGTTGTATAAAACAACACCCTTTTTACCTCCTCAAAAACAGCTCTGTTCACAGCGATCTGTTTCGGTGCTTGTCTCTTTAAATAATAATGAGCAACTGCTCACCCCACCCCTCTCTTCCATGGGGCGTATTGACACAAGACATGTAAAGTGCTGCCTTGGCAACCTGCTCAGCAGAAAGCATACAAATGGCTGAGGGTAGAAATATGCTAAGACGGGACAGTCCATCAGTGGTCGTGGGCGGAGCATGAGCAATATGACACCATATTGCTCAGAAAATCCAAACGGCTTGATTATAGAGCTGGTAAGTCCCGCCCCTTCCACTAACCCCACTGGACCTCTAGGTTGAAAAATCGTCAATGCAAGTGAATGTGAGAAAATAATTATTTTCTGGTCCCGTTTGAATTTTGCCATGAATGTGAACATATGTTGTCTGTGAATTTTTTATATAATTTTTCGTGTGAAGAATGCTACAATTTAGCGAGTAGAAGTTTGATACGGTTAGACTTTGTGTGAGAGCACTTTGTGGACTACAACTCTTCGCTGCTTTCGACGCGGAATCAGACGGGAATCTGAAGAAAGAACAGCCCATTTGGTTTGAATGGTGACATTTGGGTACAAAACACACAGGCATCTCGATCTGTCTCCATAGATTATCGCAGCATTAGCACCGTGATTTGACAAGTGGAGGGAAAATGTGTTATGGGGTGACGTCACATAGGCGACATGTAGTCTTTCTCGTTATGTCTTTTCTACAACTGCTAGCCAAAGAATTATACAATATACTGTCAAACTCGTAACATGAAAAATTATATAAAAAATTCACAGACAACATATGTTCACATTCATGGCACAATTCAAACGGGACCAGAAAATAATTATTTTCTCACATTCACTTGCATTGACGATTTTTCAACCTAGAGGTCCAGTGGGGTTAGCGGAAGGGGCGGGACTTACCAGCTCTATAACCAAGCCGTTTGGATTTTCTGAGCAATATGGTGTCATATTGCTCATGCTCCGCCCATGACCACTGATGGACGGATGGGCGGGACTTACCAGCTCTATTGACAGTGTTTAGACTTTTTGAGGATAAAAAAATAAGTGAATGGATTTTTTTCATTGTATGATGGTTGTGTCCACACACTGCAAAGACACATTTATGCAAACACCATATAAAAGTGAATTTTGCATCCGATGACCCCTTTAAATAATAATAATTCTAAATACACAGAGATGTGCATATACTCACCTTCATCATACCCTAACAAGGGCACCTGGTCCTCTTGTGCTGAAATAAATAAATAAACTAAATAAATCAGTTATAAAACTTATAAATGATCAAATAAATAGTGATATAAAAGATTCATAGGAAATTCTTTATTGTTATAGAGACAATAAAGAATTGTCTTCTGTATATCTGTATTGTATCTTTTTTTTTTTTTCAAACACACAACTTACATGGTTTGTTTCCCATTTGTCATGTCCCAGTCAGGGAAAGTCTTGATAGCTTCAGCTGATAACCTTTCCTAATGAATAGATTAGAATGAATTGAAATTAATTTTTAATTAATAAAGAAATTTCAAAGCTGGAAATATTTGTCAGTCCAAAAAACAGTGTTAAAGGGATGGTTCAGAGTAAAATCAACCTAGGGTCCTTTGCACCATGACATCGAGCCAAACACACCCCAGAAGCCTTTTTTTCCCTTGGTTCAACATTATTAAAGTTAGAGCTTATTTAGAGATATCAGACGAATGGCTTAGTACAGGCGCTATTGGCTCCAAATTTGTATCTCGTAAATTACCCCACTAATAATGCCAAGAATGGTACCAAACTTCTACAGTAGTACAAATAGGTTCTGTACTCATAAAACGAGGCACTGGAAAGTTTGTAAGTACATCAGGAGTTTATTTAAATAACACTTGCCTGACGGCTCATGCTACTGCTAACCCGGACTCAGAAATGAATTCTCTGAACCATCCCTTTAAAGCCTATCTTAAAAAAATGTATCACCAAAAAGAGGAAAAATACCTAATTTATGTGTTAGGATTCAGGTGTTTTGTGTGGGTTTGGTTGTTTTGTTTTCTCTTTGCAGGTTTCATTAGTGATTGGGCCGTGACCTGAGAACACCTGCATCCAGTCTTGGCTCCTATTTGAGCAAGCAAGGTGATTAGTTGAGGAGCTGCTAAGCTGTTGCCCTTCAGTGTTGAGAATGTTACTTTTTTGTTTCACAACCATACACTTCCTGTCAACATTCCAGTTATACATTGTTACGCTGTTACGCTGTTAAGCCTAATGGGAACAGTGTTTGTGCTGCTTTGTGCGGTTGTGTTTCTGTTTCCTCTATAGGTCCCGTCGACTGCTGATTGTGGGTGGGGGCAACTGCTTTAAAGACACCTTGTTTGACATCCGCTCTCTCTCTCACTCTCACTTCCGATCCGCTTCTGGTGGCAGACGGAGCGTAGCTCCGAGGTGTCTCATGTGCTCGGCCCGTTATGCCTCTTTATGGAGTTTCTCGTGTCGACTTCATGATCGTGTTTCATAAGCACGGTCCCGGCGAGGAATTCACGTTTGTTGTTTTCAGTTTATAACTTTATTTAGAGCTGGTGGTAATTGGTGATGGGTTTTCATGTTATTTAGTTTAGGATTAGTTAGGGTAGCAGTCAGAGGACCCGGAAGACTCACGGAGAACATTGTCTTTTGTTTTTGGACGGGAGGTAGGCCGGTAGTTCTCTTTCGAAAGCTACAATCGATGCTGCGCTGCTCAGCGCATTGGGAACATATTTTATCGTGACCAGCTGTGAATATTGTGTATAACACGTCAATGAAATTGACCCGGAGGTAACATAGCCTCGGTCGGTGACGTCATCGGCGCACCCCGCGACACGAGGCTATAAGTAGATGAGCCACAGGTGCATCGTCAGGTCTTTTGTCTTCAGACCATCACTGTGCATGTGTGAACGTCAAAACTCTCTCTCTCTACCTTTTATCTGCTACAGATCTTTGCTAGGAGTTAGTTTATTCAGGCAGTGTGCAGAAAATTTCTCATTTCTCAAGCCTTTTTCGCTCTCGTACATCAAAGAGTTTAAAAAGTAAAAAAAGAGGAGAAATGAGCCAACAAAATAATAAGTGTTGTGTTCCTCCATGCTCCCGTCCCATGTCAGAATTGGATACACACACTTACTGCTTTGTTTGTTTGGGAAAGAACATGCTGCCCTTGCATTTGAGCATGGTGATTGCGAGCACAGTGGAATGTCCACAGTTAAAGTGCTTCGCGTTCGCTTTGCTTATTTCAAAGGGGTAGTGCCCATAATGATTGTGGGGCTCGCGTGCGATCTGGCTGAGAAGCGAGAGACGGTGCGTCCCTATCGCTCGCTCTCTCTCCAGATCGCGATGTCCTTTTGCCTGACTACCGAAGCGTGCCTCGGCGCTTCTTCGGCTCGGGCAGAGGACATTGAATCTCGTGGGTTTGTCGCCTCCGAGTGTTTCTCCCGTGATGATAAAAGGAGATCGCTCGTGGCGATCGCTCGTGCAGTGGCCAGATTAATCTGATCACAACAAAAAGAGTCCCATAAAACAGTCTATAAATAAATAAAGATTGTAAATATTTGTGTCTTGTGTCCTCGACATCGAGCCATTATACTATCGCGGGTGCGAGGGCACGCGATTATATGATATTGCCTCAGTTTGGAGAGACGCTCGCGGGCTATTTCTCCCCTGGGATCACATTATCAGATGCATTTTCAGCGGTCAGGCTGGTACTGCGTTGTACACCATGGCCGTGTTAAAGGCATACCAGGTTGATTTTATGAAAGATTTAAACACAGCCTATCATCCAGACCGTGTTTGCTTGTCTGATTGGGATGTGTTTATTGCTGAGGAACTTCACAGTTGACGTTAACTTGACGTTAACTCGTTCATGGGAAAACCTTATTCTTCGTGCATCTTTGTGCCCTTGACGTATTAAGACCATCATGGGTGCGGGGGTGTGTGGTTATACGATGATGGGCCAGTCTGAAGAGACATTTTATTCTCTTCTTTTTGCTCATCGTCATTTTAGGAGGGTTCAAAAGCAGAGTGTAACGAGTTGCGCTCTCCCTCGAGAAAAACTGGGGACCTGCTCGTTGCACTCAGCAGCTGCATAATAGACCTAAGACTAAATCCTGAGGGTTGTTTTGTCCTAGGTCTGTGGGGGTGTGCCCCTACGGGACGAGACATGTAAATCAAACAGCTCCTACCTGACACCCTCACGAAACCACTGTACTTCCTCGCCACCTCTGGTGGTTCGGGGAGCAGCGGTTTCCAGCTAAATGTTAGATGTTCTGTTGCTTTTCTGCTGTCATCCAGGACACGGAACATCTAACATCCCCTCAAAAGGAAGTGTTAAGTTGATACCACTCTCAGAGAGTCTGGCAGCGTGGAAACTTCTGCCAGGTTTTTCTGCTTGGGTATTAAGTACAGTACAAATAGGATAGAATCCAATTTATTAATCGTCCTCCGCGTTTCAACGGCGTGGTATTCACTTCCGTGAGACCGGAACAGGCACATGTACTGTCACAAGAGCTACAATCTCTGCTGAGCAAAGAGGCCATAGAACATGTTCCTCTTCCAGAGAGAGAGTCAGGCTATTACAGCAGATACTTTCTGGTCCCCAAGAAGGATGGGGGGGTTGTGTCCAATCTTCAATCTTCGAGGCTTAAACCGTACAGTTAAAGCACTCAAGTTCAAGATGTTAACTGTAAAGACGATCGTGTCGTAAATTCAACATCACGTTTGATTTGTCATGATCGATCTGAAGGACGTATATTTTCATATAGAATATAGCCACAACACAGGAGGTTTCCAAGTTTGCTTTTGGGGGCAAAGCTTACCAATATTGGGTCCTTCCATTCAACCTAGCCATGTTATCTCTAGGGGGCTGAGGTCAACGCCAAGGGCGTACTCTCTCCCACCCTGAGGGTAACATGTTTGGGGTTAAATGGGACTCTGTCACCATCGGGCATAATTGTCTCCCGCTCGTGTCAGGACCAATTTGAACACCCTAAGCAACATCTAGCTAGGTCAGGACATTACATAGGTCTCATGGCAGTCCACAATGATTCTTCTGGGCCTTTTGCGCATGAGACCATGTCAGTTGTGGCTCAAAACGGGGGATTTCAACTACAATCCCCAAGGGCAAATAAAGGCAAGAACACTCGCTGAGTGCTTCGTGTCCTTTTTTAAAATCCATGTTTATGGTGAGTCACGCGCTGAACGCTTCGTGAACTTTCTAAAATCCATGTTTATGGTAAGGGTTACGCGCTGCAACTTCGTTCCCTTTCTATGTGGTTCAGACCCCGGTTCCTTGCTTTGGGTCCAACTTTAGGTGCGTCTTGCTGTCGCAGAATGCTAACGGCAGACGCCTCCCTGATGGGCTGGGGAGCGGTCTTAAGTGGTCGTCCAGCTCAAGGGGAATGAGAGGCATCAACTGCTTCAAGCTGATGACTGTATTTCTGGCCCTGAAATACTCTCTCCCTCAGTTGAGAGACTGTCATGTCCTAGTGCGGCACAGCGGCAGTCTCTCACATAATCACCAGGGAGGTTTGTGCTCACGCAATCTGAACAGAATAGCGGGGCACATCTTTCTCTGGGCCCAGGAAAAGTTCCTGTCACTCAGGGCAGTGTACATCTCAGGGCACCTGAATATGGGAGCGGATTTACTGTCCAGACAGAAACTACTGAGAGGGGAATGGAAACTCCACCCAGAAGTAGTCAAACAGATTTGGATATGAAGCGGAGGTGGACCTCTTCGCCTCTTATCAGAAAGCGCAATGTTCCCTCTACTTATCTCTGAATCACCCAGCCCCTGGGTCTGGATGCGATGGCGCACACATGGCCTAGGATGTGCATGTATGCGTTTTCCTCCAGTTTCTCTGCTCCCAGGAGTTCTAGCCAGAGTTTGGTTCTCCGAGATAATATCTCTCCTCAACGGCTCGCCTTGGACGATTCCGGAGAGGAGGGACCTTCTGTCTCAGACGGAGTGCACGATATTCCATCCCAGGCCCAACCTCTGGAACCTTCATGTTTGGCCCCTGATGGGTACCAACTGAGGGGCACTGGGCTTTTCGCCTGTTGTTGTTGAGACCATTCTCAGTGCTAGTGCTTCCTCCACTAGAAAGAGTTATGTCAACAAATGGAGTGTCTTTGAAAGGTGGTGTGTCATAAATAATGCAGATCCGGTCAACTGCCAGATTGCTTCAGTTCTGGAATTCCTGCAGGAAATATTATCATCTGGCACATGCCCCGCCACTCTCAAGGTTTATGTGGCCGCTCTTTCGGCTTGCCATGCCTTGGTTGACGGGGTGCCACTCGGGAGACATCCTCTGTTCGTTCATTTCATTCATGGGGACAGACCACTGAGGCCTCTCATAAAACCAAGATCCTATCATGGGACTTAGCTTTAGTCCTAGAGGGTCTGGTTGAGACTCCTTTTGAACCTCTAGAATCAGCGTCTGACAAACTTCTGACTCTAAGATGGTTTTTCTTATGGCAATAACTTCTTTGAAAGAATTGGGGATATGCAGGCTCTGTCGATTTCGCCACCCTGCTTAGACTTTGCCCCAGGAATGGTGAAAGTGATTTTGCATCCTCATCCTGATTACCTGCCTAAGGTGCCTTTTTCGACTGTACATCCTGTCACGCTTGAGGCCTTCTGTTCTCCGCCGTTCACGACGCCGGAACTGGATAGATCTCATAGACTGTGTCCAGTCCGTGCTCTTCAGGCCTACGTCCACCGCACTAGCCAGTGGCGTAAGTCAGAGCGACTTTTCGCCTGTTATGGGGGCCACAACCGATGGCTGCTGCCACTAAGCAGACCATGTCACATTGGGTCAGGGATGCTATTGCTCTTGCCTATGAGGCGCGCGGCCAAGTTTCGCCAACAGGTCTAAGGGCTCACTCCACCAGGGGGGTCGCCTCCTCTGCTGCCTTGGCAAGAGGTGCCCCTTGCGGTTTGTTTGTGATGCGGCAGGTTGGTCCTCTCCGCAGACATTCATAAGATTTTATAGTTTGGATGTTCATGCCACTCCGGGCTCTCATGTCCTTGAGTCGACATACAAGCTAATGTCTAGGCCTTCTTGCGTTCTTGTGAAACACACCTGCACAACCGTGGGGGTCCAGACATGTTCAAGCACGGCGGCATAGGTATTCTCGTTCCCAATGCGCTGAGCAGCGCAGCATCGATTGTAGCTTTCGAAAGGGAACGTCTCCGGTTACTTAACTGTAACCTTGTTCCCTGAGAAAGCGGAACGAGATGCTGCACTACTTTGCCGTGCTGAAGATGTCCCAGGACTGCTCTTCAGACAAAATATCCTGACGATGCACCTGTGGCTCATCTACTTATAGCCTCGTGTCGCGGGGGCGCGCCGATGACGTCACCGACCGAGGCTATGTTACCTCCGGGTCAATTTCATTGACGTGTTATACACAATATTCACAGCTGGTCACGATAAAATATGTTCCCAATGCGCTGAGCAGCGCAGCATCTCGTTCCACTTTCTCAGGGAACAAGGTTACAGTTAAGTAACCGGAGACGTTATGTGTGGGCAGGGTTTTCTTTCTGTTTTGTTATTTTCTTTTACCACCATGCTCTGCTTATGACAAATTATTCATCATTTAAATCATTTATAAATAAATAATTTATGCACCGTCACTGAATCTCTGTGGTCTTTATATGTTATGATGTTCCATTTCCATTCATTTGATGGGCTCGTAACATAGCCTACATCCATTCACCTGGATTTCATACTGACTGATATTACTGACATTTTGATTATGTTTTTTTGTTTTGTTCATTTGGATCGAATACATTTTTTTCTTTTGAATTTATTCCGCTGTGTCGTCTCCCCTTAATGTCACATCGTTTAGCCAGTTGTGACAAATGAAATATGAGCTGAATAAATTTCTGATGAAACAAGCTCTGAATCAACATGCACCAATGCTACATTTTTCTATCCTAATCATTTGTTAACAAACATGTATTCATTACTTCAATGAGCTAGTTGTTTCTGCCTTAAATGAATACATTGTTTAAATGAATACATTATTAGCTAACTGTGTGATCTGTATATATGCATTTCTGAAATACATAACTTGGACACAGTTCCCTCTGATAACGGAGCACTCTAGTCATGCATTTGTAAAACTGCTTTGAAACAATGTTTTGTAAAAAAAAAAAAAAACGCTATACAAATAAATGTAAATTGAATTGAATTCAATAAATTTGTACCTCAACCATCACATGTGTACTATAATGAAAATATAAATTTTCAAAATATAAGTTTGATTTAGTATCATTAGTTTCCAATTTCCTTTATGGATTTTTACGGATGCTTTTTCAATTAGATATATTTCCTAAATTCTTTACTAATGTACTAATTATTATAAAGTTATAGTTACTATAAACTATAAATAAGTCAAACTAAAATTAAATCAGAATTGATGGTAGGCCTACTGATAAAATCAATAGTGATAAAACCAATAAATTAATAAAAATGTGATTTTTATCATAAACCTCTTGATCATTTTGCTCTTATTCACAGATGATCTCTTCCTGATAATACACTGGTCTTAACAAATTACGTTCCTACGTGAACTGATTAAAACAACAGCGAATTTGTTCACTTAAGTTGTTTTGTTAGGAACTGCTAGAATTTTAAATGCAAATATTGCATCCACTTTAGTGTATTTAAGAAGAAACATGTTTGTCAAAATATTTTGCTTATACTTTCAAAATGCAGTATAGGCATACTTTTATTTTATCAAATCAATGAGCCTAAATCACAAAGTAATCATGTACAGTTAATTAAACTTGCATATATTAAATGTCAATTATATTTATATTAAAACAATAAATAAATAAATAAACTAAATAAAACAATTATAAAACAATTATATTTAGTCTACGTCAGCCTCCTCTCAAACTATATTAGAGCTGCTGTTTAGGTTGAGTCGTCTAAATGCTTTCACAAAACAGAAAGCATCGCAGATTGCTCAAGGTGGAAAATGTCCTGCTTTTGTCAGAATAATGATTTGAGATGAGAAAGTCCAAAAGTCATTAAGAAGTTTTATAGGCCTATTAATAATACCAATGTAGCACAGAATTAGAGATGATCATGGCTGTTGTGATTTTGGACTGCGCCACTGTGTAAAAGTTATTCACTGTAAAAGTGAATAGTAGATTTGTATGAATTCTTTACCCTTAATTGCCTTTTTCAGTCACCTTAGTCTGTAATACCTGATATCAGGAAATCTGCCTGGCAACTAGGGTGTGTTAGCAGGTGGAACTTTGGTGAAAGAAGGTGATATCTCTGGCCCTGTTTGGGATTGCCTAAGCAAATATTGGTCCACATTGCAGATCATCCGTCTCTATTTTTTTCCCCTTTGTTCTCTTCAGTCACGTGACCTGTTCTACAGACGTGGGCTGCATCCGAAAACCTCGACAGCTGACTTGTTGCCTCACTGCCCTGTCAGTCAATGGCTTCGCAGGCAACGTTTAAAGTCCCCGTGAAATCAAAATTGACCCTATTTACTTTGTTAGCGCATATTACTAGTCTTGTGGTGAACAATTAATCCGTGCAAGTTAAGACACAGAAAAAAATTGTTTGCCGGGGTAATCTTTAATCAAAGTCTGAAAAGTTACTTCCGGTCTGGAATGGCGGTCCCTCTCTGATGACATAGGCTTAACGGCTTGGGTTGAAAAACGCTTAACCACTCCCCTCAAACCGTTAGTCTGTTATGAGCGAGAGATGGAGAGGAGGAGCGCTAGAGTAAAACCCTGCCCTCTGTTCAATATTCCGTTTCACTGGGAAATACGTCACAACACTGGAGAAAAATCGTTTGCAACTTCCGGTTCACGGGGACTTTAAGCATGAAGATACCTCATGAAACTGATTTCAGACAGACTTCTGAGGCAGCGTAACTATTTGATGATCGATAACAAAACAGAAAGAGCTTTGGTGACAACCAATTGAATATTTAATTACTGCAATACTAACTTCTCGCTAGAAATTTCATCAAAAGTTGGAAAAGTTGGTCAAAATGTACACTTTACACACAAACTGACCACCAACCTCAAATTTCAGATGCCATCTTTATTTTTTAGCTCAACAGTCAGGGAATGGAACGCACAGGATTGTGGGACGGATCCATCTATGCTGCCTTCAAAAACTGCTCAGATGAAGGTATGTCAGGAGCAGTGGGGATTTCTTTAAGACTGCAAGGGAAGCTCGGCTTCCCCTATAATGTCCCCTATAATATTTTTTATGATGTAGGCCGAGAATTAATGAGCTTCCCCTCTTTGAAAGACCAGCAGCCGCCACTGGTCAGGAGACAGGATGTGGCACGATCATTGGATTCGGATGTGCCTTGTTACCTTCCTGCCTCCGTATTCTAGCTGCATTTTTCAGTTTACAGACGCAGCCATTAATTAGACAGAGGAAGCTGTCACGTTTTTTATAACCCTATAGTGAAGTGACGAAACATGCTACTATGTTGTTATGTCACTTGACATGAGACACAGATATCTTTCACCGTTTGTGCCCGCCCATTCATTATTTTATTCAGAATATTTCAATAACCATGAATATAGCCTACTCACTCGTTCATGTTTAAATGTGATTGTGGACAGGCAGTTGTTTAATCAAACAAATTACAAATCTAATTTGTGTTTGCACTGCAGTTCATGCAAATATTTGCCTTGTGTCTCAGATTTGTTAACTATAACTTTACTTGAACATGTTTCACAGAGTAAGACTAGAGCATGCTAATATTGGGGTGTGCATGACCGGAAGGTTTCACAAAATCACAACACATTGTATGCAGGGGACATTCAAATGCATAAATCTAAAATAAAGCTTTATCTGATCTAAAAAGAAAACTGATTAGTAGTAATGAAGAGTATAGTGATCTCACCATGCCTGAACTCTGAAGCATTTGACCAGCCAGTAAAACTACAAGTTGGAACATAAACGGGATATTCCTACATAATCCTACATTAAAACAACTATTGAAATAACCTCATTCAGATGAATGCATATCAATCCAACAATACCAGACTTGTTCATTACAGTAAGCAAGCTTGATAGTGAGTTTGGTCTTCTGTTCCTGATCAGATATAAAGCTAATATGTTTTTAAAAAGTGACTGCACTTTTTGGTGTAAAAGAAATCTCAGTGAAACACTGTAAAGAAACAAGCTATTTGTATTATTGTTGATGGTGCTGGCTTAATGAAAAACAATAGCCTACATTAATCTCCATTAAGTCATTAAATATTACATCACGGAAATAACAATAACAATATCCCTACTCGTGTTTCATCATACACATAGCAGTAAATAGCACCACTGGATTAAAATACATTTTAATACATATTACCAATAATATAGCTGGATATAGCAGTGGGCGAGTTACGCAAAACCTTTACCAATCTAGATTTGAATCAAGCACAGTTTATTTATTGAATGTTGATTTGGCGAATCATGTCATTTCAGAAAACGGATCACAAAACATTTCATCATCTTTTATATAGACTGATATATATATATATAGCCTATATAAACTAAAACTGAAAGTCTTTGACTTTGTAGACCTAGGAGGAGGATCTATTTAAGCTAAATTTTAAAGTTCAAATTATGAGTCATGAGTCAAAGTAAAACTGAAAGCTGCCATATGAACCACACATAACAATCAGTTAGTAGGTGAATTTACTACAGTTAATTTAATTATTTTAGTTGTTTAGTTAAGAACTGCTCGAATTGTCAATGGAAATATTGTATTTGGTGTATTTAAGCAGAAAGAGATATGCTTGTCAAGATAAGCTACTTTTGGTTTCAAAATGCTGTATCTCAATTTATCAAATCAAATAAATTAATCATATACAGTAAATTAAACTTGCACATTTTAAAAGTCAGACAACAGAATTGTATTTACTTACATTAACTTTCCCTCGAAGTGAGTTCGAGCTGCTGTTTAGGTTAAGTATGTTTTCACAAAACAGGAAGTATCAGATTGCTGAAGGTAAATTCCCTCTTTTGTCAGCATAATGATGAGAGATTGGATAACATCCAAAAGTCTTTGAGAAGTATCACTGTATATATGGAATAAATCTATTGACAGTTGGCTATAGCAGTGAATTAGAGATTATTTTATCATCTGTTTGTCCGTGTCTGTAAAGAAACCCCATTGCACGCCACCCATCTCTCTTTTTCCTTTGTTCTTCTCAGTCATGTGACTCATTCTGCAGACAGAAATAGTAACAATAGACCTAGACAGAGGAAGAGATCAGTTTTATAACATCAGTGTATAAACCTTGACATGACACAAAATATTTCACCATAACTTTTGTTGTTCATTCATTGTTTTCCTCATTCATTGTTTTACAATGAAACCATTCATTGTTTTACTCATAATATTCAATATTTCCTCTAGTTCCTATACTGACGATTTTCAACAGACTGCATCAACTCACTTGTTCCTGTTTCAATGTGATTTGTGGATAAGCAGAGAGTTGTTTAATCAAACAAATAGCAAACTTTTATTTGATTTGTTTTGTTTGCACTGCAGTTTGTGCCAATATTCACCTTGTGTCTCAGGTTATGTAACTTG
The DNA here is from genome assembly GCF_965113295.1 of Leuciscus leuciscus. Classification (NCBI taxonomy): domain Eukaryota; kingdom Metazoa; phylum Chordata; class Actinopteri; order Cypriniformes; family Leuciscidae; genus Leuciscus; species Leuciscus leuciscus. Next base: position 54,750,883 of record NC_138726.1, on the reverse strand, counting down.
AAGAGGTATTTTAATATTGTATGAGGTATTTAGAGTACATGTTAATATTGGGAAGTTTTTACATGAATTTATTTACAGTTTGTGGAGTCCCTTATGGACTGCATATTTAATAATGTTAATTTACTAATTACTATTTTATAAAAAAATCCATCATGACTACCAAGTAACAGATAAACTTCTGCCAAAAAATACTGTCAAGTCTTGGACGTTATACGAAATAAAGGTTTTCTGCCTTTTCATCCTACATATGACTGATTATAAAATTAATAGACTATAGTAAAAAAATAAATAATGAATCCCTGTACCACTCAATACACAGACCAAATCAGAAAGACTGTAAATTCTCATACAAAGTCAGTTTATAAGTGCCGTCTTATCAGATTCTGCGTAGCCTTTATAAAGAGCATTCTGACAGAAACAGTACGAACATGCAGGGACAAGAACAGACAAGCACAAGGCTGGAAAGTTTCACAAAAAGCACAAAACATCGAACACAAAGGGACACACAAATGCATTAATCTAAAATTAAGTATTACCTGATTTAAAAAGAAAAATAAGTAGGCTAATAGATTAAAATAATGGAATAGTAGTGATCTCACCATGAATTATGACCATTTAAGCTTTTTAGAGTGGAGCAAAACATTAACATAGGCAACATGTTGGAACACAAAACTGGTAAAATATTAGTATAGGCTATATGTTAAAGAGGACCTATTATGTCCATTTTCACAAGATGTATTACAAGTGTCAGGTGTCCCCAGAATGTGTCTGTGAAGTTTCAGCTCAAAATACTCCACATATCATTTATCATAGCTTGTCAAATGTTCCCCTATTTCCTCTCCTTCACTGGGTCGCCCGTCTCAGGTGCACTTTGAAGCCTTTAGTGGGTTCTTAGTAGCCTATGGGCGAGCTGGCGGTGCCACCTTTCTGCGAGAAGGCGGTTGTTGGTTGCGGGGTCGGAGCAGCATTCACAATGGCAGAGACTTTGCAGCGAGTTGTGTTAACATAGATTAGCGATTTAGAGAAGAGAAAACTTCAGAATAATGTCACAGAGTTAATTTATTAAGTTGTGTGAACAACACACGACATCCGTGTAGAAATGATGTTTTATTAACAAAGTTCGGGAGGAGCATTTTCAGATAATCAAACCTAATTAAACACGAGTGGAGCACGCTCAGTTATTCAACCCAGTCAACGAGTTAAGAGGTATATTCAGTGTTGGTCAGAATTATTTGCCCCCTTGGTAAATATGATCAAAGATGGCTGTAAAAAAATGTATCTCAATTGTTAATCCTTTTGATATTTTATTTTTTTTAAAGTGCAAAAATCTAACCTTTCATGGAAGTAAAATAATTGAAAGTAGGGGGAAAAATCACATTATGAAATAAATGTTTTTCTCCAAAACACGTTGGGAACAATTATTTGCCCCCTTTTATTAAATACTTTTTGCAACCTCCTTTTTCCAAGATAAAAGTTCTGAGTCTTTTCCTATAATGCCTGATGAGTTTGGAGAACACCTGACGAGAGATCAGAGACCATTCCTCCATACAGAATCTCTCCAGATCCTTCAGTTTCCCAGATCCATGTTGGCACTTCTCTTCAATTCAGCCCACTCATTTTCTATAGGGTTCAGGTCAGGGACTGGGATGGCCATTGCAGATGCTTGGTTTTGTGCTCAGTGACCCATTTTTGTTTTGGTTTTGATGTTTGTTTTTGGATCACTGTCCTGTTGGAAGATCCAAACATTGCCTATTATAAGATTTCTAGCAGAGGCTGTCAGGTTTTGATTTTTTATCTGTTGGTATTTGATCGAATCCATGATGCCATGTATCTGAACAAGATGTCCAGGACCTCTGGCAGAAAATTAGGCCCACAGCATTAAAGATACAGCAGAGTATTACATTTTACACATGGGGTACTTTTTATCCCTGTGTGCACCAAACCCATCTTAAGGGTTTGCTGCCAAAAAAGCTTTTTTGTTGTTGTTTCATTTGACCATAGAACCCGTCCCATTTGAAGTTCCAGTAGTGTCAGTTACTTTTCAAACGTTCTATGAACAGATGAAAAAAGAGAGAGCTTTATGGCAGCAAACACTTAATATGGGTTTGGTGCACACAGGGATAAAAAAGTACCCCATGTGTAAAATGAAATACTCTGTTGTATCTTTAACCTCGTGCACGAGCAGATCCTTTTCCTCTCTGGAGAAGCACTCAGTCTTTACGCTTGCAAATTGCGTCATGTAAATAGCAAAACCACCTTTGCAAGTGCAACTGAATTTTAAAGGGAATGGGAGATGAGACTCTGATTGGTTTATTGCACTTAAAGCCCAAAACACACCCATTACTCATTAAGAGAATAGGGACAACACTTTTAGACCATGCGTCGGGAGCGCCAACCATTTTTCCATTAGCAAGCCATTAGCAAAAGTGGATTCGGACTCGCCCTAAGTGCGCTTGCGCCGTGCACTTTAGACCATGCGCTTAAATCCTTAAAATAGGGCCCAATAATTTAAAGTCCCCCTGTAGTCAATAATTGTATCCCTTAAAACTCATAGTAATGATGATTTGCTATAGCTCGCCCGGACCTTGACGTGACGTCAGAAACACAGGCGATTTCAAAACGTGTCTTTTTTTCACTGCAGTTTTAAACAAAAAATACTCAGCAATGGTGTTGACTTATGAATTTACACATGGTTTGTCTTAACGCATACTAAAAACACCACATAGACATATAAACAACATTAAAAACCTGATTTTCACCAAAGGGGGGCTTAGAGCTACAATATAAATAAAAGTGTCTGACACACAATATAACAATATACAAATGTACAGTAAATATTGGATGTATGAGTATTTTTTGTGCTAAAATTTTAAGAACATTACTACAGACCCAATAACTTTGAACAAATGTAATATTAACGTTACTGGAAGAACATTTGTTCATAACTTTGAGAGAAAATTGCCAGACCATTCTGAGGTTCATTAGGCAAATTTCATGGTTCTGTGAGTTATTAGAAGATAAAAATATTCCAGTGTCTCATTTCAATAAAGATGCACGATTTCCCTGGATGTGGAAAAGAAATGTCTCATTATTTGGAATGACAAAAATGAAGCAGTCCTCTTTGAGAAAGAAATGATGACTGTATGATAGCTGATGATCACCATGTTTCCCCAATTTCCTTCAAGAAAGGTGTAAACAGCTCTATCATGACATCATCATTACGAGGGATTTTCTTCATGAGGTCTCTTGTCTTCAGCACTGACTGTAGTTTACCCCACTGTTTTAGCATTAGTTCTGCTAGATCAACTCTGTCTGTTCCCTCTATTGAGCTCATGGGTATTCTGTATTCTTCATTCTGTTTTAAGTAGTATTTCATTCTCTTCAGTTCATCATCAGAAAGCTCATTCAAGATATGAAGAAGAGTGTGACTCCAGTTGCGTTGAGCTGAGCCTGAGGGAATGTGATCAGATAAAATGAAATTATGCATTGCATTCTCCAATGAATTTATACAAATATTGATATACTATAAAAACATTTGTTAATTTCATGGTCATGGAAATTAACAATAACAACGTGGCGGCTATTAATGGGAATGAATTTCCACACTACCTCTTCTTTATGCATCAATCATGTATGATTACTGCACCCAATGAACATATTTTCAACAATTTAATTTTAACCTTGTACTTACCATTTGAAGGAACTAACTGTATTTTGCCATTTCTTGAGTTCACCGTTGTGACGTCTTGACCGAGTTTATTACGATAGCCTGCATGTGGTCTCTGATATCTAGCTTTTCCTCGCAATATTTGTAACTCTTTTGTCAATTCTTCATTCTCAGTATCCTTCTCCTTGACTTTTTTTTTCAGTGTTTCATTCTCAGTATCCTTCTCCTTTAATTTTTTGTTCAGTGTTTCATTCTCAGTATCCTTCTCCTTTAATTTTTGTTTTAATGTTTTAATCTCAGTATCCTTTTCCGTTAGATCTTGATGATCTTGAGTTATCACTGACTCTAGCCTCTTTATCTCCCTCTCTTTTTCTTCAACAATAGTTTCTAGTTTCCTTATCTTTTTATCCTTTGAATCGAGTAGCTTTTTTTTGTCCTTATTTTGTTTTTCTGGATTTGACAGCAACCTTTCCTTGAAGGCTGAGATAGAGGCGATTTTAGATTTGATCCTCTTAACAAGATCTTGCCAGTCTGACAATTTAGCCTTAAGTTCATCGCCCTCTCTCTCAGAAAGTTTAAAATAAATCGCTGAGTTCTTGCTCATAATGAGCTCTTCAATTTTGTCAGTAATCAGTTTTCCATCATTTTTTCGGATATCAAAATATCTTTGTCCACACTTTTCAATTAAAGACTGAAGCTGCATACTTCTGATATAATCCTTAATGTTGCAATGTCCCAGTCTTTCCGCATGTGTAAAGATCACTATAGTATGATTCCACAGCTCATCAGTAAGAAGTCTTTCTAGGGTGCTGATGGTCGACTCTGGCAGTTCAGAGTTCACTTTAAGAGCCAAGAGGACTGCATGAGGGCCAGTATTGTATAAGGACTGCACACAGTGAACAATTTCCCTTCTGGCTTTCTCTGACCTATGCAACTCTCCTTTCCAGCCTGGAGTGCGAGCCAGATGAATCCGTGTTCCTGATACTTTACGAGTCTCCTTGACGTGATCACTTTTATAAGATGTCCAGAATGTAAAGACTTTTTCCCTAAAGATGGCATTACCAATATTGTTTTTTCCAGCACCTTGAATTCCAATGAGCACAAGCTTAAGTTCATCCAAAATGGGCTCATTTTCTGAAAGAATGAAAGTTGCATTAAATTGAAAAAAATTTGAAAGAAATTAAAATGTTCTTCAGGTGCAGTCAGTAATCAGTAATGTTCTATTTATTTTGCACTGGCCAGTATGATATATCTGTATCTTTACTTGCACCTATACTGATATTAATACTTTACTGTTTATTAATAATGCTGGTCTACAGATCATGAAAGTGCATTTGTTTGTTGAGTAATATCTAAAGTGCTATTAAACTAAGCAAAAAGTCTAGTCTACCATGTTTTATATATAAATCAAAACAAAATGCACTGTGTTTCACAACAGGTCTGGATGTAATTTGTATTGCAAATACATTTCTTAAATAATAATAACTCTAAATACACAGAGATGTTCATATACTCACCTTCGTCATCCTCAAACAAGCGAACCTTGTCATCTTGTGCTAAAACAATTAACAAAATAAATCTGTTATAAAGCTTCAATTATCAAATAAATAGTGATATAAAAGATTCATAGGATGTATTTGTTATAGGAAATTATGTATTGTTATAAAGACAATAAAGTTTTTTTTATATTTTTTATATATCTATTCTGTAGATATTTTTTCAAACACACAACTTACATGATTTGTTTCCCATTTGTCATGTTCCAGTCAGGGAAAGTCTTGATAGCTTCAGCTGATAACCTTTCCTAATGAATAGATTAGAATGAGTTGAAATTAATAGAATAAAGGATTATAGAAATATCAAAGCTGCAAATATTTTTCAGTCCAAAAACCAGTGTGAAAGCCTATCCTAAAAACTGTCATGAAATCACCAAAAGAAGAAAAATACCTAATTTACCTAGGATTCAGTTGTTTTGTGTGGGTTTGGTTGTTTTGTTTTCTCTTTGCAGGTTTGATTAGTGATTGGGCCGTGACCTGAGAACACCTGAATCCAGTCTTGGCTCCTATTTAAGCAAGCAAGGTGGTTAGTTGGGGAGCTGCTGTTGCTTGAGCAGATTGCCAGAGTTGCGCTTAAGTTTTGAGAATGTTACTTTTGCAAGCCTTTAATGACAATCACATACACAACAACAACAACAACCCGTAGCCCACACGCATGCTCCACCGGGGTCTGCTCATTCAACCTCAATGTCAAGAACGACATAACGATCCACGTCACACTCCACATCCCAGCCAACATTTGTATGTGGGGTCCAAATGGGTATGAAATGGGCTGAAAAATGGGCCCCATATAGGATTGTCCGTGGGTTACATAATGGGCCAATGTTAATTGCCCAGATCGATTTCATGAAGGATTGCACTTGCTACTAGGTGGGAGCCAAGTGCGCAACATGCACAAGACCCATCTCGGCCCAGCTATACTGCCACGGCCATTTTCCCTCCAGATTATACACCCTCTTCTCCGGCACCTGTTGACTTGTGAAACACACAAACAGGGAATAAATTGAATGAACCATCTGTGCAGTGCCAACAGCACAGCAGACCCTTATGGAGCTTCATTACACCAATGCAACGCATCAACACAACATCCCTTAAAGGGGTGGTATAATGTGGTTTTCACAAGATGTATAATAAGTCTCTGATGTCCCCAGAGTGTGTGTGTGAAGTTTTAGCTCAAAATACCCCACAGATATTTTTATATAGCATGTTAAAGTTGTCACTTTTTGAGGGTGAGCAAAAACGCACTGTTTTTGTGTCTGTCCCTTTAAATGCAAATGAGCTGCTGCTCCCGGCACAGGGGGCGGAGCTTCAAGAGCTCGTGTTCTTTTACCTCACACACACATGCACTGAAAATGTCAAAAACTTTTAGTATTTTATGCTCAAACCGGAGTCAGACTCAAGAAAAAGTGACAACATGTAGACAACATTTCTGAATGGTTAGTTGATGAATTTATGAAGCTTATGTGTAGTTATCTTCTAGTCACTGATTAGCATATTCTGTCTTGATAATCTATAAATTGTGTTCAGGGGGGCGGGGTTTATGTAAATTCTAGGGTTGGTGATGTCACTAACCCGGGAGGAATGTGGTGTAGTCTCTACCAGCCGTTTGTTGTAGTCCTTAAAAAGCGATTTCTTTAAAAGCAAATATCTCCCTTTGCTTTGAACTTTGAGCTTCGTAACTTTGCAGATGTTGTTTATGATCAAATAGCAACATTACACACTAACTAAAGTTAGAAAAGTGAAATCATATTCAACCACCCCTTTAAGCCAAAATAAGAATACAGGTGAAGGCAGCCCATCTATTGAAGCTCATAATCTTTCAACTTGTCAGGGAGCCAACGGAGACGGGCAGAACGCAGAGGGACCTGCACCGACAGATGAGGGGGACATGGAATCTCCACCGAACAAGATGGGGACACATTTATGATGGGGGCTAAGTGGCACTCCGCACTCCTCTTCACTCTCAGACGCTGCACCATCTTCCCAATGACCTACGACACTCGGGAAAGAGTCAACTTCATAACAGTCCCGTAAGTGGACCCTATAAGAATCATGCCGCAACCCGTAAACTTACAGATGTTGTCACCATGTTCCGTCGGATCTAAGCACAAGATATCGGCTTTGAGCCCAAGACTTATTGCAGTCACTACAAAGGTATACAAGGTCGCCCGGGCTAATATCTGGGCTAGGTGCACCCTGACATCGTGGTGCTTTCGTCTTAACACTGTGGAGATGGTTGTGCGTGCTGCAACGAAATCAGTTCCCGGTCACGCACCGGTAACTGCTCGAGAGAGAACTGATCACGCTGCAACAACATCTCACGGGCTGACATGCCACGTGACCGGAAATGGCTATTTAACTGAGCAACAGCTACCGACCCTGTAGCTCCTAGATAGCCTTTTCGGCCACCGGATTTTTGTTGATATTTTTAGTATCGCCTACCTTAATGGCCAGCCTGTATTAAGCAAGTGCCGAGAAACCTGGCGCTGAGTCCCTTCTAACTACAGCAATCAATCCGCTGTTGATCCGCTCGTCATCAATCAACAAAGCAGCTGTGAAGGATGTCACACACTCACAAACGACTAGGATGGGCTGACGTTCATGTTGAAGCACGTCAGCTGCAAAGGTAGACCCGACCATTTAAGGTGGATCGCAGCTGGACTGCGAACACTGGGGACTGTGCAAGTGCAGCACATCAGTGACATCCCTTACTGGTAAGCTGGACGGCCGACTCCAAATCCAGGGCACAGAAGTACCGGCCGACGATAAGTCTCAACTTGTGTGCTGAGGGGTGTTCTAACCTAATGTGTAATGACATAAACAAAACATGCAACACTGACCTTGGAACGACAATGCACTCAGTGGAGGTCAACATTGGTGTGTTACCAGGCCGGCTCTAGCAGAGCAGAGCAGGCGATTGCCTAGGGCCTCGGGCTTTGAGGATGGGCCTCCACCGTAACATCCCCTATATATATAGTCCACCAGTCAAGACGGCAGAAATACTAGCCTCATTGTTCATTGGATATTGTTGAATTGTCACTCATCTGCAGTTAAACCAATTAATGTTTCCGTTTCAAAGCAGGTGCCGGACTCTGAAAGGTGCATCAGGTGCTGCGAAGCAATATGCACGCAAAGTAGCAGAGCTCGTAGGCTAATGCAGGTGTGTGAGTTGTCGTCATCTATTCCGGAGTGATTGCAATGTATTCTAAATATAAACTTGTACTGTAGATCAGCGTCATTTCTGGAAAAATCATTCACCGCTTTATTACAAGTTGAGCGCGAGCGTCATTAACGTGCCCAGACGTGACGCTTTGAATTTGCGCGTACAATGAATAGCATTGCGTCGGGAGCTGACTAGTATGAAAGCTACAAAAGTATAAGACAAGACGTTTGTATTCAAAGTTAAAAAGCCAACACACTACAACATTTTTAAATGTTTCAAATAAAGGATCTCATATCTATGGGTCAATCTTCTAAATTCTGCTGATGATTAGATTATACCCTGACATCATGCAATACATAATATCATATTACTGATATTTATAATATGACAATATCTGCAGTCAATATTGATTAAATGGGAGGGAAAAATCCTGCCCATACCGCAGCTATGAAAAAAATGATAAAAGCACTTATGTTCATCTACTGAAGTGGTATTCTGGAACTGTGAATAAATTGAATAAAACAGCAAAATAACAACAACAACAAAAAGAGATTACCTTAGATAAAGTTTGATTAATATGTACAGTACCGGTAAAAAGTCTGGACCCATTACTATTTTTAATATTTTTGAAAGAAGTATGCTCTACAAGCCTGCATTTATTTGATCAAAAAATAATAATATTCAGCAAGGATGTGTTAAATATATAAAAATGATAGTGAAGACTTTTTTAAAACAACTTTTTAATAATCAAAAAATCCTGAAAAAAAGTATCACAGGTTATAAAATAAATATTAAGCACCATTTCCAACATTTGATAATAAATCAGAATATTCTAAAGTTTTCTGACGGATCACGTGACACTAAATTCAGCTTTGCATCACAGAAATATATTTTAAAGTAAAGTAAAATAGAAAATCATAATTTAAAATTTTAATAATATTTCACTATATTATTTTTCTGTATTTTTGATCAAATAAATCCAGGCTTGATGAGCATAAGAGACTTCTTTCAAAAACGTTAAAAATGGTAATTTGTCCAAACTTTCTCTTGGCAACTAGCCGCGCCTTAGCAATAAAAGCTCTGTCAGGAGGAGGCAGAAAGTGATTGTTCGGTTTGCGAGCTTCTTTACAAAGTGGGCAGGACATCCTGAGTCGACCCAGTGAAGCCAGCTTCTGTCCTGGGGGGTTAGGCACGGCCGAGCACATAGCTCTAGCATCCTCTGACAACTGCTGCTCATCTAATAATGAACACAGGGCTTGAGATATCTGGTTTGATGGACACCAGAGTGTGTGACTGTAACTCTGTGCCATACCTTTGCTTTACAAACTTCGGCAAATCGCAGTGTATAAGACGAAGACAACTGAGAACAACAAAGTTTTCCATCATGGGGAGAGCTCCTCATCCTCCACAAGGGGTTCACCTCCGTGAGAAATGCTAGAGTCTCTACATAGTAGATTATCCTCAACAAAAGCCATTAATTTCTGGTACAAATCCTCTGGTCCTTCATTAAACTCTAGTTTAATAGCAGAAAAATCAATGAAATGTGCACCAGTCGACCCGATCTCATAGTTTTCTCTAATCTACTCAACTCTCCATTCCAGCCTGGAGTGCGAGCCAAATTAATCTCTGTTCCTGATACTTTACGAGTCTCCTTTATGTGGTCACTTCTAAAAGATGTCCAGAATGTGAAGATTTTATCCCTAAGGATGGCATTACAATAGTGTTTTTTCCAACACTTTGACTTTCAATCAGAACAAGTTTCAGTTCCTCAAAAACAGGCTGAATTCCAGAAAGAGTGAAATGTTCCCAAATACATTTAAAAAATATATTTTAAAGAAAGCCTGCTAATTTGGTGGATATATTTGCAATGATATAAATCTCAATAAAATGCACAGTTTTACAATAGGCCTAACAGAGATGTTCATATTCTCACCTTCATCATTCTCAAACAAGGGCACCTGGGTCCTCTTGTGCTAAAAAATAAAAATGATCAGCTAGTCTAAAGAACTTATAAATTATTACATAAAGAGTCACATTAAAGATACATAGGAAAAATGTTACATTATTATAGTTACCTTCATGTTATAAAGTGGATTTAAATCTGTACTTACATGAACTGGAACCCATTTTTCATGTTTTCAGTCAGGAACAGCCTTGATAGCTTAAGTTCATGAACATTCTAATGAAATAAAAAACCTGATTTATGAATGATATATATTTCTAACTAAATCATTCACATATAGCTCTGCTCATATTTGAGGTCCTGTAAGTGTAAATATACATTTTCATGACATCAATTAAAATTGGCTTTCAATTTGCATTTAACCTGTTCAAAAATAATCAGTTAAATCTGTATCATATAACTGGTTTTCAAACACCACTCATTTTATTGCTTTTCAACAATCTTTATTTAATAATTAATATGAATTTTGGGGGACAGATGCCGATACCGATATTAGGGAGTAAAAAAAAAGCCTGATATCGATATATCGACCGATATTATTTATGTGTATATTATAATACAGTAGCAATATTATTTATGTTACAAGGCAAAAGTTTGGACATACTTTCCCATTCGTGTGTACAAACTTTTGACTGGTACTATATATAGAATACACAGTATACATAAACAGAATATATATACACACATGTTTTGCAATGATCACTCAAATGTGATGATCAAACACTTGTGACAAATATATGTAATAGAGAGCCTAAGTCCCTCCCCTTCCGGTTGACCACCATGGGAGCTTATTTCTGAGAAATATTGTATGGTAGTCAATGGTGAGAGACAACAAATATTTTGATCTCGTTTGAATTGTGCCCTGAATTACACATATGATGTTTGTCAATTTAAAAGATACATTTTAAAGTCAAGAAAGTCGCAGTTTGATGTAAAACTGTTGAGGTATAAGACTGTGAAAATACGTAATTACAAAGACTACAAACCCAAAAGGCGCACATGTGACGTCATACCTTTTCTCTCAATGAATGAATACGTAATTACAAAGACTACAAACCCAAAAGGCGCACATGTGACGTCATACCTTTTCTCTCAATGAATGAAGCTAACTTTACTGAACAAACACGGTGAGTAATGTCTTGTCCTGTTATTATCATGCGTCGCGTCTGAATACGTTGTTGTTTTTGGAGCTCTATCGATTTGATTTATAATTCTTGATTTTTCTCGCTGCCTGCTGTGAGTGTGTCTGCTTCGGTGCTGTAAGCTCCGTCTTAGCCTCGTATTTCCTTGTTTTGAACCATCATTTACTACAATTTCTAGTTGTTTATATTACTACTAAATACAGCTTACCCAACCCTGACATCGCTAGCTTACGTTACTACTAGCACAACACGCTAGTAATTCGCTAGCCTGTAAACGTAAAAGTAATGTCTTGTCCTGTTATTATCATGCGTTGCGTCTGAATGCGTTGTTGTTTTTGGAGCTCTATCGATTTGATTTATAATTCTTGATTTTTCTCTTTAAACTCGCTTACAACGAACATTTTCTACTTTTCCTCACTGAGAAGCACTAATGTTACTGCTCAAACCTCATTGTTACAACGCGGACTGTTGAGCAGACGCGTCTCAAGCCTATTAGTGATCCAACGCTGCATACTCTTAAAGGTTACGTCCGTGGATCACGGCTGAACGCGTCTTCTCCACACTCACTTATAAACAAAAAATTTGTTTCCGCCTATCGTGCGTCTACTCTACACCCCTACCACTAAAAAACCTAAAAAACCTCATAGTTACAACGCGGACTGTTGAGCAGACGCGTCTCAAGCCTATTAGTGATCCAACGCTGCATACTCTTAAAGGTTACGTCCATGGATCACGGCTGAACGCGTCTTCTCCACACTCACTTACAAACAAACTTATAATATAAATTAGTATTAATATTGATAGCATCACTGGTAGCTTCGTTGCTAACTCACTGTCCATCTGTTAAAATGGCGAATATATCAGATGTAAGTAGTCTACCGCTTGGTGCAGGTGAGGACACATTTGAGCTTCACGCACTGCAGTCTGAGCTGGAAGCTGTTGAGAAACAGATCCACAACCTTTTATTGAGACAGGCCGAGCTGAGAGACCGGTGTTTGGCTCTTGAAACATCACGCGCCGATGCACACAAATCAGTGTTTAACGTTACTAACCCGCTGACTCCGACCGCGTCTACTCCGTGCGTTCCTCAGCATCGGTCGAAATCAGCCATGGTCTCGTTCACTCCGGCTCCAACACGCCACCACGAAGCCTGGGTGGTTCCGCAGCGGAAGACGCGAGTCAGGTTTAGACCAAGACTTTCTCCGACCCTCCCGGTTTTCGAGTTATCGACACAAAACCGCTTCTCCCCTCTACGCGAAACAGAACGCGATGCTGTGATCATCGGCGATTCCATCGTTCGGCATGTACACGCTACGTTAGGTAAAAGTAAGGTGCAAAGTCACTGCTTTCCTGGTGCTCGTGTTTCTGAAATCGCTGCTCGCGTTCCCGAGATCCTGAACGGTGACGAGCGCGTCGGAACTGTGGTCCTGCACGCGGGAGTGAACGACATCAGGCTGCGCCAGACGGAGATTCTGAAGAAAGACTTCAGGAATCTAATCGATACGGTACGCAGCACATCGCCTGAAACAACGATCATTGTGTCAGGACCGCTTCCCACGTACCGACTAGGGCATGAAAAGTTCAGCAGATTATTTGCGCTAAATGAATGGTTAATGTCATGGTGCAATGAGCAGAAACTGCTCTTTGTAAATAATTGGAATCTGTTTTGGGAGCGTCCTAGGCTTTTCCGTGCTGATGGCTTACACCCAAGCAGATTCGGAGCGGATCTTCTGTCAGATAACATCTCCAAAATGTTAAATACCCTTTGACTAGTAACCAAAAGTCCAAATCATAGTCTCTGCTGCACCAATTCAACTGATATAAATACTAGTGTAGAACATTGCATAGAAACCGTGTCTATTCCTCGTTTAGTGAGATCAAATAATAAATCTAATGCAGGATCTAGGAAAAATCTAATTGTTATTAAAACAGAAAATGTTGCTATTAGTAAACAAAAACTATTTCTAAAGCTAGGTCTTCTAAACATTAGATCACTCACACCTAAGGCAGTTATTGTAAATGAAATAATCACAGATAATAGCTTCGATATACTTTGCCTTACTGAAACCTGGCTTAAACCAAATGATTATTTCGGTATTAATGAGTCTACTCCTCCTGGATACTGTTATAAGCATGAGCCCCGTCTGATTGGTCGTGGCGGAGGTGTTGCAACCATTTATAAAGATATTCTAAATGTTACCCAGAAAACGGGTTATAAGTTTCTTTCATTTGAAGTACTTGTACTAAATGTTACGCTCTTAGATGTTAGAAAAACATCCCTATTATCTCTAGCCTTGGCTACCGTATATAGACCGCCAGGGCCTTACGCTGATTTCCTAAAAGAGTTTGCAGATTTTCTCTCAGACCTATTAGTCAATGTCGATAAAGCACTAATTGTTGGAGATTTTAACATACACGTAGATAATCCAAATGATGCGTTAGGAGCTGCGTTTACAGATTTATTAAATTCATTTGGGGTCAAGCAAAACGTCACCGGACCAACACATCGTCTTAATCATACACTCGATTTAATTATATCACATGGAACCGATCCAACCGATATAGATATCATTCCACAAAGTGATGAAGTCACTGATCACTACATGGTAACTTGCATATTACGTACTGCTGTAATATGTCATGCGGCGTCGCGTTATCAACCAGGCAGAACAATCCTCCCATCCACCATAGATAATTTCTCAAATTGCTTATCTAATCTGTCTCAGCTGCTGCCTGAACCCAAATAAACAGATGAACTAGAAGAACTAACTAGCACTATGAGCACCATTCTCTCTAGAACATTGGATGTGGTTGCACCTATTAAATAAAAAAAGGTCAGAGAGAAAAATAAAGCACCATGGTATAACAATACTACGCATGTTTTAAAGAGAGAAACGCGTATTTTAGAGCGTAAATGGAAACAAACTAATTTAGAGGTCTTTAGAATCGCGTGGAAAGACAGTATGTCACGTTATAAAAAGGCCCTAAAAGCGGCCAGGGCTGAGCACCTCCGCAAACTAATAGAAAACCAAAACAATCCAAGGTTTTTATTTAACACCGTGGCTAGACTAACAAATAAACAGACGTCACCCGAACAAAATATCCCGTTACAGTTCAGTAGTAATGATTTCATGAACTTCTTCACTGAGAAAATAGAAAGCATCAGAACCACAATTGTAAACGTTCAATCTTCAATCGCGCCTTATAATTCAGCTTCAATTATCACCCCGAAAGAACAATTACAGTGCTTTGCAACTATAGAACAAAAAGAGTTAAATAAACTTATCACTTCATCTAAAACAACAACATGTTTATTAGATCCTATACCAACTAAACTACTGAAAGAAGTGTTACCTGTAGTGGAAGATCCTCTCCTCAATATTATTAACTCGTCTTTATCTTTAGGTCATGTTCCAAGAACATTTAAATTGGCAGTTATAAAACCTCTCATTAAGAAACCACAATTAGATCATAATAATCTAGCAAATTATAGACCCATTTCAAATCTTCCATTTATGTCTAAAATATTAGAAAAAGTGGTGTCCGCTCAACTGGGCTCTTTCTTGCAACAAAATGAGATCTATGAAAAGTTTCAGTCTGGATTCAGACCGCATCATAGCACTGAAACTGCGCTCGTTAAAATCACAAATGATTTACTTTTAGCTTCTGACCAAGGCTGTATCTCAATACTAGTTTTACTTGATCTTAGTGCTGCGTTCGATACTATAGATCATACATTACTCTTAGATCGACTACAAAATTATACTGGTGTTCAAGGACAAGCACTAAGCTGGTTCAAATCATACCTATCTGACCGCTACCATTTTGTCTATTTAAATGGAGAAAAATCGATCATAACTCCAGTAAATTATGGAGTGCCGCAGGGATCTGTATTAGGCCCTCTGTTATTTTCAATATATATGATGCCACTTGGAAATATTATAAGGAAACATGGAATTAGTTTCCATTGTTATGCTGATGACACTCAAATATATATTTCATCACGGCCGGATGAAAACGCAAAATTTTCCAAATTGACAGAGTGTGTTAAAGATATAAAAGATTGGATGACCCGTAATTTTCTTTTATTAAATCCAGACAAGACAGAGGTAATACTTATCGGTTCAAAAAACCGCCCACAAAACCTCGCACAATACAACTTTAACATCATAGGATGTCCTGTTACTTTATCCTCTACAGTAAAAGACCTGGGTGTCATACTCGATTGCAACCTGTCTTTTGAAAATCATATTTCATATGTTACAAAAACAGCATTTTTCCACCTTAGAAACATTGCTAAGCTACGTAATATGCTATCAGTTTCTGATGCAGAAAAGTTAGTTCATGCATTCATGACCTCGAGACTGGATTACTGTAATGCTTTACTAGCTGGTTGTCCTGCATCCTCAATAAACAAGCTACAGTTAGTCCAAAATGCCGCCGCTAGAGTTCTTACTAGATCAAGAAAATATGATCATATAACACCGATTTTATCATCACTGCATTGGTTACCTATAAAGTTCCGTATTAATTACAAGGTATTGCTACTGACCTATAAAGCCCTAAACGGCTTAGCTCCAGTCTATTTAACGGATCTTTTATCACCCTATAATCCATCGCGCTCTTTAAGATCACTAAATTCAAGGCTTTTGGTCATACCTAGGATATCCAGAACCACCAAAGGAGGGAGAGCATTCTCACATTTGGCTCCAAAACTCTGGAATAGTCTTCCTGATACTGTTCGTTGCTCAGACTCGCTCTCCCAGTTTAAAACTAGATTAAAGTCGCATCTCTTCAGCCAGGCATTCATATAATCCTACAGTTCAAACTACAATCCGGCCTCTAGCTCATAAATGCCAGAGGAGAACTGGCCCCGACTGAGCCTGGGTTCTCCCAAGGTTTTTTTTTCTCCATTAGGTCACCTGATGGAGTTTTAGGACACCATTAGGTCACTTGATGAAGTTTTTCGGTTCCTTGCCACTGTTGCCTTTGGCTTGCTCAGTTGGGGATATTTTGGGGATATTTAATTTAATTTTATCAATCAATAAATTCCTCTTGAAACAAACTTTGTTGTATTATTTTAATTTAATACTGTGAAGCTGCTTTGATACAATCTGTATTGTGAAAAGCGCTATACAAATAAACTTGACTTGACTTGACTTGACTATATATAGAATACACAGTATACATAAACAGAATATATATACACACATGTTTTGCAATGATCACTCAAATGTGATGATCAAACACTTGTGACAAATATATGTAATAGAGAGCCTAAGTCCCTCCCCTTCCGGTTGACCACCATGGGAGCTTATTTCTGAGAAATATTGTATGGTAGTCAATGGTGAGAGACAACAAATATTTTGATCTCGTTTGAATTGTGCCCTGAATTACACATATGATGTTTGTCAATTTAAAAGATACATTTTAAAGTCAAGAAAGTCGCAGTTTGATGTAAAACTGTTGAGGTATAAGACTGTGAAAATACGTAATTACAAAGACTACAAACCCAAAAGGCGCACATGTGACGTCATACCTTTTCTCTCAATGAATGAAGCTAACTTTACTGAAGCTAATGTCTGTTATTTTTTTCTATAGTCTTACGTTATAATCGTAACGTTACGCCGTCTAGCCTGAGTGTTTTGTACCAGACTGCACACATACGAGCAACGGATCTTGTGACGTACACAGTGCGAGACGAGAGACGTAGGTCATTGAGCGATTTTCACATAAAACTAAATGTTACTCTTCTGTTTTATGACAAGCTGCGACTTTCTTGACTTTCATAATTATCTTTTAAATTGACAAACATCATATGTGTAATTCAGGGCACAGTTCAGACGGAATAAAAAGATAGTTGTCTCTCGCCATTGACTACCATAAATATTTTTTCCGAAATAAGGTCCCATGAGCCGGAAGCGGAGGGGAGGGACTTAGGCTCTCTTTAACTGTGCTTGACAAGTAACAGGTGATTTGATTGGTTTATAATTGCTGTGGTGGGCGGGGCAATAATTCAAAATCAAGACTGCACCAGAAAGCTGCATGGTAAGTAGCCTGGCATACCAAATCTAACTAAACTATTATAAGGATGATAAATCTATAAAAATATAAAAACATGCACATAAAAAAAAAACTATGCATAATATCTGTCTTGATGGCATCAATCAGAAACAATGTTGTTAGTTTGGTATATGAACATATTTTTTGAAAAAGTGATGTTTTTCTTGGCGGCCCAATTTACCTTAACCCACTGAGGTAAAATGGGCCACATGGTTTCAGCTAAAATGGGCCATCATCTGTGTCACTCACAAACACACATACACATGTGTTTGTTACACACACACACACACACACACCACTGACATCAGTTCACTGATCTATGCTGTTCCAAAATGGGGGTTTGCACCAAAAATGTTTTTAGTTTTTTAATGGCACATATGAATATGTTTGTTTAATGCAGTTTAAATGTAATGTGGCTGTATAAGCAATTGTGTTTTAAAATTAAAATGATGATAAATTACTATTTCCCTTTGCAGTTTGACTGGCCCATTGTACCTGAAACAGCTCATGCAAAAAACAGTTGGCACAGCTGATGTTTCAAGAACTGTAGGGCCTAAATAATTATATTTTATTACCTAATTTCAACACAAAAGTATCAAAAACAGTCATTATTAATCATAAAAACACATGGAAAAGGCATATATGGTATTGTATTATTGTCCCAAACGATTTACCAAAAAGTGGCCCAATTTAGCTGATATCACCCTACGCCGATACCAATATATATGCGACAGGCTCATATCGGCCGATAAAATTGGCAGACCAATAAATCGGTCGGGCTCTACTAATTACTAAGAATTAATTAGTCAAACTAATATGGAGGTGGAAACATCAAGCTTTTGATACCTGTTGCTTTTAAAGTAGTCTATTATTATGTGATGCTTTTCCAAAAAGAAATGCATCTGGTCGTAATCTGTTTTAATATCAACACAGTATTGCTCATCATCTACAAAGCGATTATGGATGTCAACCTGAAGTAATCTCAGTTTCAATGCCTTGCTTTAGAATAGTGTTAAGTGTTTCTTAGCTAGAATTATTAACTGAAATATCACCTCCACTTTGGTATATTTAAGAAAAAGAGCTTGTCAAGATACTTTCAAAATGCAGCACTCTCATTTGATCAAATCCAATATAGTGCATGAATCATATTTGCACACATTCAAAGACAGATTACAGAATTATATTTACTGTACATACGTCAGTTTCTTCTTGTGAATCATGGCTGTTGTTTAGGCTGAGTATCTGTATTAACAAAAGAGGAGCATTAAACATGGCTGGAGATGGGGAAATCCCTTCTTTCGTCAGTTATTTTAATGAGGAGAGATAAGATAAAGTCCAAAAGTCGTCAAGAAGTTTATACTGCTTAAATTTATAATTATCAGTAACGCATTGGACTATAGCTCTTTAGTTGTTTGTACAGAACCCCATGCACCTGCAGATTATCCGTTTCTCTTTGTATTCTTCTCAATCATGTGACTATTTTTCTAGACAGATAAAAATAGCAATAATTAACAGGTATGAACTAGACAGAGGAAGTTATAATGTTTCATAACACAAGTGCAGCGACAATTGATACTACTCTATGTGTAGGCTTTTCATTGTTTTATTCATAATATACTGATATCCTGGGTCTATATTTTGATGATCTTTAACAGAGTACAACAAGGTTCAAGGGTCTTTTATTGTCAATGAAGGAACGAAACTAAGTACTAAGGTCCCAGTCAAAACTCCAGATAAAAACGTTGACCAATAAAAACATTAGGAACTAGGGTGTATGTCTAAGCAGCTTTGTCAATAAATAGCATAATAGCAATAAAAATCTAGAATAGACGATGCAGGAATAAAAACAGTAATAATTAGTAATAAATTAGGACATACATAGTCAAATATTATTGCGCATAAAATGTCTAAATAATACTTTTTTAAAAATGTAAAAATTATTTAGGCCTATAAAAAACAACAACAGAGAAACTTTTATTACACATGCCCGTATCTATATTATTGCACACAGAGTAGAAGATCAAGGATTTGTCAGTCGAATAGCCTCAAAAAAAAAACAAAAAAAAACCCTGTTGCTGAGTTATAGTTGTTCTTGCCCGGATGGAGCGCAACCTTCTTCCTGAGGTAACTGGGACAAACCATAGGCAGGGTGGGAAGAGTCCAACTCACTGCATTCACGCTTATTAAATGTGACTTGTGGACAAATAGACAGATGTTTAAATAAACATCTCTATTTGTAAATCAATCTGTTTTTTTAATCTGAAACACTGTAATTCATAAATGTTTTTGCCTTGTGTCTCAGAATGGTCATTTGAACAGGTTTCACAAAAGAAGAATAAATCGAATGTTACAGGTGCCTTAACTTATTTACATTTTGTGGAGTTCGTTATGAACTGTATATTAGCCTATGTTACAAAAACAATGTCATTTCACTAGAGCAAATTTTGACCTACCCCCTTTCAGCATTAGTGATGGGACGGTTGACACCAGGGCGCCGATACTCCAACACAGTTTTCAAAGCCCTATTAGCCTATATCACACACTGTACCGATGATAGTTTCGAAATGACAATACCACGTGATTGATAACGTTTGATGGGAAGTTCGGATCATTTTACTGACTCTTTCGTTCGATCTCGTCATCAAGGAACAAATCTTTATTTAAGTCATTTCGTTCATTTAAATGTTATACTTTTAACAACCAAATTCCCCGAACACATCCACCTACGCAATCTTAATCATATTCTGAATAAAGAAATCATTATAATAGGCTACAGCCCAAAATAATTTACAGGGAACATAAATTGACTTTACCTTACGAGTCTTTAGGCTGTTTGAGATGCGCCTCGCCTGAAATGTATGCGAAAGTGCAGTGAAAGGAGGAGGAGTGAAAAAAAGTGCAGGCAAGCCGGACAGTTCTCTCTTCTCATAGTGGATCAGACACCTGTGAGATCAGAGACGGAAATCGAGGGATTCACGCTCATGCGCCGTGTTGATGATAAACTGGATGTAATTTAAGTTCTGTTGTTTTTATATGAAAATAAATATAATGAACAAGACACCCAAAGTACTGTTATTTATGTCCATTCAAAAGATGTGTTCGCACTGTCTGAGAGTTTGGGAATATTCACACATAATACAGCTATGCTAAAGACATAAAAACATGATATCAGAGTTTAGAAATTAAACATTTTAAAAGAGATCAATACATCACGGGTGTTTAAACCAATGAGCATTAAGCTGTGTCTTCAGCAAGTTGTTTCTCATTGTGCTTTTGATCAGCGCAGTCGGTGCAGAGAAACTGCAGGATCCACATGTCAGCATGACATCAGAGCAAGTCCGACCGCACTCGAAGACATTTCTAACCGGCATGCATCTCGAGATGATCACCGGTGATCGGTTCTGTGCAGATTTTGCTCATTTCAAACAAGCCTCTTCATTCGTTTGTCACGTGACATGCGCAATGAACGACGTTCATGAATGATCCATCACTAGTTTGAAACTTCGAACGTCATGCAGTATCCGAAGGTCGGAACAGCTGTTTGAAAAAAATGGGCTCTTCGCAACCTTACCTGATGCATAAGACTATTGAGGAGGTCAGGTGGAGATCACATGCGGGAGGAGTTTTTCGACACACGTTAGCATGACATCAGAGCAAGTCGCATTCGGATCATTTGACCCAAAAATGCATATTCTGTCATTAATTACTCACCCTCATGTCGTTCCAAACCCGTAAGACCTTCGTTCATCTTCAGAACACAAATTAAGATATTTTTCATGAAATCCAATGGCTCAGGGGGGCTCCATTGACAGCTATTTAATAACCCATTGAAGGCCCATAAAGGTAGGAAAGACATCGTTAAAATGACAAAATAACGACTTTATTCAACTGATACAGAAGAGAAGGAATTGTTAAATAAAGTCTTTTTTTTTTCTTTCTTTTTTTTTTGGCAGACAAAAAGTATTCTCGTCGCTAAATAGCTGTCAACGGAGCTCTTACGGGTTTGGAATGACATGAGGGTGAGTAATTAATGACAGAATTTTTATTTTTGGGTGAACTATCCCTTTAAAAAACGTCTTCCTGCGTTGATGGAAGCCTAATATGCTTCAGAAAGCCTGTTTCCCATCACTGCTCAGCATGAGATACACTTCTCTGCCGAGGGAAGGGGTGTGGCTTTGAAGGTCAAAGGCGAACAACCCACTTATTACTTAATGTCGCCACCAGAGGTCGCACAAAAACAATTTACTGAACAAAAACACAGTAATTTGGGTGAAAGTCATAACATTTACAGTAACATTTTTAACCCTGTTACATTTACATCTCCATCATACTGACAGCCAAAAAAAATGCCATAACCGAAACTACTACTCTGAGGCGTCTCAGAATGTTTAGAACTGTCCTACAATGTTTAGCTCCAACTCCAATTAAACACATCTGAACCAGCTAATCAAGAAACTTGGCATACTAGAAACTTCCAGGCATGTGTTGAGGCAAGTTAGAGCCAAACTCTGCAGGACAGCCGCCCTCCAGGACTGACTTTGGAAACCCCTGTTCAAGAATGTCTTCAAATGGGCAAAATCATGTGAGTTCAGCAAACGGATCACAGAATATCTCAATGCCACCTTTTGATAATCAGAACTATATACTGCCAAAAACTCCTTTAAAAGTCAAATCCTCAGGAGTTCATTGAATAATTCACACACATATGGTGTAAAAATAAATGTCTGTAAAAATGACGCTACAAAGGGCACTGCATTTGTATTTGAATGATTGATCTTTCCTGTTTTATACATCAGTTAATATTCATACCTAATGAGTGAATCCTATAAAGAGATTAAATCATCTTAATTCAATCAAAAAAGTATTGTGAGTGACTTTCACTCGACTTTTTGTTTTCTGTGCTTATTTCCCTTTTCAAGAAAAAAACCCTTTTTGTTCATTTGTTTATTTATTTTATTTTACACCTACGGATATAAGAACATATTAACTGTAATAACTGTATTTTTGACTAAACATAATATAATGCACTTGTAACATGCTTCAGTATGTTTATAGAGTACATGCTATGCTGGAGTTTATATGGTATTTCTCTTTGGTCAAAGACTACAGATGTCTCAGCTTCATCCTCTGTGGCGTTCATGGTTGTATGGTGAGCTCAGTCTCCCCGTACACCTGTCTGAGCGCAACACAGTCTAGACTCGCCATCAGTTTAGTAGAGCCGGCCCGGCGGGGACTGAATGTCTCCGTCCACGTTATAGAGGTGTCCGGAGAAATCAGACTGAAAAACACATCACACACACGTCAGAATGACACAAAACATGCAGTATACGGACTTACATTCATGCATTTAGCAGATGCATTTATCCAAAACAACTTGCATTGCATTCAAGGTAGACATTTGATTAGTTCATGCATTCCCTGGGAATCAAACACTTTAGTGATGTGAATCTCACACAAAACATGTTCATGTCACATTTCACTCTTTGGTGGAGGAACCGTTTACATTTTTAGTTTCCTTTCAAAAAGGAACCGTTTTTTTGCACCGCACATTATTCTCAACACTAATTAGTGTAATATGGTATTTTAACATATATGTATTTTATTTTACATTGTATGCATTGCATTTAAAATATATGTAATATGTACAGATATGTACAATTTCGATGTAATGGTGTCGGTCTGACAGTGTTCACCTGTACTGCTTTTTTTTGAGGGCCATGATTCCAGGACCCTCCATACGCAGATCCACATTCTCCAGACTGAACTTAAACGGGTTGGTGAACTCGACTGACACATACATTTCCTCGCTCACTCTTGGAGAACCGGTCACCTATACAGAGAGACATAGCAAAGAGACAAGAGAGAGAAAGAAGAGAGACATGAACTAGTCTCTAGTCTACCAGTAGAGGGCAGCAGATTCATTTACATTCAATTATCAAAAGCAACTTACAGTCCATTCAAACAATATTTTGTCAGTATGTGTGTTACCTGGGAACAGAACCCAGCTTATATATATATATATATATAACCCTAACTTAAAATCTCAGGGGTGCCTCAAGTAAATATTTTAGGTCAAAGAGGTTTGTCTGATCAAAAACTTAAATTTTATTTAAATTAATAAGAGACCAAATACAGTTAATATGATTAAACTTATGATATCAGTAAACTTTAAATTTATATTGGTTTTTATATTGTTTTATTTGTATATAATAATATACAAGTATAATAATACGTTTGATTAAAAGGTAAATAATCTTAAAATTATTTTTATTATCTATACTTTATTTTAGCTTTTTCAGTTCCCTCATCAACGGCAGTTTGGGAAACCCTGGTTTTAATGTAAATGAGAGGTACAGTAGCAGTAATGTACAATGCCTGACCTCCACTATGAGTTTGGGGTTGTGCATTGTGATGACTCTCATCGCTGTTATGATCTGTCCCGTCTCTTTAATCTTTCCTGTAGCGATGAAGTGGATGTTTCCCTGTTCCACCAGTTTGTTCATGTAGTCCTCGCCGCGCACAGACACTTTCTCCTCCTTACCTATCGCCAGCAGGGGGAGCATTAAAAGCATGAGTATAGATCCAACAATCATATTGCACTCTCTCCTAGGGCTGGGTTGAAAATAGAAATTTCTCGATTTTAATCAAATCTCCTTTCTATGTACTGATATCGTTTCTTTAATCCCAATAAATTATCTTTTATTTGTATCGCGCCGACCAACCAATAAATTACAATAAGCTTTGTGCTGTTACTTTTGATGTGAAACAAAGTCTTAGCTTTCAAATTCTGTCAATTTTATTATGAATTTGACCATTTTGGCACTCTTTAATGTAGCGTGACAGATCGCTGTTCAAGCGGCACTTAAACCGATAGTTACAGCTCCAAATAAACATGAATGAACATCAGAAAGTATGTTAAAAGAAACGGTACAACCGTGTTTCAACCACAGAAATACATAAAAAAAACGGCTTGTAAATAGTATGCCATGTAACATTATATTTACCTTTAGAGAAGCTGTTCAATGACCATAAACTCAATAGTAAGAAAGAAAAAAGAACTCTAGAGAGGAGCATTGTTCTAAATATATGCATTAAATACTAATTATATTTTTACTTAACCTGTTCTTCAACATTTAATGTGTGTTTATATAAATGAAAACAGGTTATATCAGCCACTGTGTAAATGTTTATATTTGTAAAAAACGAATAGAATAGAAACATAATTATGTCATTATTACTATAATGTTATTATAACAAGAACAGTTAAAGTTTGTATGCAAATCAGGTGTTAACTTTAACCTTTAAAATTATATTAATGTACCAACTGACATTATTCCCTGTACAGTTACAGCATTAGTTGAGTTTTTTTTTTTTTTCTTGACATGCACTGTAACTGATAAATATTCACATGAATCGATATCAAAACGAGATCTTTTGCAAACTTGTGAATCAATATTGAATCGAGAAACTCGTGTGCCCAGCCCTCCTCTCTCCTACGTGTACTCACTCTGCAGTGGCTCTAGTTTCACTCTGGGTGTTTTAAACACAACCTCGCCGCTCGGGACTCCGGTGTAATACACCACAGTCCCGGTGATGTACACGTCTGCACTGCGCCGCTGGTCGCTGCGGTTGTTAAACTGCAGTGTCACGTTAAAGCTGTCCCCTACGCGAACGTCCAGATTGAGGATCTCCACATCCACATCACCCTTAGGAAGAGAGGATTTCTCCCTCTGACAGCCGAACTCCTCCGCTTTCTCCAGCACACGCCGCTCCTCTGGGGTCCCTGAGGAAAGAAAGGTTTAAAATGGAAGTCGATCCTGGTTATCTGACATTTACATCCAAGAGCAACTTCTCTCACCTTCAGGAAACTTGTATTGATAGGTGATGTCTCGACGGCCATCGTGCAGCACGGCTTTGGTCAGAACCATGCGGCCCACGTGAGAGGTATTGACCTTCACCGGGTCCAGTGTGCCATCTTTATGTCTACGATAAAAGACCACATCACTGTTCACCTGCAGAGAGAGAGAGAGAGAGATAGATTAGGTGGATGGATAGATGGATACATGGATGGACAGACAGACAGATAGATAGATAGATAGACAGATAGATCATCTTAATGCCAGGAGTAAACGAGACCTGTCACATGGCTTGCATTACCTCAGCAAAGACAAAAGGGGCATCAAACGGGTAGCAGATCTGGCCGTGTTTAATGGCAGCTACTGATGCAGGCCCGCACCTGAACATACCTGACAGAAGAACAGCCTCAATGACATCACAGAACAACAAACAGATGCAGTGTGTGTGTGTGTGTGTTTATGTGAATGTCCTACCATCACTTGTCTCCTGTGGAGTAGCGTCCACAACCTGCCATCCTCCAAAGCCAGAGGGCAGATCGGGTCTCGCCATGTAGCACTCGTTCCAGCAGTGATAATTCCTGCAGATGAAGATAAAGCAAGTCATTTACTGCATAAGCCGCATTCAGCAACAGGGTGAGAGATTGACAAGGCCTTGGGGTAAAATCACTGCCAAAATGAACAAAAAATCCTCCTCAAGTTCAAGATAAGTGGACAAAAAAGCCTTGTACAAATTAAAGTGAAATAAAATGAATGAACTGCGTCAATTGCAGCATTACATCATGATGCAGGGTGTAACTATTATTACAGTATCAAAATTATGCAATTGTGTTAATACATGTGTGCCATATATAAAACATTTGATCCAAAACAACACATTTTTCGTGAAATTGAAATTCCAAATGTGTTACCATGACATGTTGTATGTCATTTTAATTCATTATACAATTTTAACTCATATTTAGTAATGTACTTATGTATAATGCATTGTAAAGGTATTCATAATGTACTTTATAAAGCATTACATCTTTTCATAAATAATTGTAATCAAAGTTAAAATGTATTATAATATTTGCAGATTCTGAAATGGGTTGTTTGTCATGTTTTTTAACGCATTATACTTTCTAAAGGTGTGCTCAATGATTAAATAAGTATTATAATGTATTATATAACTGTGGTTACAATAATTCATGAGACCATACAATGCATTATAAGGTAGGTACATTACAAGACATAGTTAGTGCATTAAAATACTTGTATAATGCATTATCTATATAGGCTTTAAGTAAAGTGTTACTAAAAAAGAGCACAAACCAGATGGAATCCTTGGTGCGATTCCGGTCCAGTTTTCCGTTTTCGTCCAGAATGATGTCCATCTTCAAGTTTCCGTCATTGTCGTGGGCGGAGAAGAAGTTTGTCACGACCCTGCTGGGGATCCCGAGACTACGCAAGACTGTGGGGAAGAAGGAGATGATGATTAATCTCATTACATAGCTCTCTGAAATGCTCGGTTCTGATTGGTCAGTTATTTGCCAATAATGACCGTTGTCAAAAGCAACGGTTTATAACGATTGTTTTGTGCACTGTAATGGATTTTAAGATAATTAACAGGTAGGATTTAAAAAAAAATTTCTTATCAAATCCCTATTTCATGACCCCTCTGTTATTATTTATATGGTGAAAAGTTGTGTAATAAGTGATCTGACTATACAGTGATATGAACTTGTTTGTTGGTCTAGGCTCAAAGAGGAACTCTTTTCAGTTGTGGAAGCTTTGTGTTGAATGAGCTAATAAAATAGTTAAACTCAGATCAATATTTTGTGTCTAATTATTTACTTATGTGGCGTGTAATAAGCTTACATCCAATACAAGCTAATACAATGTAATGTAATAAGCTAATACATCCAGCCGGTTGTTTACCCTTCAGGGTGATACAAGACCTGATCACCATGTCAGGGTTTCAGCAATAACAACCAGCTGGATATACATTATCCCTTACATATAGACCGACCGGATCATGTGACCTATAAATGAACGTCTTGTCCTGTTGAAGTGAGCTCTCACAGGAGTTGAAGACGGCAGCGTAGACCCAGCACTGGCTGTAGCAGACCGGCGTTCCTTTGGTGCTGGCGTAGTCCAGGAGGATCTGCACGCTGCCGGTCCAGGACGTCGGTGGGACGCCGTATGTGTAATCTCCACTCCAGTTTCCCACCAACACGCCGTCGTCATCACGGGAGTTCATCTGTTTTGAGCCAGGGAAGAAGTGAGCTCAACAATAACTTCATGAAAGTTGAAAACGATTTGTTGTTTCACCAGTAGCACACATTATAAATCATCATGTGGAAATTTTAAAATGCTGTGTGTTTTTAGTATTAAAGTTGCAAAATTCACTGAACATAAATGTGTGTACACAACCACCCTATAATAATACAAATCCACACACTCCTCTATTTATTCTCCCTAAATCATAAGCAGTGTCTCAGAACAAGCCGTTTGTAGATTCTAGCAATGTGATGTAAGAAATGCCTAGGCCCCGCCCACAACTTCTGACGGACTCCGCCCTATTAGCATAGACCCCGCCCTCAGTGAGCTGTACACAGTCCAGCATGATTATCTCCTCGACCAGGGCATTTAACAGCAGCGTTCAAGTAAGAAATGTATTCCTTTTAAGGCTACTCCCTAATGAAACAAGTATACATTATTGTTTTTGAAATATATTCCCTTTATCAATAGTACATTGCAAATATACTAACAATTTTTTTACTATATTTAAAATATATTAAAAGTATATTAGCATCATGCTTTTTCCTGTTTTCACAATACAACTTTTAACACACTTTAAAATAATTGTACTTCAGTATATTTTCTGAAAATATATTTTAGAAAAAAATATACTTGAAGTGAAAATTCTGTTTATTTTTTAAAAGTGTATTTATTTGCACTTAAATATATTTTAAGTATATTTTTTAACTGTGTGCTGGAAATGATCATTGTAACAATGCATTGAAAGTATACTTTCAAAATGCATTATAGTAGCCAATAGTATATTGTACGAAGTATAGCTAAGTTATATTTGTTTATTAATGTGCATTTGTTATTAATGTGCAATTTGTAGTATTTGGAATAAGCCAAAGGTATTATTGAGCATATACTTTTTACTCAAATATAATACACTTATGCTATATTGCTTGTGTGTTTCGAAGACACTCATAATGAATTTGTAATGTACTTGTAACACAAATAAAGTACACTTTAATATCACTAATCAAGCATGTAATTAGTCCAGTTGTTCCAATTTAGTACACAAAAGTACACTAAATACACTTAAAGTTATGTTTTACTACAATTTAATTACTACTAAAATATACTTAGTACAAAATGTGTTGTTTCAAAATAGCACACTTCAAGTTAACTAATCATTAACACACTTATTAACACAGTATATACTGATAAATAGTCTGGCTGCAAGTATACATAGCATTTTTATTTTTTATTTTTTTACCAGTAGCTACACATGCGATTTCTTTCCCTGCGGTTTACGTTCACAGACATAACCGACTGCGTTTATGTGAATAAAAGTTATTTATCTGTCAAAATACGACAGTTCGATGCTTTACCGTTAGCTGTGAACATTTACATTATAGTCCAAGTCTGGCACAGGGAAGCTCAGTTCCTCATAAGATGGTAAACAGTAAGTGAAGGGGATCATTCAGCGTTTTGGAAACTGTAGCTGTAGTTTCTCTGGCTGAAGCGTGTCAGTTTCTCACCATGGCCGAGGCGACGCGGGTCACTTTAATGACGTCACCACGGTTGGACAGCGGCATGTCTGCTTTATCCAGAATGAAGAGACAGGCATCCAGGACACCAAACTCAAACTAAAAAACAAACAAAAAATACAGAAAATTGCAATGTTTCTATTCATAAACAAGAAAATATTCTTACAGCCTTTTAGTTATAATTAAGGATGCACAATATCCCTTTGTCATCACATATCAATACTCACTTAAAATAATTTAAAAAAAACTCATATTTAATAATGCTATTAAATGTAATTTTTAGCCAGTTTTAAAATAAATATCCATCACACTGTACATTATAAAGTTGTACTTATAAAGTTGTGCATAAAATCACTTGTTGAATAAAAAAAAAATACATTTTTACTTTATAGTATAGAATTTTGGTAACAGTTTACAATAAGGTCTAATTTGTTACCATTAGTAATGCATTAACTAACATTAACAATGAGCATTATAATTGTACTATTTAAACTGATGTGAATGTTAACTAATGTTAATAGATACAACTTTTGATCTTCAGTATGTATTATGTATTAGTAAATGTTAAGATTAACGTTAACTGAGATTAATAAATGCGGTAGAAGTATTGTTAATTCTTAGTTCATGTTAACTAATAAATAAAACCTTATTGTAAGTGTTTCCAGAATTTTTATATTGGTGATTAATCAATTACCGTTCATTACATTAAACTAATTATTGGTTCAAAATTGTTAATTATCAAAATTGCTGCATATTTTATAATAAGAGCATGCTTAATAATAAATAAATGTTATAGCGATTTTTCACAGAGATTAAATGTGTCCCAAGTATCTTTTATAAATGGTGTAGGACAAATGAATGCAGGCACTCAGTTATTCCTGAACATTAGAGAGAAAAATTAAACACATTCATCTGAACATTTAAAGAACATAAGGAAGCCGAAGCAAACCTGTCCGTAGTTCCAGGCCCGTTCGGACACATCGTCATATGCTCCATGATAGATGATCCCCAGCTCGTTCATAACACACTCTTCACGCTCCTCCTCATCGTCCAAGAACACGGGATCAGCTTTCAAAGAAACATCAGTTATCATGCATCACATCTTCTTTTTTCCTTAACACATGCACACAATTTCAATGTGCACTGGCGTCCATATGCTTCAAAAATAGAGCCTAGCCTATATAATATGGGTTCTTCTACCAGAAAGAAAGAAATGTAAAACCTGATGACCACGGGTTAAAAAGGATGTAGACGTCGGTGCTCGGGTCCCTCCTGGTCCTGCGGATGCCGTAGGGCGTCACCACACCGATATATATCAAGTACTTTCCCACAATGCACTCTGGTGAGGGTGTGATGCCCATCGTGACAACACTGTCGCTGGTCTCCACGACCCGACCTCTCCAAAGACTCTGTCGATCCGCAGTGGGGAAGACGGGAATGTAGGTGCCCTTACTGTACTGAGGACTCGGCCCTAGTGCACAACGACAATCACAGCAAAATATTAGCATTACAGGCTTCATCATTATGCACAAATATATACACCACTGTAAGATTGGTAACACTTTACAATAAGGTTCATTAGTTAACATTAGTTAACTACCTTAGTTAACATGAACTAAGCATGAACAATACTTCTACAGCATTAAATAATCATTTACTAATAAATTATTAAAATCAAAGGTTGTATTAGTTTACATTAATGCACTGTGAACTAACATGAACAAAATGAACAGCTGGGTTTGTGTTGACTAACATTAACAAAGACAAATAAATACTGTAATAAATGTATTGCTTATTGTTAGTTCATGTTAGTTAATACATTAACTAATGTTAGCTAATAAACTTTATTGTAAAGTGTTACTTTTTTTTAAATAAGTGTAAGGTTTTTCGGGGGGAAAAAGTTTTCGGAAGATGTTCACCAAGGCTGCATTTATTATAAAAACAGTAATATTGTAAAATATTATTACAATTTAAAATAACTGTGTTTTATGTAATTATATTTAAAAATTAAAAAATGTCCTGTGATGCACATGATTCACAAATCATTATAATATGTTGATTTGCTGTTCAAGAAAAAAAATAATCTTATTATTATCAATGTTGAAAACTGCTTAATATGTTTGTGAAAACTGTGATGTATTTTTCAGTATAATTTGATGAACAGAAAGTTCAAAAGTGCAGCATTTATTTGAGATAGAAACATTACAAATGTCTTTACTGTCACTTTTAATGCATCTTTCCTGAATAAAAGTAGAAATCTTACTGACCCCAAACTTTTGCATGGTTGCGTATGGCAAAGTCTGTTCTGAGCAACTATGTTTCCTCAAAAGGTTTGCCTGGTCTGTTTGTTCAAATCATTTTCCAGTAAAGAGAACCTTGCTCAACTAGCCATCATGTTGACTTCCTTCAGCTCGTGTGCTCAGTTTCCTTAAATATCAGTGGCAATGTGCAAATATCTGGATGTGTAAATATTATCAAGAAAAAAAAAAGAGAAGTACACAAGGTTTTGTCTCTGAAGGGAAGTGTGCCAACGAGAAGGGAAAGTGTTGATGGTGCTCAGAAGTTGCAGAACAATGGCATCTCTTGTGAAATTTCACTGTCAAATACATCCAGAAAATGCATAGTGAATACATTTATTGCTGTGCTGGACAATATGCCTCTTTAAATAATTCTTAGGTATTGCAAAAGGGGGAAACTGATCATTTAAGCAGAAGGAAGCTTCAAAAAACATGTACACTCTTAAAAATAAAGGTTCCAAAAGAAGGGCTTCACAGCGATGCCATAGAAGAACCTTATTTGGTTCACTAAAGAACGTTCACTGAACAGTTCTTAAAATAATAAAAAAAATTCTTAGTGTGAAGAACATTCTAAAAATTCTAAAACCTTTTTCCACTTTAAGAAGCTTTTGCGGAATGGAAAGATTCTATGAATGTTAAAGGTTCTTAATGGAACCATCAATGCCAATAAAGAACCTTTTTTTAAGAGTGAAGAATGCTTTAATAAAAAAATGGAAAGACTTCCAGATTACCAATTTGAGATATAGTGGTGCTCAATTACACAATACTCAATTTAAACTAAAAAACAATGGAATTTTGACTCATTGAAAAAAGTAATTGTTTTTTAAAGTATTAAAAGCGCTGATCTATGACCCATATTTATTATTTATTCTAGCCAGTACTAGTCATTATCAGTATTTTGACCCATATTTATTATTTATTCTAGCCAGTACTAGTCATTATCAGTAGTATTAAAGATTAGTGCAGACATTTAATATGTATTGATCTGCAAAAAAAGCTAACTTTTAAATGTATTACCAAAACTTATCGTTCATTATACTGATTAAACTTTTACAACAGATCTAGTTCACAAATAACTGACAGTCCTTCTGTATGTATGATTTTCATTTACAATAATCAATACTCAAATTTGGGATAAGTAACTTCCTTTTTGCTTTTTACTTAACTTTTTAACTTTAAGTTTTTTTAAAAACTAAGTTTTAGTAACTTTTTGCGCTACGACAATATCCTGGTCAATTTTGACCTAATCACTGAATCAGTTGCAATCGGATCAGTTTGATTTGTAAATGAATCATTCAGTGTGATTCGTGAACCAATTCAACAGGTTCATTGGAAAGAATCATGTTCATGTTCTTGGGTATCGGGTGGCGATTTCTTCAGTTGGACTAAAAAGTATCGTGTTATGCTTTGGAATGTAGCCTACTGAAGTAAAAGTTTCCCAAAAAAATTAACTTAAAGTAGAGATAGGCCTACTTGAAATATCAGTAGCTAAGTAAAACTACTTCATTATTGTCCACCACTGGGAAAAAAGACTTGTGAACCAGTGGCGGCTCATCAGGGGAGGTAAGGGAGGCCAAGCCTACCCGAAACTTAAGTAAAAATGGGAGAAGGACGATTTAATGGTAATAAAATTCTCAGATATTAATTTCATGTCTCAGAATGTGTATTTATTGTTAGTAATTTCCCCTCTGTAAGTGTAACCACCGCGAGCCTCTTCCCCGAATGTGCAGAATCTGCGAAACGTGATAACGAGTGTTGAGAAAAGTAACGTGACAGAGGAGGCTAGCCTTCCTCGGTATATCAACCAATCATCGACGAGACGTAAATTACGTGATATTAGTTTGTACTGCTACCGCTGATGTAACTATGGAGAGTAGAGATTTTGAATATTTGATCGCAAACAAATTTACTAAACTACCATTCCAGCGCTATCTCACGACCAAATCGTACGAATTCATCGAGCGAGTAAAATGTGGCTGATTCGTACGATTTGTCTAAACCCCAGTGACGGTTAGGTTTAGGGGCGGGGTCAGGGGTAGGCCATTCGTCCGAATACATACGAATTGGGCAACTCGTAAAATATATACGATTTAGCAAAAATAATTGTACGAATTGGTCGTGAGATCGGGTTGACCATTCATACAACAGCTACAAATTAAAAATGAAGGAAGACCCCATGTCTAAGTTGGAAATAGGCTATAGGCCTACATCAGTCAGCTTCACTAAACGACACAACGCGCTCTTTTAAAAGGACAGAAGGAAGGATTTTTGCTTCAAGTGATAGGCTAGGACTAGGTGAGTGAACTTATATTTATATTGTCTTGTATGTGTCGTTTTCTATACATTGTCTGTCTAAAAGTGACCAAAAAGCCATTTTAAACCAGTTTAAAAATAAGATTTTGTGTGCCTCCATTTAAAAAGCCACCATTCAGAATTCTCTGAAGACTCACCTATGACAAACTCAAGCGCAAACTTGTCTTCGGCCGGTTTGTAGGGCCGATTGAATGTGATCTTGATCTGGAACTCTTGAGCCCGACGCACGATGAGGGAGTCGCTGGAGTAAAGGTGTGTGTGGTGCTCCTGTTTATTGAGGTCTTGAGGTCGTTTCAGCACATCCACGTCCCAGACATCAAGATACTCTGAGGGACAGAAACAGGACTGTCAACACGTTAAAGGCTCAACCATCAATTTGCCTTTTTTACAATAAATAATCTACAAAAACAGTGGCATGACTCTCACAGAGGATGTCTTTCATTCTTTATCTCTGGGGGTTTTGAAGGGAAGAGGATGACGAAAAAGCTCAAGATGTTACAAGATAAAAGTGGGGTGCTTCCTGCAATAAATGTGAGGGACAAGAGCTCACTGTTATCTGGTGGAAGTGGTAAACATGCAGGAAACGGTCTTAGTGGTCAGGATATTTGTTTCAGCTTTTCAGTTGAGGGCTTTTGACTAGATAAGACCAAGTAAATATTTTAGTAAACAAAGAAACGGTACCAAGTGTGTCTGCATGAATTATTACTCTATTCATCACCATTACATTTTAATTGGTTATGCATAAATTGTTTTGCTTTAACTGACAATATTTTATCATGCTTTAATGTAGTTCATTTTAAATGCTTTATTCATTTTCATAGGAAATGCTAAATTTATGTGATGTTGGGATATTTTTCACTGGAAAAATAATGGTGAGTGTTATTTTAGTATTATTTACATACTATTGTAGTGTTTATTAATATTTTTATTAATCTAATATTTTCAATTATAGTTTACATTTTAACAATTTTGTTATGTGCTTATTTTATTCATTTATTTGTATTTTATTTCAGTTTTAGTTTAGTACTTATTTTTCTCAATTCCTAATTTCAAATTTCTCTACAGTTTTGCATCTAATATTTATATTTCATTTTATTTCAGCTTTATTTCAGGTTTTAGTTAACAATAACAACACTGATAATAATGACATCATATTTAAGTGAGAGACATCGCTTTTTTTTAAAAACTTTTTTTCAAATTAAGTTGAAAATACTATTACAGTATTTATCTCCATTTTATTAAGTTGACATTGTCTAACTCAATTGATTTGGGACAAAAATAGAGATACATTTTACACTGACAAAAATGTCAAGAATATTAATATTGATGATATTAATATGTATTGCAATAACCGTAAAATATTCTTAATATGTGATTTATTAAAAGGCACACCAAATAAAAGGGATACTACTAAAATGTACTCTACATATAATTTCTTACAGTGACAAGATTTACATATTCTAGCACTTTAAATTTACCACGAAATCAAAATGGGCGATTCTAGTTTTTTTAAGGAATATTGCAGTGCTTATTATAAATTATTTATCCGTGCACATTGTTTTTCAAATTCGTGCCTCATAATGTTGTATCTAATCTCTTGCAGTGACATCTCTTTTCTTCTCTGATGAAGAGGGCGGGGTGACCTGTCAATCAAATGAGATACACCAATAGCAAACCACACCCATCCAATCAATTCCCCATGGATAAAATCAACATTTAATCCCACCCTACATTTATTCCTGTTCGAGAAGCCGATAAAAAGTACAGATGTTCTCATTCTCACCATTGAGTGGAGGTGGTCCTCTGGGCATTAACATGAAGGGCTCAAACTCCTCCACTTTCCCCTCCTGTTGATTAGAGCTGGCTTTGGCTCCTGCACTGCGCCCGCGGTGGGACACGCGTTTGGGGCGTACGGCGGGTGTGGCGGCAGGTGTGGTGGCGGTGGGTGTGGTGGCGGGGGGTGTGACAGCGGGGGCGGGGGGTGTGACGGCGGGGGGGGGCGGGTCCTCTCGGGCCTCTTGATCAGCCATGGCAGGTGTGGCGGGGGGTGTGACGGCGGGGGGGGGGCGGGTCCTCTCGGGCCTCTTGATCAGCCATGGCAGGTGTGGCGGGGGGTGTGACGGCGGGGGGGGGCGGGTCCTCTCGGGCCTCTTGATCAGCCATGGCAGGTATTATTGGTGGGGTGGCCATTAAACTGAATTCAGAAACAATGTAAACAGGTTAGCTGCACACATCGCATACAGACTTCAATGATAAAACAATAAAAGAGCCTCTTCTTTTGTTTACACATCCATGCATTTTTATAAAATGTTGCAGGAAGGGTGTCATTCATGGCATCTGTTTTGCATTGAGGATGAAGCACTGCATGCACACAGACACAAACTCAAAGCATGTGCTGCACAGTTTTATTGCAGGATTTGGCCTTTCTTCCTTTGATTTAGAGCAGCATATGAAAAGTCCAATGTAGAAACGTAAGCTAGACTAATGAGGAAGATGCAGTTTGGCTTTTCTTTCTTTCTGTCATTCTGTGAAAAACTGGCGACACTTTACATTAAGGTTTCGTTGTAAACATTAGTTAACTGTAACAGTTAACGTGAACTAACAATGAACAATACTTCTACAGCATTTATTAATCTTAGTCAATGGTAATTTTTACATTTACTAATACATTTTTAAAATCCAAAGTTGTATTTGTTAACGTTAGTTAATGCACTGTGAACTAACATGAACAATTAGATTTACTAATTAAGGTTAGCAAATATTAATAAATGCTTTAAAAATATATCGCTACGTCATTGTTAGTTCATGTTAGCTAATGAATTAACTAATATTAATGAATGAGACCTTAATTTTGTGTTAATTAAAGTGTTACTGAAAAAGTATCTGCTTGGCTAAATTAGTGTTTTGTCTTTTATTTTGAAATCTAGAAACTTAAAAAAAAAACTTGTGGAATTAACAAAATGACTTGCTTATAACTGTTTAAAATAAATAAATAAATATTATTTCTAAACCAGAATTTTTTTTCTGTACATTATAGTCATCATGAAACGGAAGTTGTGATAGTCGTTTCTGCACAATTGTGACGTGTATCTGAGTGAAACTGATTCTCAAATAAGAATAAATGTAGGGCGGGGCTTGATTGATTGGCTGTGGTTTGCTATTGGTTGATCTCATGTGATTGACAGGTTGCCCCGCCCTCGTGTCAGTAAACATCATCAGAGAGGAGAAGAGATGTCGCTGGAAGAGGGAGGGGAAGTTATTTTGCTTAAAGATTATGAGGGCAAATAAAAAATTAATGATGTGCACAGATAAATAATTTATAATAAATACTGCAATAATAAACGAAAAAATAAGAATTGTACATTTTGATTTCATGGTGACTTTATGAACACAATATGGGTGTGTGTTTTTACACAAAACCTTGTGATTCCCTCTTTGGTGCTGTTAATGCAGGCGACATTTTCCCATCCAATTGCCTATTCCTGTGTTTCCCGGCATTTAAATGTGGAAAACTTATTTTTATGATAGGCTGCACAATGGCTGCTTTTACACTGGCAAAATATGTCACCACAGACACACAAACACCTGTGTGATGGTTACATAAACTGGGCGTTTGCTTGAATGAGGTGTGAAGTTTGAGGAGATGTTTGGCCCGTGAACCCCACCGGAGCCGTGAGTAACACCTGGGACACAGTGAAGTCTCTGTTCACTTCTGAACCACTTAAACACACGGCAGAACACGCTTTTCCACAAGTATCTTGGCGAGGTAAACTAGACGGAAAAGCTGATGCTAATTTAAAAAAAAAAAAAAAAGTTTTTTTTTCTGCGGTTATCACGTAGATATAAAACAGATGGTGGGACATATTAAAATAGTTACGTTTTGCAAACTACACAGAAAATTGGCTCTGCATATAAACACTCAAGACTTACTTTCACAAACACACACATAAAATGCATTTGCAAACACAAACATATCTGCTCTAAAATCCAAAATATAATACATCAATCACTTAAAATAAATTAAAACACTAACATATTATTTTTAAAGACTAACTTTTCCTTTGCAATTATCCATTTACCCTCAATCAATTTTTGTGAACACACACACACACACGTATAGGATATCCATGCACACATATGTTCTACACAAAAAAGTTAGTTGGAGGTATTTGCATAATTGCAAAAATACACTAGTACCTTTCCAAAGCTTTGGGCTCAGTGTCATTTTTTAAAATAAGATATTAATACTTTTATACAGCAAGGATGCAAAAAATTTATCAAAAGTGACAGTAAATACCTTTATAATTTTATAAAAGATTTCTATTTCAAATGCATCGCAGTTGAACTTTCTATGCATCAAAGAATCCTGAAAAAAAATGTATCCACACAAATATGAAGCAGCACGACTGTCTTCAACATTGATAATAATAATAAATAATAAACGTTTCTCGAGCAGCAAATCAGTATATTATAATGATTTCTCATGTGGCTTTCTGAAGGATCATGTGACACTGAAGACTGGAGTAATGATGCTGAAAATTCAGCTTTAATCACAGGAATAAATTACATTTTAAAAGATATCCACATTTTAAATCGTAAAAAATATTTCACAA
This sequence comes from Leuciscus leuciscus, assembly GCF_965113295.1. NCBI lineage: Eukaryota > Metazoa > Chordata > Actinopteri > Cypriniformes > Leuciscidae > Leuciscus > Leuciscus leuciscus. The sequence goes on along the minus strand of NC_138726.1, from coordinate 54,712,477 downwards.
TATTACCATTTTTACTGTATTTCTGATCAAATAAATGCAGCCTTAAGTGCTCAAACTTTTGAACAGTAGTTGGCAATTTCCATCTTCCAGAGTGAACTCTTTACTATTAAATATGTAAAAGTAAACTAACCTGGTTTATGTTTAGATAGAAAGGCGGCACTGGTCTGCAGACACTGGAAGCTGGAGTCCGGGATCACACCAGGACGACTTCTGCCTTCACTTTTATATGGGCTGGAATAACAGTGTGTGTGTGTGTGTGTGTGTTTGTGTGTGTGTGTAGTGTGGTATGTGTGTCTATGAAACCTCATGGTGGGCGTGTCTATGTATGCAGATTAGCATGACATTATAAAGCAGGGGGTGTGTAGTGTATGTGTGAGATTAGGGTGGAAGTGCAAACCACTGCGTGTGTGAGTGTGTGAGGCTTGTAGTGACCAGAAATGAGGCCAAATAAAGACAAGTGTAGAATGTGACACATCTTTCTCTTTAGGCACCGACTCGAAACACGCAGAGACACTTTACAATCAATGCCTAAAATATTCAGTTTCATTTTTTTTGCAAAACTTGCAAATGCTATATAGCTGTACAAAGGCAAGTAACTTTCAATAAAAATCATAATTTTACTGATATATAACTGAAAAAGTGTCTCTTAGATTGTGATCCAGAAAATAAAAGTTGAAAAATGTATATAAAAATCAATCATAATAACATCAGTTATGAGTTATAATACTGACCAGCTTTCTGTATTTCTACAGTAAATCAGATCAGTCTCTTTGCTTACCAGTAAAAAACATCTAGACATCCTTAAAGCAAGATATATTCACCTGAGAAGCAAAAGATGATGCATAAGATATTAAGCATAGAATATAAGAGCATTTCATTTACATTTACATTTACATTTAGTCATTTAGCAGACGCTTTTATCCAAAGCGACTTACAGATTAGGACAAAATTAAGCGAGTCATCATGAAGAGGCAAAAACAACGCAAGTAGTGCTCAAAAAACAAAGTTCAGGCATTATTCAGAGTAGCATAAACCCGACAAGTGAGGTTTTAAAGGGAAGGGGAAGGATTTTTTTTATTTTTATTATTATTTTTTTTTTTTTTATAAGGTTAAGTGCTCACGGAAGAGATTGGTTTTCAGCTGTCTTTTGAATGTTGTCAGGGATTCTGCATTCCGGATGAGAGTGGGGAGAGCGTTCCACCAGCATGGAACTGTGAATGAGAATGTTCTGGAAAGTGATTTTTTGGCTCTCTGTGATGGAACCACGAGACGTCGCTCTTTGACCGATCGTAGGCTTCTGGTAGGGATGTAGACTCGTAGGAGTGAGTGAAAGTAGGAGGGAGCTGAGCCTGTGATGGATCTGTAAGCAAGCGTCAGTGCCTTGAACTTGATGCGAGCAGCGAGAGGTAGCCAGTGCAGAGAGATGAACAGAGGAGTGACGTGGGCCCTCTTGGGCTCGTTGAAGATAAGACGAGCTGCAGCATTCTGAATCATTTGTAGAGGTTTGGTTGCACATGATGGAAGTCCGGCCAGAAGAGCATTGCAGTAGTCAAGCCTAGAAATGACCAGGGCCTGGACGAGAAGTTGTGTTGCATGCTCAGTTAGGAAAGGCCTGATCTTCCTGATGTTGTGCAGTGCAAACCTGCATGATCGAGCTGTCTTTGAAATGTGATCTGTGAAGGTCAGCTGGTCATCAAACGTTACTCCAAGATTTCTGACCGACCTTGATGGGGTGATTGATGATGACTCTAGCTGGATAGTGAAGTCGTGCTGTAGAGACGGATTGGCAGGGAGGACGAGAAGCTCAGTCTTTGCCAGGTTGAGCTGCAGGTGATGTTCCTTCATCCATGTCGAGATGTCCGCCAGACAGCTTGAGATCCGTGCAGCTACTGTGGGGTCATCTGGTTGAAATGAGAGGAAGAGCTGTGTGTCATCAGCATAGCAGTGGTATGAGAAACCATGTGCCTGTATGATGTGTCCCAGTGATGTGGTATAGATGGAGAAGAGGAGGGGACCAAGAACTGAACCCTGGGGAACCCCTGTGGTCAGTTGATGTGCTTTGGATACCTCGCCTCTCCATGCGACCCTGAAGGACCTACCTGTGAGATAGCCCTCGAACCAGCGGAGGGAAGTTCCTGTGATGCCCAGTGATGAGAGACTGGACATAAGGATCTGATGATTCATAGTGTCAAAGGCAGTAGACAGATCCAGGAGAATGAGGACTGAAGATTTGGAAGCAGCTTTTGCGATCCGTAGATCCGTAGGAAAATTTCATCTTGTTCCATTTTCTAATGTCCATTTTTGCACTGCATTATGGCTCTAATGGGCAGTTTGAGTCATTGCTTCAGGCATTCTATATGGAAAAATCCCATTTTCCCAGTGTTTCTTAGGGAAAACATGATGTTCAGACCCCTTCGGATGCTTTGGGAGACTATGAGTCACACGCATGAGCTCACCTTTACATTGGAGAACAGGCAACTTTCTTTCACCATGAACTTTAATTCAGAAGATGTAATGCTTTTGGTACAATACGAGTGCTTGTCAAAGCAGTTTGACCTTAGCAAGTTACATCTAGTTGCATAACAGAGGGAGGATGCAGTCCACGGCTTATAAATGGGCTTTTCATGAACATTTTTGGTGGGCCAAAACTAAAAGGTTAGGGTTATGAGCATATATGTTATGTTATTATATGCATATATACCTGATCAAGACAACAACATAAAACACAAATATGCCTTCCTGATGACCAAATAATGATCCGAAACAAAGCTTTATGATATAGAGCTAGTCAATGCACATCTGAAATGAGCAACACTGACCACAAGGCTCCTTTTGATTTCCGCCAAACCCATGCGAGCAGAACATGGTGTTTCCTGTGCGAGTTTCAGAAAACCACAGGTTAGTCACATGATCAAGCTTCCACGTTCAGCGCTTTGTTCCGCTCTGCTGTCGTTCCATGCATATAGGAAGTGAATCGATTATGCTTGAAAGATACTGAGGCGTAAAACGATGCCAATGTAAAACAATACAGCTCAAAACGAAGAGCGAAGGAGGACGAAGACAGACAGACAGAGATGGAGAAACAGAAGGAGGATCCCTCGTTCTTGGGTGAGCAAAGTATGATCATGATTGAAGAGAGACCACTGAAGCTGATGTACACATGCACACATTTTGTGAAAACATGTCTGAACTTCTTTGCATTAGACAAACGATATATCAAAGCAAGTGTTTGTATCTTCAGAGCCTTTTTTTTTCCATTTACTAACGACAAACCAACACAAAGTGTCACAATACTCAGGAATAAGAGGAACCTGTAATAAAAGGTACATTTTTGGACCTTATTTACACCCAATGGCTGCATATTAGTAACTTAAAGGTACATGTTAGTGCTTAAACATATTAGTACCTTTGGCACTGCCCCACTAACAGCTTTTGTGCCTTTTCTTTCTGAGAGTGTACGGACTGACTAATTTTCAACACCCAAATGGCTTTATGTCAAATGTTTTGCTTGAAAGGTGTGTTTTTGCTATCATACTTTAAATGAACGATACTTGCTTTAATATTTTGCCATCTAATGCAATAAAACTCAGATATTTTTAAGCGTGGCTTAGGTCTGTAAATAACTTTTGGGGTCACTGCATAATATCTTCTTCCAAAGGGAGATTCAGGGTTTGTCTCACTAAAAAGACAGTGATAGGACAACTGTACACTTTTTTATTTAGGATTTCTGATTATTTTCAATGTTTAGAATTATATTTTTGTAGAAACTATGATACATTTATTTCATGATTCTTTGATGAACAGAGAGTTCAAAAGAACAGCATTTATTCAAACTGAAATGTTTTGCACATTATAAATGTCTTAAAAATGAATGAAAGCATGAATTACTTTTGAACGGCAGTGCATTAAAACTAAACATTACCTATCCGTCACAGACAAGAGGCCGGAGACAGTTGAGGCGAATGGAGGAAGTCTTAGTCACCAGCCGTCTCCTCTTCCTGAACTTCGTGTGGTTTTACTCGGCCGCAAAGGGGCCGGGAAGAGCTCAGCTGGAAATACCATTCTAGGCCTGGCAGGAGGGTTTGAGTTGAATAAACCGACCGAGGAGTGTGTGAAGAGGCGCGCCGACGTGGAGGGAAGGCGTGTCACGGTTGTGGACACACCAGGATGGGAATGGTACTATCCGGTGAACGGGACTCCCGGCTGGGTGAGGAGAGAAACGAAGCGAAGCATGTCCTTGTGTCCGCCAGGCCCTCATGCCGTTCTTCTAGTGGTGAGATCCTGTACGTCAGTGACAGCCGACTACCATCAGCAGATCGAGGAGCACCTGGAGCTTCTGGGAAAAGCGGTGTGGGATCACACACTGGTGCTGTTCACACGCGGGGACGAACTGGGCTCCGTTCCCATCGAACAGAGGATTCGAAACGGCGGCAAGGCCTTCCAGAGGCTCCTGGAACAATGTGGGAACCGGTTTCACGTTCTGGAGAACAAGAGGCGCGTCGATGATGGATCGCAGGTGAAGGAACTGATGAAGAAATTGGATGAGCTGGTCGGAGAGAGAGGAGGGAGATATTATGAGATGGATGTGCTGCTTCTGGAGCTGGACGTGGAGAGTAAACGGAGGGCGAGAGAAAGGAGGAAGAAACAGAGGCTGATGGAGGCGCAGACGCACAGAGGAACCATCAGAGCCGTGCTGACGAGTGAGTGGACGGCATGCAGATAGATAGATTGATTGATTGATTGATTTAATGCCATGTCAGCATCTAAAGCTATTTTCATGGCACAAATATCATATAAATACAATGCATGTGAAAAGTGTTCTTCCTCAGTATTTTTGTCTTGTTTTCCAGTACAAATATCTAAACATGCTTAAGCAAGGTCTGGTACTACTAAGATGAGCACTTGTTTTTAAAAAAATATATATAAATAACATTTGTTTTGGTCAAAATTACCCGAACAGAGTATTAAGGTTTAAATTAAGATACTTTATTTACTTTAGAAGCAAAATTACATAAGATATTAAGCCTTAAAAATACATCTAAATTAAATGAGTATATGCTTTCAAAAAGTAAACATAAATGCCAAGGGTGTAAGTGATTTTTTTTTTCTTGTTTTAAGCCTAAACTCACTTTATTTTGGGAATATCGTATTTTATAATATACAATATTTTATTCTTAATTAAAAAAATTGGACGGAAAACAAGATAAAAGTACTTTTTGCAGTGCATCAAATTCAACAGACAGACTTTACGTTATCTGCAGAAGTAAAAAAAATTATAACTGTGAGTTTGGGATACTTGTTTCTCTACAGAGGAAAACTATTGAGTTTTCAGTATTCAGATGGATAAACTCACTTAAAAGAACCAATTGAAAAGAAACTGGTTTGAAAAAATATTCAGTCACAAAAGAATGATTTATACAAACATCAGTTATTATTAGGTACAAAAAAGAAATTATTCACTATAGAAATTTCTATTACTTTAAGACTTAATTCCATTAATTTTGCTACGGCAGTGTACAAGACACATTTTCATCACCCAGAAATGAACACATTTTGTCATTATTTACTCACCTCATGTTGTTCCAAATGCGTATGTATTCATATACATCTGTGAAACACACACACACACACACACACAAAGTTAATGTTGCACTTTTTCCACACACTGCAAAACAAAACAAGCAAACAAACAAAAGTACCATAAAAGAAAAACCATAAAAATACCTACAGTATATGACTACTATGGAAAAATCTTCCAGTCCACCATAGCTTAAAACATAATTCATGCTTGAGTTTAATTCAAGCTTGGCCCATTTACACACATTGCACTAGGTGTGATGTCACTGATGTAAATCAGCATTGTTCCTCACACAAAACAACAAACTAGTTTGGAACAAGATGAGTAGGAGCAACTCAAAGATTTGTCCAATTATTTATTTGTCAGCATTAATATGTAGTTAAAAACAGTCACATGTATTATTAGTGCTGTTACAGCAAACAATATTTTTCTCCTCAAAAAAAAATAAATAAATAAATACTGAACATTAAAAATGAATCATTATGTAAATCCAAATTATGGAATTACGTGAATTCTAAATGTGACTTGAATGCATGTAAGCACTACAATTTTGTAAGATTTGAATATAGGCCTACATAATACATTAACACGGTGATGTGAATGACCTTTGATTGGCAAAAAGACTTAATAATAAAAATGCATCTAAATGATATGTCAACAAAAGCCATTATTCACAAGTAACCACTTCATTTAGTTGTTTCTGTGTATTGTGTCTCTTGTCCCTGCTAGATGATAATACTCAAACTGAAGACATGGATGAGAGGAATCTCTTCTCCAGAGGTTCACGGCGTCTCCCGGAGCTGAGACTGGTTCTGCTGGGAGAGAGAGAGACGGGGAAAAGCTCTGCTGGGAACGCCATCCTCGGAGGACCGGGATACTTTCAAAGCGGAGAGGCGACGGAGGAGTGTTCGAGACAGCAGATGGAGGTTTCTAACAGACTGGTGACGGTGGTGGATGTGCCGGGATGGGAGGGCGGACCGGAGGGAACAACTCCAGAGAGAGTGAAGCGAGAGATCGGAATGAGTGTGATGCTGTGTCCTCCCGGACCTCACGCGTTTCTTTTGACGTTGCGTGTAGATGCGTTTGTCCAAGCCCAGTCGGTGCGGGAGCACTTGGAGCTTCTGGGGGAGACGGTTTGGAGACATACGTATCTTCTGTTCACGAGGGGCGACCAGTTACGAGAGGGAGTCACGATTGAGCAGCACATACAAGGAGGAGGAAAGGAACTTCGCTGGCTGGTGGAACGATGTTCAAATAGGTTCCACGTCATCAGCAGCAATTCTTATTTGGAACCTCGGAATTCCAAGACACAAATAACAGAACTTCTGGAGAAGATTGAAAAGATGGTGGCGGGAAATCGATGCGAGGCCTTCTCACCACTAGTGCACGAGATTCAAGAGTTAGGAAGACAAAAAAATGAGAAATTTCAACTGAAGGTCAAGGAGTTTAGCGAGAAGCTTCAACGACAGGACGAAGAACTGAAGAAGATGAAGGAACGAGAGGTCAAGAGCATTCGGTGGTTCTTCGAAAGACGCAAGAAGGACAAAGTGCAATCTCCCGGGAAGGCAGAGAGGGAAGAGGCGCCCTACAAAGGCGAAGACGACAGGAGAAGTATGATGGGCGAGCTGGAGGAGAGGATGGCGTGGTTAACGGAAGACAAGGAGCGAGAGATACAAGACCTGAGCACTGAAATAAGCAAAGTCACAGTGACTCACCATCAGGTACTGAAAGAGAAAGAGCAACTGCTAATGAGATTAGAGGAACGAGAGCGTGAGGGGGAAGAACATAAAGAGAAAGTGGACGAGCTTCAAATTAAACTGCTAGAACTGGAGCGCTTGGGTGCCGCGAAAGAGCAAGAACGAAAAGAGAGAGAGGCCGAAATTCAGCGAGCACACTTGGACGAAAAGAATGAACTTAAAAACAATTTGTTGGACGCTGAGAAAGAGAATGATAGGATGAGAGGAAAGGCTGAGGAAACTCAAAAAGAGATGGATGCATCACAACGCAGGTACGAAGAAGAGGCCAGGCAGCAAAAGCAAGAGATGGAGAGCAAACTGAAAGAGAAGGACAGTGAAATTGAAAACATTTTAAGAGAAATCGAGGAGGTGAAACTTAAGGCTGAGAGCAGAGAAAGAGAACAAGGTGAGATATTCAGGGAAAAAGTTGAGAAGAGAGAGAAAGAGATGGACAAGCTGAGAGAGGGAATAGAGATGATGACAAAAGAGATGGAGGAGCTACGAATGTCCTATCGAGAGCAAGTGAAAACAACAGAAGCCGAGAGAGAAATGCATGGAGACGTTATGGAGAAATACAACACCCTCATTGATAAACTTGCAGGGAAAGACAAAGAAATAGAGCGAACGATGAGAGAGAAGGAAAAAGAGCTAAACCGAAATGCTGAAACGCAAGAGAAGCTTCAGCAAAAAGAAGACGAAATAGTCAAATTGAGACAAAGAGATCAGGAAAAGGACAGAGAATTGGAGACACTGAAGCAAAACATTACCGAAAAACAGAGGGATACAGAAAAGTTAAAAGACACGGTCCAGGCAAATACTGATAAACACACAGCAGAACTTAAAGTTTTGGAGGAAGAGTTGAAAGCAAAAGAAGATGAAATTGACAAGTTAAAACAAAGAAACCTAGAGAATGACAAACACATTGACAAACTAAAGCAAAACATTAGCGAAAAACAAAATGACATTGAAAAGTTAAAAGACAGTGTTCAGGCACATATTGAAGAAAATGCAGCTCAACTAAAACATCAACAGGAGGAATTCAAAGTAAAAGAAGAGGAAAATGAAAAATTAAGACAGAGAAACCAGGAGAAAGAAAAAGAAATTGACATTCTTAGGCAAAACATTAGCGAAAAACAGAAAGACATTGAAAAGTTAAGAGACTGTATTGAGTCGCATACTGAAGAAAGTGAGGCTCAACTTAAGCATTTAGAGGAAGAGCTGAAAATAAAAGAAGAGGAAATAACCAAATTAAAACAAAGAGACCTGGAGAAAGACAAAGAAATTGACACACTTAAGAAGAATATTATTGGCCAACAGCAGGACGCTGAAAAATTGAAAGACAGCATTCAGTCAAATATTGAAGAAAGTGCAGCTCAATTGAAACGTTTAGATGACGAATTCAAAATAAAAGATGAGGAAATAATCCAATTAAGAACAAGAGACCTGGAGAAAGACAGAGAAATGAACACACTGCGGGAAAATATTTGTGAAAAACAAAAAGACATTGAAAAGTTAAGAGAGAGTATTCAAGCACATATTGAGGAAAGTGCAGCTCACCTAAAACATTTAGAGGAGGAGCTGCAAACAAAAGAAGAAGAAATAACCAAATTAAATCAGAGAGATACAGAAAAAGACACACTGCTGCAAACAATCAATGAAAAGCATATAAGAGACATAGAAAAGTTGAAAAACAGCATTCACACAAATACTGAACAAGGTGCTGTTCAACTGAAACTTCTAGAGGAGGAGTTCGACGTAAAGATGGAGGTCTACAAAAGAAAGAATACGGTGATGGAAAAGGAGATGGAAAATATAAAGAAACAGTTTGAGAAAGCAAGAGTAATAATTGAGATGAAAGAGAATATCATCAGTCAGTTACAACAGCAACACGCAGACACTGAAAGACGCTCAGAAGAGCTTAAACAACAGCATAGTAAAGAGCAAATACGTAACGATGCCCTACAAAACGTGAACGCAGAACTGGAGAAAGAATTCGAAGAGCTGAAGTGCAAGTGTGAGGGACTTCAGACTCAGTTGAAGACTTCAGTTGAGCGCTATGAGATACAGATGAATGAAATGAACGGGTTAGAACAACAGCTAGACGAGATAAAACGGCTGCTGGAGGAGAAGGAGAAAGAGAAAGAGAGTGATATGCAAGACATGAAGGTGTATTATGAGAAAAGACTGAGAGAAAGGCATGAAGAGCATGAGACGGAGAAAGAACAAGAGCTTTGCAGGAGAGAGAGGGAGGTAGAAAAGAAAGAAGAGAAATTAGCTCAAAACAAACAAGATTTGTTAACTAGAGAGGGTGAAATTAATAGGAGAGAACAAGCGCTAACAGATGAAAAGCAGGATGTGGAGGTGCAAATGTACAGGATTAGAGAAGAGGAGAAGAATCTGGAAAACGAGGGCCAGAATAATGAACGTTTAGCTGTAGATCTGATGAGAATGAGAGAAGAGATTGAGAAAAGAGCAGAAGAGCTTATGGTTCGAGAGGAAAAATTAAAGGAGCAAGAGCAGCAGATAAAATGTCGAAAGGAAGAACTACAAGCAATGGAGAGGATATTGGAGAACAAGGAGATGGAAATGAAAGACCTGACTGAAAAGCAGGAGAAAAATATGGAAAATCGTAGAGAGCAGATAGAAAGGAGAGAGCAAGAGCTGTTTGAAATGGAGGAGACATTTGTTAAAGAACAACACAGGCTTAAGGGAGAAGAAAAATCCTTGGAGATGCTCAGAGCAAATCTGGAAACGAGAGAAAATGAACTTAATAAACGAGAGCAGATGTGGGAAGTAAAAACCCATGAGCTTTTAAAGAGCTCAGAGGAACTTGAAAATAACAAACACAACGCAGAGAAACGGCAAGCCGAGTTGAGCAATGAGGAAAATGATCTTCTGCAAAAAATAAAAGGGTTACAAGAAAAGGAGCAAGAACTTGAACTCAAAGGTCAAAGGCTGATGGAGCAACAACGAGACATGGAAAAACGGGACAATACTCAGCATGAACATGACCTGGAGCTTGAGAGCATTAGAGAAGCGTTAGGAAAAAGGGAGCAAGTGCTGATAAAAGGCGAAGAAGTGCTTTCTCAAAGAGAGCAAAAGCTGAAAAGTGAAGAAATCTATTTAGAGAAAAGAGAGCAAGTCATGCAAAAACGGGAAGAACAGCATGAAGACTTGTTACGCGGTCTGAAGAAACAGCAGGATGTTTTGAAAGACAGAGAACGCTCTTTAGAGACCAGAGAAACAGACCTGCGTCAGCTGGAACTGGAGCTCGCTACGAAAGATAATAAAAACAAATTTCTGCAGAACCAAGAATTAGATCTAAAGAACAAAGAGAGCGATTTTGAGGCCAAAGCCCAAATGCTAGAGCTCCGAAAAACAACACTAGACGTGAGAGAAAAGGAGCTTGAGGAACGTCAAAACCAACTGGATGGCAGAACGCAGGAGGTAAATAATGAACAAGAAAAGCTGGAAAAGAAGCGAGAGGAACTTGAGAAATGGGAGATGTATTTGTATAACACAGAGCTCAAACTGATACACAAAGGGCCTTCCTCGGGGTTTCGCCCATGGACAAACAGCGCTGAAATGAATGGGAAACAAATGGAAGGTGAAGACATCCATCGAATGCATCAAGAAATAGGAGTGGATGGTGGCATTTGCGATGCAAAAGATACAAGATGTGAAGAGCGATTGGTGTTGGCTACTAAAAACTGTGCAAACAACAGATCGGAGAGGGTTAAACGAATTCTGAAGGCCAAGCAAAATGAGGAAGATGGTGAGATTGAAAATTCTGAAGGTGAAAGTGAGGAAGACTTCTTTGAATCTTCAAGCATCAATTTCCAACCTACCGGACATTCACCCTGGCCCGTATCTGATCTAAGGCTTATGCTTTTAGGAGACCCCTGGTCGTCCCGTCATCCAGCGAGATGCACCATCGTGGGGCCTGGTGCAAATGGATGCAACCCTTGGAGAGGAGAGATTTCCGGCAGGCAAGTCACTATTGTAGAGCCTCAGGGCCTGAAATGGAGATCTGGGATTGACAATAAAGGCACGTTTCAAAAACATCTCTCTCAAAGTGTCTCTCTGTGTCAACCTGGACCACATGCATTCATCCTGGTGATTCCCGCTTATTTATCCTTCACTGGTCAGTACAGGCGTGCAGTGGAACGTACCGTATCAGCGTTAGGAGAAGCATCATGGAGCCACACTATTGTTCTGCTCACCTGGGGGGAAACATTAGGAGAGAGCAGCCAGCAGCACGTGAAGAGAAACGGTGACCTGGAACGGCTGGTTCGGAGGTGTGGGAATAGATGCCACGTGCTTGACAACAGACATCGGGAATCTCACGTGGTTAAGTTGCTGGAGAAGGTTGAGGAGATGCTTAGAGGAAACAATGGATGTTACTACAAACTGGACTGAAAAAGAGTGTTGGGAATTTAAAGAGAGCCTTTATGACTGTGAATGACATTTAAATTATGATATAGACCTATCTGGTAGATTGTTTTGACATTCTTGGCTTTAAACAATATTTATGTGTTTAGAAATGAAAATAAACAAGATTTTCAAAAGACTTTAGAGCAAAATGTGTTTATGTACAACAGAGTAGGCCGAACTACAGCAAACATGCAAGTACGTAATTCACACTCTTAACAGACGGTGGCGCACTTGTACTAAAAGTTCCACTAGGTCGTTTCACAAACAATACTGCTTTTCACAGTATTTTATAATCTTTAGCTAATTTATTAGCAAATATGAGAAAGAATACGCTATTTTCTCTCTTTATAATACAATACAATGAGCAAAGTGCATGGTTCATTTCCAAAACGCCTCACGTAAGAAAATCACTTCTTTTTTTTTTTATGTTTAACGATCATTTCAGTCTAAAAATGAATCATAAAGAAGCCGAGCGCCTCATAATGTGTTGCGAGATCGGAAAGATATAAAGACGACAAATTACTCACATTTAACACCGATTCAAGCATATTCAGGGATTCTCCGGAACATAACAGAATGTAGTATTTTCCATTAGTGCCTCGGTGAAGTGGCGTCTTGCTGTGCTTCCGCTGCGATCCTGACAGGTAAATTATTACCTTAAAAATATTGGTCAGTTTCGTCTGAAAGAGAAACCCTTCCCATCGAGTGAAAACACACATTTAAAATAAAATTCTCTTTTATGGCCCACACACAGAAAACCTAAACGCTTACATATAATCTGTGGTAATTACGCGAGGATAGTATTCCTCCGCCTCGCTATTACGCGCGTCAAACAGTCAGATAAAATAATTCCTCAACAGCGTGTCGTTTCCCCACGACATTTATATGTGTCTGAATGGGTCTATTTTAAAGTCTTTTGAAAGAATCTATAATTTATCACTTATGACATCAAGTACAGATTTTATTTTATAAGACCAACATTGTTCGATTTTAGGAAAACACTTCAATTAGACGAAAATAATATGCAATCTAACTGAAAGTGTGTCAGTCTGAGTGCATTAGTCGACTTCTTTCATTTGCCCATTAATTGCAATTTTGGGTTTTCTAGTCATTATCTGCACTATGGCTTTTTAAGGTAATGAACATGGCCATGCTAACATCATTTCAACAGCAGAAACTTCAAATTTCTGTCTCCTCTTAAACTACTAGACAGATGTGCATTCATTGGCATGCTTATTGTATGTGTAGTAAATCCTGCTATCTCTAATGGATGATAAAACCTCTTGACAATTCTAATTAGCCTAAATTCACTGCAATTACCATATGTGCCCATTTCTCTTTTGGTCAGATCAGATCAAGCAATGTTAAGGTTTTTATAAGAGGATGTAAAACACTCACTCTATTCATGTTTCAACTTAGAATTACACTGTTTTTAACTGCGTGAAACTTTTCCCAAATAAATGTAGATTCTTCCAGATTCCCAACATGCAAAGTCACAAGTGCATTGTTGTTTGTCTCCTAAATGGTAGGAAAGGCATCTAAATACAGTGACTCCAGGAGACTCAATTCAGATTACAGAGATTAACATACAAATACAAATGCACATAAAATGGTGCACTTTTCAACTTTCTGGGTCTATAAGCAGGGTAAACTTCTGGAGAGACCATATAGCATATATAATTGTTGCATTACTCTAAGAGCAAGAGGGGGAAAATCCACCATTGCATTCACATTTTCAAAATAAGAAAAAAAGATGATTTGTGGCAGCCATGTCAGATTCAGTCACTCCCTCAGTTCCATAAAATATGAAGCAATTTTTAACATAAAAAAAAAGGAACGTTTCTTGAGCAGCAAATCATCATGATTTCTGAAGGATCATGTGACACTGAAGACTGGAGTAATTGATCACAGGAATAAATTACATTTTAACGCACATTCAAATAGAAAACACTTATTTTAAAATGTATAAATATTTCACAGTATTACTGTTTTGCTGTATTTGTATTGTTTTGCGGTATTTTTGCAGTATTTTTTGTATAATTTGCTGTAATTTCAGCCTTGCTGAACTGAACATAATGATAGCATAAATGTACATACTAAAAATAAAATTAAAATAACTGCTAGCTTTATGAAGTTCATTATTTTGCAAAGGGTCCATCCTGGTATACACAATAGCAATAAATATGATAATATTAAACAAGAGTAAAGGAATCCATTTATGTACAGTTTGTCATTTGCATGCAAGAGGTTTTAATACATTGATTCCAAATAATGCTTTATTTTTGTAGTCACTTGTTAGGCATAGGCCGATCGAACTTTGAGAGACCCTGACCCTCCAGATGCCCTTTAAAATGCCCCTTTAGAACTTCAGATGCTGTCTGCATGCACAGTGTGCAGCGAACTTATAAAGGTCAACCCGATGTCTCTGAGGGCAGACATATCAATTCTGATGGACCATGAGGAGCAACACTCTAAATAATGTCTTCTCGTAAATGCTGATCCAGGAACAGTTTTCCGATCCCAAAAACTATCATCATACTTGGAGAAAACTATAGAACTGACCTGAGATCAGCATATTTGTGAGTAAAGGCCAACCTTTAGCCACATTTACACATGGATCATGAAGCAAAGACAATTTTAGACATTTGTTTTTTTTATTGTATCTTGAAAAGATTCATATTGAATGCTCATCTCGACTCAGACCTGGACAAGAATGTGGGCAAATGGTTTTACGGCTTATCAAATGTAACTTTATCCACACTTCACAGAACAGTGCAGTTTAAAAATATTTAAAAAATCATGCAAAAGTTTGATAAACATTTCCCAAATTCAAGTCCCGACCCAAAGCATCATCATGCCTGCATGTCTTTATAATAAAATTTACTTTTTACTAGGAAGCAATATTTGTCTGTGAAAGTGAGTTTCAGGGTTTAAAAATAAAAATAAAAATACAGAGAAAAACTGGTGGTATTATTGAGAGATGAATATGGATTTGAAACAGGATGCTGATGTGCCAATGATTGATTGATGATTTTATATATAAAATCATCAATCAATCATATGTATGGAAAAACCTGATATACGTATTCTAAAATGGTCAATAAATAATTTTACTCAACAAGACTCAAATGGTTTTTTATTCAGATTCTATGATTTAAAGAACTTGGATTTTCTTTTTTTGCACACAAAAGTTTCACCATTTATACTTGTCCTATTAACCTCCAGCAAAGTTTCAAGCCGTTTGCTACATAAATTAGCCTATAGTTCATAAGTGCTTGTCTTTGAAATATACTTACATCTGATGAACTTCTTCCCAAGATCAGCTCGTCAGGCTACAAGTCAGAAAATTGAGATGTGTTTGATAGAAACCCCTGTCAGCGAAAGATTTTTATGGATCTCCTCCCCGAAATAGGCCTATGGCATACAACGCCTAGTTTTATACATTAATGTCAACTGCATACCATTTCCAGATACCACGTTTAACACAAGACATTAGGAAAATATTATAAGATAAGGACTATGTGCCATCACAATAAAAAAACTAAACATCATTCAGTATCCTTGCCTTGTTTTAGAATAAATAAATCATTGTATAAAATACATTTCAGAGAAAGTTTACAGAGAAGAGTTATTCTCAATCTTTAATTTCCACTGGCCAAATATTAGGCAATGTTTATTTGATTTAAGCAAATCAAATTGATGCAATTTTTGCCTATAAGGTAAACATGTATTTAATGATGGTTTATATGTGTTTTAATGGAAACAGATAGGCCTTATTTTTTGCAGTGTAAATAATTGTCTGACTATTGCGTCAAATAATAAAAACGTGCATATCCTACAGTTTGCTTCAAATTCTATGCTTCAAATATAATTGTATTTTCATTATATTGGGAAGACTCCAAAAATGGTTATCATTAGGCTACTGTCTGTGCACGACACCCAAAGGTTTTACTGTCATCGGTCATTACAGTAACAGGTCTATGCGAATTCTGTGACTCTATAGGCGCTGTAGTGATGGTATAGGATTAGGATTGGGTAGGAGTATGTCGGATTATCTTAATACAGCGCCTATAGGGTCACAAAATTCGGTGGGACACAGCATTCGGCACGGAGTCAAGCGCTGATCATTATTCCCACGAAAGTATTTTAAATGGGCTACAATTTAAAGCGGAATTATGAGAAGTTGTTAAACTGAGTGAGTAAAGTCAGTCAAATTTTGTCCAATGCAGTAACATTAACTAGCATTTTCGGTACGGGATCTTCGACATGTTTTATGCTAAACAATACTTTTGTTGTGAACAATATGTAGATTTTACTATGATAAAAAGGCGATCCTAGAAGGTTTCGACAGGTAGGAGGGCTTGTTTACGGCATTACCATAGTATTTAATCGCAATATTGAGACTAGCCCAAAAAGAACTGACAACAGACAATAAAAAGGATTACACAGGACTAAATGAGCGAGATAAGGAGGAACAGGTGGACACAACAGGTTGCCATGGGAACAGATGTAAACAACACTAGGGCTGCATCTGAAATTTTGAATAAGTAATTACTTCACGACCGCTAAAAAAGTATGTTCTATATAGGCTATTAATGTGTGTAGTATGACTGTAATCTGGAAGTACTATATTCGCCATGTTGTCATTATCATGTGACCTACCAGCGTCAGTTGCGTCCCTTCACTCTCATTCACAAATCCTCTCCCAACGGCCTCATGGGATAGTAAGGTCTTTATCATATGCACACTTCAGAATCTCGCAGGAAGAAGGTCATCCAAAGACTTTTTGTCTACTCTTTTATGAGTACTGTGAATTTGGATATACTACTCTTGTTTCATAATGTTTGTCACCTACTATTAGGAAGCCTAAAAAACTAGGGCTTAGGGGCCATTTACACAACACGGTTTTCAACTAAAAAGCAAAAAACTTTTTATGCGTTTTGGTTGTTCAAGTTTGAAGTGCAAGTTTTTGAAAACGATACCGTTATTGTCTCCTTGTAAACTACAAAACCGCGAATTCATGAAAACGGTGACGTCATGTACATGCGTATTAGGCGTGTAGTGTTTCTTTACAAAGTGACATTGCCAACTACTGGCCTTGCATGAATACAGCATTTTCAGTCATTTTCGCGGATCCGTGTGAACGGGGAACGTTTTGACAGCCTTGTCGCCTCTACGTGAAAAACACAAAGGTAAAACTTTTCCGATTTTAGTACATCGTTGTTGTGTAAACGTACCCTTATTCAGCTGACTTGTTGCCTTGCTGACTTATCAGGCAATGACTTGAAGGCAGAGTTTGCGCACACAGGTACATCTGTTGCCTTCAGAAATGATCAGATGAAGGTATATCAGGTCAGGAGACAGTGGAGCTAACATTGGATTCGGATGTGACTGCCTTCCTACACTGGAATGCAACATTTTAAGCTTTCGGATGCAACGTTGGTCAACCAAGGCAAAGGAACTGGGAAACCATGAAACTAAACCAAAACAGAACAAAAACCTGACAACAAAAGTAGGCTATAAGACAACGTACATACATTTACATTTATGCATTTGGCAGACGCTTTTATCCAAAGCAACTTACATTGCATTATCCTATACATTTATACATAGGTATGTGCAATCCCCTGGGATCGAACCCACAACCCGCTCTTACCACTGAGCTACAGGAAAGCATGCAATGCATATAAATATAAATTGTCACTCTATATCTCCCATATGTCTTACGTCTAAAGCTCTGTATCTTTTATTGTCGGGGACAAAACATATAATTCAATGCAATACATTGATGATTTAGAAATGAACAAATAAACTTTCCTCAAAAGCCTGATGGATCATATTTGATACACATTTTAACATGAATTCTCAAAAAAAGATTTATGGATAATCAGTAAGTTGTTCATCCTGAAATATTAATAACAATTTAAAAGTTATTCTTTATAAAAATCAGTCAAGATTTCACAGCAAGAAGACTAAAAGTCAATGCAAAAAGGCCTTTTACTAAAAACATTAACAGACGATAGAAAGCATGTAGACTTTGTAGCACAACACTTTTTCAGCAGTTTTAATCATTTTAATCAGTTTTTGATCATTTATAGAGGCCTCAGAAATGTATAAGGGCAAAAATGCAAATCATGACAAACAACAATGAAATCATTAAAACATCTGCTTCTTTTTGCTGTAAAATACTTTATATATTTCATAATGATTTGCTGTCTGTTCATTTCAAAGCTAGATGACGATTCTTTAAACATTTACTTTTGAGTTCCACAAGAACAAAAAAGCATTCAGCTTTGGAATGAAAAAACTATGACAGAAATTTCATGAACGGGTGTACTAAACTTTTTAATTGGTTCTTTTATTCAGCTATAGTCCGGTGAGCACTAGGTGGCACTGTTCTCTTCGCTTAGTTCTCTCTCTCTCTCTCTCTCTCTCTCTCTCTCTCTCTCTCTCCAATTATCCCTCTTGTCTGTCAGTCGGTGAGGCATCATCTGCTATGGGTTAAAAGCAAGGTCATATAGTTTTAGAAAAAAGGTAAATGCGTGCGTGCGTGCGAATGCGCCTATGCACAATGTTAAACTCACGGGTCTCAGGTGAGGTGCCAAAACAAGCAGAATCACATGACCTCTGAGTGACTTCCACATGGCAGTGTGTCTGTGGGATGTGAACACACTCGCCTCGGGATCTGTAAACAACGCGGGAAAGTATCGGGGGTCGTAAGTTCAGGTCATCCTGTCATCGCTTGAAAATAACAGATGTGTCTGATGTTTTTCGCTATTTGTTAACATACACTCATATTCGGTGTATTTGCAATATTATTAGTGTATGGCTTTGATTTGTTCATCCTAAACGATCCATACCATAGTCGTATTCAAGAGTGTTGCCTTTGGCATTAGCGCAGAAGTCAAAAGTTCAACTGTAAGCCACCTAGTGGAAGAATTAAGCATATTGAATCATGACGCATTTAATTATGCGTCACATTTGGAGTCCACACATATACACACATATGTTCTCCATCTGTTTATGTAATATATCATTTCTCTTGATCATTCTGACTGGAATTTGTCCAGAGATATAGCTTATTTTGCTCAAAAGAGCTGTATGCTAAATAAATTAGGTTGCAAACCGCTGAACAGTCTGCATCCTGAAAGAAGATTTAACCATTTAACAAGGGTGTAACAATTCCCTCATGTCACGATTCGATACATATCACGATACTGAACTTACAATATGATATTTTTGCGATACTCCAAGACATATGGTAAAAGGTTAACAAAAAATAAACTGTTGATTAAAATGCTACATTTGATATTACATTGTGGGTGTAAATGAACAGGCTTGGACTTGGTGCTGATAACCCAATGCACAGGACAATAGTGACACCCGAATACAAATATTCAAGATTCTGAAGCTGAAAATACTATTTTAGACAAATATGTTTGCACTCTTTCACTGATTAGATGTATTTAAAATAATGTAGGCCACTTTTTACTGGTAAAATTAGATATCTGGCCCCACAAATATATTATCAGGACCCACAAATATTCCCCCATTACATTATTATATATTATATTCAACATTATAATTAGTAGTTTAATGTAGTACTGACACTAAAACTCTGTAAACTTGATTTTTTTATGCACAGTAGTTTTTATTTTGGGTGAACTATACACAATACATATCGTCACTATCCATGATACATATTGTTGCATTTTTGTATTGCGATATATTCTGACACGGTATATTGTTACACCCCTAGTACTAAGTAGGCATTCAGCATTCAAAGCAAGTTTATTCTGTGTGTTTGATGGCAGGTGTGACTGGTCTCTTCCTAAAAATCACAGTCTAGCACTGTCTAACACCATCTACGGTTCTACCGCACAGAAATGTATTTTTGACGAGCGAATGGTAACGGAGACAGAGCACCCTCCATTTTGGTTTTATCTCAATTACCTGCATGAAATTTTTATGCTGGCGTTGAGAGTGCATGGTAGCATTTCTATGGAGCAGATTAAAGATTGATCATGTAATGAGGTCTCGCCTGAAAGGGTAGCGGAGGTGGGAGCGTGAACGCTTGTGTCTGTGAGTGCGTGTTCGTGCTACAACCAAAGGAAGACACACTGGCTGTGTTCACTACTGAGCCAAAAACCAGTGAGTCAGTGCTCTGCTCTGAGAAGGCCTGGGTCTGTGTAACCGGTCCTACTCACTCTGCTCCAAGCGAGATTCGAACCCGGGTCTCTGGCATGGGAGGCGGGCTCGCTAACAAATACTCAAAAGAAGCATCATCCAGCATCAGTCGCTAGCTCACCTCTTGAGATCAGGGGAGTGAGGTTTATGCGAACAGCTCTTACTAGCCTACGTCCGTTACATCTGGATCAGTTTAGCCATATAAAAACTTTATTTTCCTTATGCTTAGAGTCCCAGAGACCCCCATGCTTTAGGGGGGACATAATCATTTTGAAATTAAACTATTAATTTGCTTTTGAGTGTTTCTTTGATCTCCTTTGTTTTACCACAAACCCAGCTAACAAAAATATCTTCTAAAAATGTTTTTGATAACGTTTCAGTTATGAGAAAAATAAGAAGTTTTTTTCTTGGTTATGCAAGCGTTATGGGGAACATTACTTTTTATCATTTCGCAAAAATGATGGGTTACTTTTAATGTTCTCTGAACGTTCTGAAACAAGTAGTCACATTTATTGAAACATTCCATGAATGAAATGAAAGTTTTGTGCTAACGTTTTGAGAACATTATCAAAGACCAGATAACTTTTTTGAATGAACATTCTATAAATGTTACTGGAGGAATGTTTATTCATAACTTTGAGAGAACCTTGCCAGAACATTAGAGAAGCTCTGAGAACGTTCTCTGTGATTTTCACTGCAGATTAGTGATAGTTATAATTGATTCTGGAGACGAAAATAAAACTTTAAATAAATGTGTTCAGTGTTTCTTTGACCTCCTTTATTTTACCAAAAGCCCAGCTAACAGAAATATGTTCTGAAAATGTTTTGCTAACGTTTTCATTTAAGTTACAAGAACTTTATTTTTCTGAATGTCAAAAACATCCTGTATTTTAAAAATGTTTTAAGAACGTTTTTTTCCCCGTTTTTTCTTGGTTCGTGATTTTTCTATGCAGATTAGTAATAGCTATAACTGATTCTGATAACGAAAATACATTTTTTTTAATTAATTAAATTCGTTTTGGGGCTCTCGCTTAATCCAAACAGACACTTTGACAGGGAAAGTTAATGAATAAGAAAAATGATGCATCAACGAAGGCAGAGCATTAAAATTGCATGAGACTTACAGCGGAATGGTAGATTCGGGACAGCGAAGAAGCAAAGCAAATGTGCCTGAGGTGGAAGGGAAGAATAGAGTTGCACTGGGAACTCATTGGCTCTGTGGAGGCCGGTGACGGGGCTTCTCCGGGACGTCTGCTCAGATTGCTTTTGTTTTGATGTATCAGTGGCAGTGGTTTCACGTGTGCCCGCCTGGCCAGGGGAGCTCGACCAGGGCACAAAATGTCTCCTGGCAGTGCCCGCTGCGCGGTGGATTTTATGAGTGATTTCACAACACATGCACTCAGTGAAAACGGACTAATTACACAGAGACAGAACAGGCTGACACGGACCAAATTGAGTTAAGGAGCTGGAGCACATTTTTAAATGTAACATTCACATGCATTCAGTCTTTTATTTTTCTTTAATTATTATTTTTTTAAGATAGGCTAATATTTATATGTGCATATGCGCACGCATGGTCTTCAGTCAGGCAAATGTCATGTTCAACGCAAAAATGGCAATTGCATGGTCGTTTCCGTAATGATTATGGCAAATATTTTGTTTGCCGACAGCCAAACTGACCATCGTGTCAGTGCGTCTGAACAGGACTGATCCGATGTAAATACGAAAGATGCGCACACAAAGATGCCCTATCCATTACTGCAATTTTCTCTCAGGGTGAATAGTTCACATCGCATCACATGTACCCGAGCTTCTGCTGCTGTTGCCATAGAAACCCGCAATAGACTCAGGTTGACTTTCTGCTGTTAATACGTCCTGACTGACACCGCATACGCACCTGTCCTCCGTTTCACAAACTGCGCGTTTCACTCACATTGGTTATATGCTAATTAATGTTCTCATTCTACAAAAAATGTAATACTTTGTTAGTTTTACTGCCAATATGCAGAAACAATGCGTGATGGTCATTGTTTTTGATAGATATTAACTTACCAAAAAACTAGGATTTTACGCGTGTCTTGATTGTCATTTATTTAGTATTTCATCATTTATTTTTAAAGACTTAAAATTGTTAAAATGAAGATCCGAAAAGTTCTGAAAACTTATTTGAAAACATAAATACATGGTCTTGCTTGTTTCTCACGCACACTAACAAATCAAATAGCTTGATTTCAAATGTTAAGTTTGGACATTTACTTGAAAGTGTGAATAGCCGCTACACACGTTTTTTTATTTTATTTTTTTTAATAAAATAAGATGCTTTTCGTAAGCAAAATATGCTGATTCGTTATTTATTAATGAAAAGTAACATTTAAAGTGTGCAATTCCACAACGGGATACTTTTATGAGTCTATTTTAAGGCGATATTCTGGACAGTTTTTTTCTTATTTAAATCTAAAAAAGGATTGCGTTAAAATATCTTCTAATTCCGTTGTCCGCTTATTAATTATTCATAGCATCTCAGATGTAGAAAAAGAGGAGATTTTATAGACTGGCTGAGGGGTTTGAGTTTCCAGAAAGCGTCCAGTCGCTTCTCACAGAATCACAGGACACACGCGAAGCCGGACGAAAACAAGGTAAAGACTAGCAGTAGGCTAATATTGTTAGTGTTCCTTCTTTATAAACAGTGTTTGATATATATATATATATATATATATATATATATATATATATATATATATATATATATATATAAGCGAGCGTAGAATAAGTGATTTTAATGTTTATTTTCTTTTTATTCCTGTTTTGAATGTCATTTTTAAGAGGAATATTTGTCGTAATAGTAGCTAATATTTATTTAGACTTGATTTTGCATTGTTTTTATAATAGAAACATTCCTCAAATTAACGAGTGTAGTTTATTTGTTTGTTTTGTATACATTTGACTTTATATTTTTAATGTTAATTATAAATGTGTCACTTTGAGCTTGTCCTCTGCCAGGAACCGAGCGGAATGTAGGACCACGAGCTGCAGAGCTTCATCTCCCCGCGCGCGGTGCATTCACAGTTCACGGGCGCCTGGACGCTAACGCGATGAGACAGGGGAACCTTTACAGCAACAAACGGGAGTATAGTATCAGGGAAGGCTGACCGAGCCGTGAACCGCGGCCCTAACACGGAGCAAATTAACATCAACAAAAATAGCACTGCGTTTTTAGATCGCTTATGTGAGAAGTGGCAAATGCAGCCCGCGGTGTCAGGTCATCTTTGCGCGGGGATGCATAGCAAATCCTCCCGCTTATCTGGTCAGGTTGACACGGGGTCACGACATTAGACCTGTTCACCTGGATGATCCGGACGGATAGAACCAGAACCGATCGATTTGATTGTGTGAGACCTCAAAAAAGTTCATTTCAGACACCCAGCTATAACAAAAATATATTCTAAGACATTTTGGCTAACGTTCCGATAAAGTTATAAAAAAAATTTTTTTAAAAGTCTAAACATTCAAAAGGTCCAGTTCTTTTAAATGTTTTTAAACGTTTTTTTCTGGATTATACGAATGTTAAAGGAACGTTCTAATTTATAATTTTGCAAACATTATGGGAACATTTATTTTAAATGTTCTGGAACAAGTATAGTAACATTTAAAAAATGTTAGATGAACGTCCAACTGAAATGTGTCAGGGGGAAAAACATTCCATGAACAATGTATGAATAACGTTTTAATGCTAACATTTTGGGAACATTATCAAAGACCAGAAAACTGAATGAAAGTTCTATTAATGTTACTGGAAGGAGGTTTATTCATAACTTTGAGAGAACCTTGCCAGAATCTGTCAACTTGTTTGCAGAAGCACATTGCTGTCTAATAAAGTTGAATGCCTCTCTCACATAGAGGTTATGATGCCCAACGTGACCAGAAATTAGTATTAAGAAAATAAATAGAGTGGCTTTTGATTTGCACATAAATGAGCCACATATGTCTGAGGACATCAGTTAAGCTTATTGAATTATTCATGCGTTTTATTGCAAAGTGCCCATGAAATGTCATTTTTAGTAAATACAGACTCATGTGAGACTGACGCACAAAGGGCAGGTGAGGTGGTTCAAGCGGACATGAAAGAAAAACTACATGTTCGCCCTCATAAAATCGAGGCATGATTTTAAGAGACAAAGACACGAGATCACAAGCGTGTTGCGATGAAATCCAGTGTGTGACGTTTCGGGTAAGAGAGAGCGACCCGAGGGCTGGTAATGAAATAGAGATAGAGAGAGGCAGATGCTTTGAAGAAAAGCACTCCATTAAGTGAAGGCAGAGCAGTGTGACGGGTCTGGGAGGATCTTAAAAGCCTCTGCTGACTCTTGCGAAGTGAGATGTCAGTGCGCGTTTGAGGGAGCACATCTTCTGACCCGGGACAGCTAGACCTTCAACAGTTCACATCTATACTGGCAGAAATCTTTGCTTACAGATGAAAACTCATTTGTAGGCCTATATAAACTGGAATGTATAGGCTAAGCATGTGAAAAAAACGTTCAGTGGAATTTTATATAGATCTCAACTTTAAAGAAACTCTAAAATGGTTCTATAGGCCTATAAAGAGAAATGTCTTAAATGATTGCATAATAATTTCACGTTTAATGGCTTATTATATTGATAAAGCATGTTAACGAGCTTTTTAATTTATACAATTTAATCAAAATTAATGGATTACAACAAAATTAATTAATTAAAAATAAATCCCAAAAATGATCCCATGGAACCCTTTTTTGATGGAAGTATTTTTTTCCATCAATTTCTTCATAGGAATTTTCCAAAAAAAGTCTTGGTTAAAGCGTTGTAAGCTATAAACCAAGCCATCTAGCCACGAGCTGAATCATAACACTACAAACTTTGATTTTGAGCACCAAAACATTTTAAGTTTATTGCAAAATATGGACATATTATTTTGAGAGCATAGAGAGACCGACTCGATTATGTTATTTGCGGTTCTTCATTGGAGTGGGTGGAGCTTACGAGATCTTTTGGGCTTGATGCTTTGACACTCTGATTGGTGGAATTTTCTGTACAGCATCATGGGTAATGTAGTTTTTCACTACGAATTTTGCTTCAACAGAAGCAAAAACTATCGAATAACAACCTCAGTTCACAGTAGGTCTGTCTTTAAAGGTTTTAAGTTATCGTTAAAAATCAATTTTAGAAATTGAATGGTGTTTTTAATTCCGGAACCCGACTGCTGCACTCTATAGAACTCTATAGTGCATCCCAAATGACGCACTAAGCATTTATACACTATACTTATGCACTATGTCTGTGTAGTGTATGAGTTTTATAAGGTTATTTTGTCATTCAACATTAAAGTCTGATAGGAGGCTTAATATTTCGCTAAATATTTATAAGCAACTGCATTGCAAAATCCTATTGAAGTAGGTACCGTGTCTCTTGTAGGGACCAGAACATCATCACTTTTGACTTGGGCCAGTAAGAAAGCACCCAGAATACCCTAAAAAAAAACACTCAGAACATTGCAACCATATAGCAACACCCTGGCAACCATCAAATGCTTGGGTTTGCAGCCCATATGTATTTTAAAAAAAAATAATAATAATAAAAAAAAATCTATTAATTATGATTAGCTTTTCTTTTTCTTTTCCTTAACTTTTAATTATTTAGATTATGTGTTCATTACTTATTTATTTGTTTGTTACATTTTTTAATTTATTGCAAATGTCCTTCAGGTCAAACTGAGGTGTCACTTTTGCAGTCGTTGACTTGTGATATCACAGCCTGTAGGCTTATTAGACACTGAATACTGTCTGGAGCCAAAAACCTGAAGCCTTTTCTCCATGGAAGTGTCTCTTGGGTTTTATTCACAATCATTATGGGATGGTGGTTGAGATTATTTCTTTCAATATTATCTTCACATCCAACTTTAGGTGAAGTGTGTAATTTCTGCGCAATGAATGATGAGAGGTTTCAAAATAATGGAAAAAAATGTATAGTTGTAATACTCAAACAAATACATCAGTGTTTTGATAGTCATATAGCACTTAAACTACTGGGGGAATCAACCTACGAATGACTTATAAGACCATAAGAATATATTTTAATTTATACTCTTCACCTTTAAAGAAAAACGATCTGTTCATAAACTCCCTTTTTTTTTACCATTGGGGATTTCTTGTGAATCTCTTTCAAAGAGCAAGGTCATCTATAGTAAAGAAGCAGAAAGAGAACGAGAGAGAAATGAAGTTCTTTTGAAGCGATGGCTGAGTGAATTGCTCTCTGGATGTTTTTCACACTTCATGCTGTCCATCAGATTAGCACATCCCCAAAGGTCCATTACTGGAGCGCTTTGACAATCTCCTGAGAAGCTCTGGAAAGAGAGATGGACAAAGGCAAAGCTACTGTTTATTTGACTGAAGGAGCGCAGCCTGAACATGACACACATGCGTATATGTATATGACGTCTGTGTGTATCTGTTCAATCTGTGTTCCTTAGTTTCAGTTAAGTGATTTCTGAGAAACACTGTTGATATTTGAAAACAACCCAAACAAACACACCCCTTCCTTCATTGCTCTGCCCCTAAAAAGCACGATCACGAAATGCAAAATTTGTGAAAAATAAAATGAAGGTGACGAGTGAACGACAAGGAAGAACAAACAATGAACATATACAGTACACAAGAGTAATTACAAGCAAGAGTTTGCTGTTAGTCGCCAGCAGCTCCAGACAGACAATGACACTCAGACTGTCCTGTTACTATAGCTAACATTACAACAGCATATATTGGTTCTGTGAAACACAGAAAAAACAATGTTACTCACATATGGAGCAGAAACAACGCGACCTCGGCGTCCGTATTCAGGCCTTCCCGCTTCTGTCTCTCCAGCGCTGGAAAGCTTTTCTAATATTAACACGGTCCTAAAGCTCTTGCCATTTCATAATCCTTCTTTCCCAGTGATATTCCTCTGAGCTTTCTCTTTTGTAATGTCTCTCAGCCATCTCTCTTTCTACAGTCTTTCTTCAAATCTCCCTCTTACTCACTCTGTCTCCCTGCATCATGAGTGGACACGCCCCATACTTTTGATTGACTCACTCTCTCTCCTCCTCCATCATGAGTGGACACGCCCCCTACTGCTGATTGGCTCACTCTCCTCCATGAGTGGACACGCCCCCTTCTTTTGATTGGCTCATTCTCTCTCCTCCTCCATCATGAGTGGACATGCCCCCTACTGCTGATTGGCTCACTCTCTCCTCCTCCATGAGTGGACACGCCCCCTTCTTTTGATTGGCTCACTCTCTCTCCTCCTCCATCATGAGTGGACACGCCCCCTACTGCTGATTGGGTCACTCTCTATCCTCCCCACCATGAGTGGACACGCCCCCTACTGCTGATTGGCTACAAGTGTGTTGAGCTGCTTGTCTGATCCACTTTCAACAGCATTTCTCAGAAATCACTTACTGCACCTTTAATTTGCTGGAATTTGAATCGAATTTGAATTGGAATGACAGGAAGAGGAATCTACTGAATTGCAATTAATACAAACACAACACAGTCACGACAGAGGAGTGTTGCCATAATTACTCATCATTAATTTAGACTAATTATGTCATTGTCAATAACACTGTCAACACAATTAACACAGTCATCAAACAGTTGTTGAATTTGCCTTGGAGCACCACAAAATGTCCATTGAATTGTTTTCTGAAAACCTTTTTTAAAACAGGCATTAAAATCTGTGGTAAATTAAAGGTATTACAAAATATTTCTATTTCAAATAAATGCTACTCTATTTGAACTTGATATTCAACAAAGCATCCTGAAAATATGTATCATGGTTTCCACAAAAATATGAAGCAGCACAACTGTTTTCAACATTGAAAAAAAAAAAAAAAAATGTTTCTTGAGCATCAAATCAGCATATTAGAATGATTTCTGAAGGATGTGACTCTGAAGACTGGAGTAATGATGATGAAAATACAGCTTTGATCACAGAAATAAATTACACCTTTAAATAGAAGTTGTAATAATATTTCAAAAAATTTTGATCAAATAAATGAAGCCTCGGTGAGCAGAAGAGACTCATTTAAACATTAAAAAATATTTCCGACTTGAAACTTTTGAACAGTAGCATATACATTTGAATTCTTCTTTAAATTGAAAAGGCTCAACTCAGTCCTGAATGCCTCGTAGGCACGTGGATGTGTGTGTGTATCTTCATACCGGATCTCATCACTGAAAGGTCTGATACCATCTACAGCCCTAGAGAGAGAGGTTGAGAAAATACGTGCGTAAATGAGCTAATTTGAATGCATGCATGCATTATTAGTCATAAATGCTGAGTGTGCCAGGTGCCAGGTACAATTATAATCTTGGCAGTGTCAGATGTCCTGTTTTCCTCTGATCCAATCATAGTCTTCTCTCTCAATCATATCAGCCCTCCACACATCTCAACAGAAACCAAGAGACCTCCAAACCCTGCAGGGGGTTGATGGATGTCAGACCATGGACATGCTTGGACAAGAAAACTACTTTCTCAAAAAAAAATAAAAAAAATGCATATGCTATAAAATTGAATATTCGCTATTTTCACCTTATTTTGCAATATCTAGTAGCATAAGAAGCTGTTTTGTGAAGCTAAAAATAACTGAAGCGAATGACACTGGAAGCCAGACACATTCAGTTTACAAATGGTGCATGAAAAATAAGGTTGATATGGAATAAACGAGTGATCGAGTCAGCGTTTTCATACATCTTATGTCTGAACTGTTCACCTATCAATGTGCACATGTAAAGAAGAGTTCTAGCATGCCATCTATCATTAATTTGATATCTTGGCCCCGTCTGTCAGCATCAGTCTCGCTGATATAGCAGATACCGGAGTAAATAATTCAGTACATAATTAGATGAGAGTTTGGCCTGATCTTCCACAGGGGCAAATGTGACGGTGGATCCTTGACTTCTCTCTGGATTGGATTAGACTGAGAGTGTTAGCTTTGGAAGTTATTTTTTTAATTTTTTATTTTTGCCTCCTGATTTTTGTTTCTTTCAGCCAATAGGCTTCAGAATATCAGTCTTGATGAGTAATATCCAATATGCTAGTTTACATATGCACAAAATTCACACTTTTTGCAATTTAAAGAGAGCAAATAAGACTCTCAGAAGAGACAATGAAAACTTTATTACAATAACTATATAATCATGGTTTAAAAATATTTTTTATTGTTAATGTATAATTAGTGACAGACACATGCTGATCTACAGACTCTCTGCATGACAAATTCACTGAATAACAGTTTATTGAACTGCAAATTTTTACTGTGAATTCATAATTCTTTATATTACTATAAACACGTTTTTAATTATAATATATATATAGGCCTATCATTTTTTTAACTCGCATATAGTCTCAATTCTTTAATGTTATTTTCTGAGATTAAATTTTCACGAATTGCAATTCAATCAATTAATTGTTGGATCACTTTATTTAAATAGTACACTGTAAAAAATTATATGATCACTACATTTGTTTTTACATTGCTTTAACTCATCAAAATAAGTTAAGCAACTTTCAACTTTTTTTTTTACAAGTTTCAAGATTCAACTCATTTCAAGTCAGTTTAATGTAATTTAAGTTGAAATGACATAAACATCCAAGTTTGCTGTACTTAAAAAATGTAAGGCAGCAACTTCTTTTTTACAGTGTAGGTTCTGTATGTGAATAAACCATCTTGATCATACCAGCTCTCTATCAATCAACTGAAAATCCCACCGTACATTTGTCCTTCAGAGTCAATATATCAGCATGTTTCTGTCACTGTTGATTATACAGTCGCATTGATTGGCTCGCGCCACGATGGCGTTTGGTGTTTCCTGTTGGTTGACCTCAGGGTGACCCTACGATTCATGCTCTCTGACCTGAGCGGTGGCCTCAGCGCTAATGCTCTGTGACTGCGTGACAGTGTTCACACGTCTAAAGCCCAGCGTTCGTGGTGAGCGCCGGACAGTAATGTGGACTGGCTGCTGAGTGTTCGGTTTGGCAGGAGTGTGATTTGTTTGTCACAGGTGTTGTTTTAATCTCTGCTTCCTGTCGCCGCCGTTCACTGCCTTGCTTTTTCTTTGATTGGCTGTGCAGTTTATGCATTAGCTACAGTATCTCTCACACGCTCATTGGCTATTAAACTAGTTTAATATACTGCAGTACACTCTTAAAAACAAATGTTCTTTATTGGCATTGATGCTGACATGAAGTAATTTAAAGGTACAGTAATTATTTTATAAACAATATTTGTTCTACTGGTTAAAATTCTCTTCACATCCTGATCGAAATCAATAATAGAAGTGCATATGTATAGGCCAAAAGTTTGGAAACATTACTATTTTTAATGTTTTTGAAAGAAGTTTCTTCTGCTCATCAAGCCTGCATTTATTTGATCAAAAATACAGAATTCTTTTTTTAATATTGTGATATATTATTACAATTTAAAATAATTGGTTTTCAATTTATTATAGGCTACTTTAAATTATCATTTATTTCTGTGATGCAAAGCTGAATTTTCAGCATCATTACTCCAGTCTTCAGTGTCACATGTGACATCCAGTCTATCACATGATCCTTTAGAAATCATTCTAATATTCTGATTTATTATGAGTGTTGGAAACAGTTCTGCTGCCTAATATATTTGATGAATAAAAGGTTAAAAAGAACTGCATTTATTCAAAAAAATAAATAAAAATAATTCTAATAATATAAATCTTCTTTACTATCACTTTTTATCAATTTAACACATCCTTGCTGAATAAAAGTATTGATTTATTTCAAAAAAAGAAAGAAAAAAAATGACTGACCCCAAATTACTGACCAGTAGTGGATAATATTGTTGTTACAAAAGATTTCTATTTTTAAAACATTTGCTTCTTTTTTTCTTTCTTTTTTTCTTCTTTTTTTAAAAACTTTTTATTCATCAAAGTATCCTAGAAAAGTATCACAGGTTATGAAAAAATGTTAAGCAGCAGAACTGTTTCCAACTTTGATAATGAATCATCATATTAGAATGATTTCCAAAGGATCATGTGATAGACTGGAGTAATGATCCTGAAAATTCAGCTTTGCATCACAGAAATAAGTGATAATTTAAAGTATAATAAATTGAAAACCAATTATTTTAAATTGTAATAATATATCACAGTATTCAAAAAAATGTCTGTATTTTTGATCAAATAAATGCAGGCTTGATGAGCAGAAGAAACTTCTTTCAAAAACATTAAAAATAGTAATGTGTCCAAACTTTTGGCCTGTATACTGTATATATCTTCTGTGGAGGTCTCGGGACCAAACAATTTCCGTCCAATCATTGCATTCGGTCCGAATGAAATGATAGGATGTTCTACCTGCCTGTCAATGTTATTTCAATACCTCCGCCGCACATCTGCTCTCAGACATCACAAATCATCAGAGTGTTTTATGCTATCCAGAGTTGTAGACAGACATCAGTCACTGAGCGCCACAAACAAACAACAGAAACCTTTTACAGTTCCTCCTGAACCAAAACAATGAGCTTATACCATGTTCATAACCGTAATTAAGAGAGATGGAAACCTGTGGCGTTCTACCCGGAGCTGTTCACGTCCTCAGACTTGGATTTTTGCATTTCTATGTCAACACTATGAACGCCAAATTTAATCTGCCACGGTCAGGTGGTACAAGTCAGAGCCCTCTAAGTTGTTTACGTTCATTATTATTGTAATGTTATGTTCTTTGAGACATGAAGTAATTTAACGGCGTCTCTCGTGACGCTTTGCAGACTCTGCTCTGTCTCTGTGTGTGTTCATGTGTTTTGAAGGAGGAGTGGCTTTGGAGACGCTCTGAAGGGAGTGCGGGATCTTACGCTTTCAAAGCTAGCTTGCTATTGCTAGCCTCTACAAAATTGCATTCCCTTACATCCATAGAATCTTTCCATTCCACAAAAGGTTCTTTATAGTGGAAAAAGGGTCTTTGGAATTTAAGAATGTACTTCACAACATTAAGAAAAAATGGTTCTTTTTTGGAATCTCTGTGAAAACCCTTTTTGTAACCTTTATTTCATATGAAGACCAGGAACACACACACACACACACACACACACACACACACACACACACACACATACACACACACACCCTTCTAACATCCTTGACACACCCAAAAATAAATCTCAAGAGACAACCTGCCCTGGGCGACTTCACACTCACCGTCTTTCTTCTTCTCAGATGCATCTGCTCCAAAATGTTGTGACACACACCATGTACCAACACATGCTCAGATCAGTCTGGATAAACTTAGAAACACACACATTTGCCCACTTATATTAGCAAATACCTCAAATCACAAAAAATCCAAATATTTCAATGCCACATATTTTAACATAATTTTTATTTAAAACATGTTAATTTGTTCCTACAAAAGCATGTATGCATCAGCCAAAGTCAGTGTTTTGTCACGTCAGATGGCTTTGGTAATGAGTTGGGAGACAGAGATAAATAAATAAAAAAAAATGCAGAACTAAATAGCAGTTTTGAAAATGTATGATCAATTAAAATTCAATGGATGTTTCCATCAGGGTCAAATTCCACGGGGCAACGTAAGTGAAGTGCGTGTTAAGGGCGCGACGCAAAACATTGTGATGAGAGGATTTCAGGGCATCAAGTACCCTGCATGTTTATGTTAAAACTGTAATCTCCACTTATACATCTGATGTATCTTTAAAACATATATTGAAGAAATTCTACAGCAAAAATGATTGATATTTGAGCTGTGAAGTTCCGTAAATCATCCTTTTTCAGCTGAAACCACATTTCTGTGTGGATGTATTAAGCGTAAGGTACCGGTTTTACATAAGATGAAATGGTCTAAATTATTTTCATGTTTCACAGTATTCTCTCTCTCTTATTCTCCATTTACACGTTATAGGTAGAGTGAGAGAGCCGAATCCTTCGGGGTGTCATGGAAGATGGGACACAGATGGGATGTTTGTCCTGACGCCTGAAAGAAACACATCAAAGATGCATCCCATAAACCCACAGGAGAGCGAGGAGGACACTTTTCTTCATGACATGCATAATTCACCTATATATCGCACAATCCAGCCTGTGAAAGGCATAATGCTAATCGACTAACTTCAAGAACGATAATTGATCTGATATGCCGCAATTTCTGCACTGTCAATCAAATCATGCAATGATACATGATGAAAATAATACATTTCCTGAAAGCAATATAAGAGCAAAACTCACACATTGTTCTGCAGTTGTCTTAATGGTTCCTATTAAATCCTGATGTTTATATATATATTTAACTTTTTATTTTGAAAGTATCACTATTCAGTATCACTGACATAGGTTACCTTAATATTTTGAATGAGATTTTATTTTTTTTATGTAGCATATCTTCTTGTTTTAGGAAAGTTCATGTGGACGATCATTTTATGTAATTTAAAAGGCACCTATTAAGCCCCTTTTCACAAGATGTAAAATAAGTCTTTGATGTGCCCAGAGTGTGTATGTGAAGTTTTAGCTCAAAATACCCAACAGATAATTTTTTACAGCATGTTTAAAGGGGTCATATAATGCCATTTTTGTACAAGCTAATATGATTCTTTAGGGTCTAAATTAAAAGTTTGTAATATACTTTAATTAAAAATTCTCATTAGTATTGTAAGAAAACACTAATTTTATCTGGTCAAAAACAGCTCTGTTTTCAGCACGCCGTTTAAGTGCATGTGTCTTTAAATGATAATGAGCTTTGCTCGAACGGCTTGATTTGAGAGGGGAAAACATATAAGAAGATTTAAAAAAAAAAACACTGGATGGATTTTTATCATTTTATGATGGTTGTGTACAGGCACTGCCAACACACATTTCAGTACAATCAACTTGTAAAAGTGCATGTACCATTATATGACCCCTTTAAATTGTCACTTTTGGGGGCTGAGAAAAACGTGCCGTTTTAGTGTGTATCCCTTTAAATGCAAATGAGCAGTTATGCCGGCACAGAGGGCGGAGCCTCACGAGCTTGGCGCTCTGTCAGGACAATCTCATCTCAAGGAATGATAATATCAAAACAGAAACTCTCATTTCGAGCTGGAGTCGGACAATAATGCCCACAGAGTCAGAGAATATTTGCTGCATGGAGAGAGAACATGTATAGTTTAGTTTAATTACGGTTATAACTTATTTTTCATCTTGCTTTTACCAACTATTAGTTCAAGCCTGTTGTAGGGGACCGCGTCCGAATGATGGCCAAAAATGTACTGATGAGTTTTATGAAGTTTATTGTACATCACACAAAAGATGAAGCTCTAAATACTCTAAATAAAACTCTCTCTCTCTCCCTTTCATTATCATCATACACAGCGAATTACACAACACGCTCGTTACAACTGACAGTAAACAAATATATATAGACTTTATGCCTTTTCAGTGGGTGCTTAATAAACTGGTAAACTTTGTGAAGTTCACAACTTAATTTCGGGAGGAGTGAACCCATCTAATCTCTCAGTTAACTGTCGGAGCATATAAGCAGCCGCTCACCTTGCTCTGGCATTGGCTGTTCTGGCGTCCCTCCACCTCCCCAACGCCACCTATATAATTTAGGCATCTTGCTACCATACTCATCATCCAAGCATCAGTAGTCCCAATGGGGGGGTATTAGCTCGAGTTGAAGCTGCTTCCCCGAGCCCTTCCACTGCGGACAGCAAGCCAAATACGCTTAACCGTTAACCTTATTAGCTTAAAGATTTTATGGGCAAAGGAACTCGTGAAATATCCATAAAACAACTCAGATGAACTGTAATAAAGTGCACGCTCTCCCTTTCATTACTGCCGTGCAGTATCACTCCGGAGACTGTAAGCTTGATCACGAACAGTTGTACTGATCCATCCTCGAGTAACAACGAGAGTAAATGAAGACTGCGACGTTCATTCTTGCATCCAAAAACTTAACACCTCAATCACATTAGAAGACATTCTTGTCTACAGTTGCTCCAGCGGCGAAACAATGGCGGACTGTGTTTAGCTCCCTCAGGGCGGGTCTATGCTAAAACTGTAGTGTCAATCAACAGCCGTGGGCGGGGCTTGTGCAAAAGTACGTCACATTGCCCCGAATCTGAGAACTGGTTGTTCATAGATTTATGGGGATTAAAAAAAGCACTGGGTGGATTTTTAGGTGTAAGCCGGTGAGCTGGCAATTAGTAAAGGGCATGGCCAGGTAGGTGGAGGGGTTTTAAGCAGGCACCTGAAGGGAAGCCTAGACAGGAGGTATATATATATATATATATATATATATTTTTTTTTTTTACTTTCTCTTTGTTTTTCTATCACTTCCCAGCCACGTGTTGCCAGCCAACCTTTGTACTCTCTATACTATATTGATGCTTTAAAACACATGAACTATTTATTTGCATGAGACTAAAGTTTGCAGTGGAATTCATTTTTGGTTTTGAGTATATTTGAGTGTGCTATACTTTTATGTTATATGATTATTATTATTTTTTTTTTTTTTGTAATTTACTTTTTTCTTTATTTGAATTGTTCTGTGTGACAAAGTTGGGATTGTATTGGAGTTTATAGAGGGTTGGCTGGTTATTAATATCCTTTGAGGGGGAATGAGTTTTTGTTCTACAATGTATTTTCACATTTACATTTACATTTAGTCATTTAGCAGACGCTTTTATCCAAAGCGACTTACAGATTAGGACTAAATTAAGCGAGTCATCATGAAGAGGCAAAAACAACGCAAGTAGTGCTCAAAAAACAAAGTTCAGGCATTATTCAGAGTAGCATAAACCCGACAAGTGAGGTTTTACAGGGAAGGGGAAGGATTTTTTATTTATTTTTATAAGGTTAAGTGCTAACAGAAGAGATGGGTTTTCAGCTGTCTTTTGAATGTTGTCAGGGATTCTGCATTCCGGATGAGAGTGGGGAGAGCGTTCCACCAGCATGGAACTGTGAATGAGAATGTTCTGGAAAGTGATTTTGTGGCTTTCTGTGATGGAACCACGGGACGTCGCTCTTTGACCGATCGTAGGCTTCTGGTAGGGATGTAGACTCGTAGGAGTGAGTGAAAGTAGGAAGGAGCTGAGCCTGTGATAGATCTGTAAGCAAGCATCAATGCCTTGAACTTGATGCGAGCAGCGAGTGGTAGCCAGTGCAGAGAGATGAACAGAGGAGTGACGTGGGCCCTCTTGGGCTCGTTGAAGACAAGACGAGCTGCAGCATTCTGAATCATTTGTAGAGGTTTGGTTGCACATGATGGAAGTCCAGCCAGAAGAGCATTGCAGTAGTCAAGCCTAGAGATGACCAGGGCCTGGACAAGAAGTTGTGTTGCATGCTCAGTTAGGAAAGGCCTGATCTTCCTGATGTTGTGCAGTGCAAACCTGCATGATCGAGCTGTCTTTGAAATGTGATCTGTGAAGGTCAGCTGGTCATCAAACTTTACTCCAAGATTTCTGACTGATCTTGATGGGGTGATTAATGATGACTCTAGCTGGATAGTGAAGTCGTGCTGTAGAGACGGATTGGCAGGGAGGACGAGAAGCTCAGTCTTTGCCAGGTTGAGCTGCAGGTGATGTTCCTTCATCCATGTGGAGATGTCCGCCAGACAGCTTGAGATCCGTGCACCTACTGTGGGGTCATCTGGTTGAAATGAGAGGAAGAGCTGTGTGTCATCAGCATAGCAGTGGTATGAGAAACCATGTGCCTGTATGATGTGTCCCAGTGATGTGGTATAGATGGAGAAGAGGAGGGGACCAAGAACTGAACCCTGGGGAACCCCTGTGGTCAGTTGATGTGCTTTGGATACCTCGCCTCTCCATGCGACCCTGAAGGACCTACCTGTGAGATAGCCCTCGAACCAGCGGAGGGAAGTTCCTGTGATGCCCAGTGATGAGAGGCTGGACATAAGGATCTGATGGATCTATTTTCTTTGATCATATATATTATTGTTATATTTATATATATATATATATATATATTTTTTTTTTTTTGTCAAATCTTTTTTTGTGAGATATGAGTTATTTTTTTTGTGTGTGAGTACATTGTAGTTAGTTTTTCGACCTCCCTTGCTTGAAGGAACGGTTACCTTAGTTACATAGGGTAGTTGTGTACACACACTGCCAACACACATTTATGTTCAAACACCATGTAAAAGTGAATTTTGCATAATAGGTGCCCTTTAAAGCCTTGCTGGTTAAACATTTCCTTTGCGTGCTGATCTGATACAGGCTTTTTCTGAGCGTGCACACACTAAACCTGTCAAACAGTGCCTGGATACTGGACTTTATCTTTTGCGTCTGATTGCGCTAATACGTCAAATACACACAAGGTTTACATAAACAGAGTTGGTTATGTCTAAAGTGAAAGTAATCTGTTGAGAGAAAATCAGATGTGTGTCTTTATGTCAGAGGCCTGTCTTAAAGTGACAGCAGCCTTTTCATATCTACTGCAGATGACCTCAAAGCCAACAGACATTACATAAAAGCAACAAAACCACAATTTTGGGGTCTTAAAGAATTGACTCTTCTTTTGATTTATTTTTATGGCTTTACATCAAGCAGACTGCATTAAATAGCTTTATTGATCTCATCCTTTTCTCTCAACACTTCCTCGTCCTCCTCTCTCTCTCTCTCTCTCTCTCCGTGTGTGTGAGTGGGGCTGGTGAACGGGTCGTGATACGGTCACTGCGCATCATCAGACTCGGAGCTGCAGAATATGCCAATGTACATTAGTGTAGGGCTGAACGGAGAGAGAAAGAGAGAGAAGTGCAGTATAAAAGAAACAGAAGGATGAGAAACTCAGAGAGACTATGAGAGAGGGAGTGAGCGAACATCAGCGCACTTACATGAACCCGGCTCAGAATGAGCCCTGCAAAATGGCATTCATCAAATATGGATGCGCTTTGTGCAGATCTTTTGATCGGTCTTGCTGCTTGCATTCCTGTAAAGTTCAAGGAAAAGCCATCCATCACTTCTAATTATTTTCACGTTAAATTAATTTTGAAATGGAAAGGAATCCTGTTTCTAAATGCACATTCCTGGTCGTACTGCATTTGATTCGTCAAATCTTTATAAATGTGATAAGATAAATCTTTTATCACAATAATTGACTTTTCGGGTGACGTCATGATTGCTTTTTGCTTTCTGACTGCATTCTGGTTCTGACCAGCCGCTTGTCAGGGTCAAATCACTTCAGGATGGATGAAATCAAGTCGTGTCCTACACTTTTTTTCTCTTGAATTTATAATTTCACTCAGAAACAGAAATACATTAAAGAAGTGAAATGGGTTTTGAACCAAGTTTCATGTTATCAAAAGCTGGAAGAAAACAGTTCTTACCTGACAGCATCAATGATCAATAATTCACAACGTTAAAGCGCATGTCCTGTGTTTGTCTCGGGTTTTTCACCTGTAATGGTAGTTTGTTTGCTTGTATCAACATGTATCGTTATGTGGGTTTTCTGAAATAAAAAATTGGTAAGGTTATGAAAATAGAAAGTGGAAACACTACTATTATAGTTTTTTATTTATATTCAGAATTAGTATTATTTTTACTTTAATTCTAGTAAAGTTAATGTGCATTTTTGTCATTTTTTAAAAGCTTTTTATGAGCCAAAATGGTTTTTTATATTTTATTTATTTCTGGTAACATTTATTTTATTTGAAGAAATGCAAAAATTTTTTATGGTTTTAGTTTCCGTTACCTTATAATAACCCTGGCACAAAGTACATGAACAGCATTTTTTTTTGCAGCATTATTAATCTAGGTTTCAGTTTGTTCACAGGATAGGCTATGCATAAAAAGGTACTGAATGTAAATTAACACGAATAAATGCTTTCAACGTATTGTTGCATTAACCTATGTTAACATATAACGCAGCCTTATATTGAGAAGTATTACTAATTCAATTAAGTATAGGTGGTGGTGGCGCAATGGATAAGACACATGCCTTTGGTGTGAGAGACCCGGGTTTGAATCCACTGTGAGACACCAATGTGTCCCTGAGCAAGACACTTAACCCCTAGTTGCTCCAGAGGCGTGCGACCTCTGACATATATAGCAATTGTAAGTCGCTTTGGATAATAGCGTCAGCTAAATGAATAAATGTAAATGTAAGTGTACTGTCCATTTGTGTCAGAGGAGTATGGAAGTTTTTTCATTTTAATTATGTTAGGAAAAAACTTCCATAGAGGAGGGAGATGATCCTCAGGCAAATTTGGCCTTTACAGTGTTTGTTTTCATTGGTGTTTGGCTGCTCCTGCTGGTGTTTTAGCTCCGCCCACATGTGAATCGCGCATCCTGATTGGTCTGCACAGCGGCCAATAGTAATGCACAACAGCTGACAAGAGAAACCCATGATCTCATTTTCATGAAAGCTTTGAGCGGCTTCATCAGCCAACATTCGTCTCATCTGTAATCTTTACTTCCTTCATCCCCCCTTTAATCTCTCTCTCACTGCAGTTCTGTGACCAGAGGCTCGTTCTCTTCGCTGTCCCTTCGCACCCAGCATAACTGATCCCAGATCAGAGATAAAGCACACAAAGGTCCCGACCCTCAGCTTTGCCCTGAGCTCGTGTCCTCAGCTACATGACCTTATGAAAGCAAAGTGAGCTGTCTCTCTTCGAAAGATGTGACATATAGTTTGAGGGCAGTTAAAGATGGAGTTAGGATCAGTTTCTATTGACATTTAGTCAGAATGACCCCTTCCTCTTCCTTTAGGCTCACAACGGCCCAGAAACTCCTGCAGTTCAGAAGTTCACATCACACACACAGTTGTGTTTTCCTGTTTTATGGGGACTTTCCAGATATAATGATTTGTATACTGTACAAACTGTATATTCTCTCCCCTTACACTAACTCTACCCATCACAGAAAACACAGACACACACACACACACTCACTCACTCACTCACGCACGCACACACACACACACACACACACACACACACACACACACACACACACACACACACACACACACACACACACACACTCACTCTCCCACACATGCACGTACACACACACACACACACACACACACACACACACACACACACACACACACACACTCACACTCCCACACATGCACGTACACACACACACACACACACACACATAAAAGAACACAAACACAAACACACACTCTCTCTCACACACACGGACACACACTCTCTCTCTCACACACACACACACACACACACACACACACACACACACACACACACACACTCACACTCCCACACATGCACGTACACACACACACACACACACACACACACACACACACATAAAAGAACACAAACACAAACACACACTCTCTCTCACACACACGGACACACACTCTCTCTCACACACACACACACACACACACACACACACACACACACACACACACACACACACACACTCACACTCCCACACATGCACGTACACACACACACACACACACACACTCTCTCTCTCTCTCTCACGCACGCACACACACACACACACACACAGACACACACTCTCTCACACACACACACACACACACACACACACACACACACACACACACACACACACACACACACACACACACACACACACTCTCTCTCTCTCACACACACACACACACACTCTCTCTCACACACACACACACTCTCTCTCACACACACACACACTCTCTCTCTCACACACACGGATACACACTCTCTCTCTCTCACACACACACACACACACACACACACACACACACACACACACACACACACACACACACACTCACACTCCCACACATGCACGTACACACACACACACACACACACACACACACACACTCCCACACATGCACGTACAAACACACACTCTCTCTCTCTCTCACGCACACACACACTCAAACACACACAGACACACACTCACTCACTCACTCACTCACACACTCACTCACACACACAGACACACACACTCACACAAACTCAAACACACACTCACTCACACTCCCGCACGCATGCAGACACACACACACACACACACACACACACACACACACACACTCACACATGCTCACACAAACTCAAACACACTCTCACTCACTCACACTCCCGCACGCATGCAGACACACACACACACACACACACACACACACACACACACACACACACACACACATACACACAGACATAGACACACACACTCACACATGCTCACACAAACTCAAACACACACTCACTCACTCACTCACTCACACTCCCGCACGCATGCAGACACACACACACACACACACACAGACACACACACTCACACATGCTCACACAAACTCAAACACACACTCACTCACTCACTCACTCACACTCCCGCACGCATGCAGACACACACAGACAGATTGTAGTATAATTATCTGATTTAGTAAGCACTAACGAGATAAGCAAGGCTGTACTTTGAAATTTGACATATAAAGCAACAATTAATATTTAGATAATGGTTTCATTGATATTTAATTATATATTTACTGTAAATGAGACGAGTTCCAGCTTCCTCTGATGAAAAGCATTGATCACAACAGAACTATGATCGGATGAAATCAATAATGAAGATCAATCTCAGCATGCAGTCACAGGACAAAGGGGAAGACCAAATGTATTTTGGCAGATTTATACATTTATTTCCAGCAGCTGTCAGTCAGGTTGCTCAACAAGACTTTCTGCTCTTACAGTAGTGACATCGTGAGCACGTGCACTTTGTATCTATGCAATTCTGGCGTAAGGCCAAACTCAATGACTTAATGAACTTCACCATTTTTAACTTGACCATACATGCATGATGCACATATCCTGCAGAAATGCATGCCCAGTTCAATATTTTTAGCAGATGATGGGAGCTGACATGACATTTCAGATGTCTTCTGTAATTATTACAGGGCTAAACATATCTCATATTACAGTTTTTTTCGATTGCTAAACGACAGTGGACACAACTGGAGTCACATGTGCAAAACTCTGACTACAGTCTGCACAGCAGCAGTTCATGTGGACCAAACTCTAGTTCGTTTTTCATTGCTTGAACACAGTTTTCAAAACTCGACACACTTATCCCATGACTTTAACCACAACCTGCACAACACTGTGGATCCTGTCAAAACTGTGAACCACACATTCAAAACAGAATAGATTTCAGCCTTGTGCCTTTCAAACACTGCTGACTGCAATTTCAGCTGAAAGGCTAAGCAGGGGTCTTGTTTTAGACTTGTTAGTGAACACACACACACACACACACACACACACACACACACACACACACATATATATATATATATATATATATATATATATAGGTAGAGCTCAGAAAGACAAATTTTGGAATTTTGGTTTTGATGGGAACTGATGATGAAAACCTGTGGCCTGATGCTAGAGAGAGGCAGGATTAGCCCCTCAATTATTTGTTCGAATTACAGTATGTACTTTTAGTTTCTACCTTTTTTTCTCATTACTGTAATTCCGTAAATTACTACAGACTATTGAAGCAAACTGCTAATTTTCATTTACCTTAAAGAATTGTTATGTTCTAAAAATGTAAATAAATCATGTGAAAGAATGTCACTCTTTTCTTTGAAGAAAATATTCTTCAAAAATATCGACGGCCATGAGGTGAGTTTTTGCACGATGCTAAATCCATAGATATATATTTATATATCTATTTCTAAATGGGTCACACATTCTCAGAATTATAGCGAAGATTTGTCAGTATTAAAATGTGATTTAATTATCTATGGCAAATGTTTATGTAATATTGTGTAGAAGTTGTGATATTAATAACATATAATATATAATAATAATAACTTAATTACATTTGTTTATTTTTAGTAACTAGTCGAAAGGTTCGCTGGTTCGGCTGATTCGTTCATTTCCACCGGAGAGCGACATGTTTCACGCCGCCGCGTGCGGAGCGCGTGAATGGTTGGCGCAAACCATTGCACACTGACAAACATGTGCGTGCTTTATACTTATCCGAAATGTTTTGTTGTTAATTCAGCTCCAACCGCTTAACATTAAATATTGATCAAGTACTTACATGAATGTTTCTGGCAGATAATGTCAGCTGGGTAGCCTACTTTATGTCTCTCATCCCTCTTTTTCTGGAAAATTGTATCTTTCGTTACAGTAGTATATTTAATTTCACTGCCTCCAGATATAAGAAGGACCCAAAAAGTATCTTGTACAAATTTAAAATATTTATCGTTATCTTTATAGTAATCGTCCTTGGTGTGAAGGGGCCATAATAATAATGATATTGATAATAAATAATATAATGCAGATACTATTTTAAAAATCCATAATAGGCCTGTTCATAATAAAATATCAAACCAAGAAATGTATTATTTTTACATTTTTATTATTTATTTATAATATTTTGCATCCTTTACCCAGTGTTCCAGTTTTGGACCAAAACATGGAAACCCCGTGTGTGTGTGTGTGTGTGCGTGTGTGTGTGTGTGTGTGTGTACATGTTTTTCTATCCCGGTGGGGACTTGAACTCAGGACTAAACTCATATCACTGTGGGGGCCTAAATTGAGGTACCCATGGGTACAAAAGCTTATAAATCATACAGGATGAGTTTTTTGGGGGGAAAATGAAAAAATGCATAAAGTTGTGTGTGATGGGTAGGTTTAGGGGTCGGGTTAGTAAGGGAACATTATATACAGTTTGGACAGTATAAAAACCATCACGCCTATGGAGAGTCCCCACAAAGATAGTGACTGTGTGTGTGTGTGTTTCAGGGTCTCACCGTGCTTCATTTCGCAGCACTACATGGACACTTGGCCTGTATGGATCTGCTGGTGGAGGCTGGTGATTGTGTGGATGTAAGTTGTCCTCATGGACACAGACCACTACATATGGTGCTGACAACTCAGAGCCGACGAAACTCTCACGCCTGCCTCATTCACCTGCTGGAACACGGAGCCCAGATCACTGTGTACGAACCACCTCTGTTTTACCACTATAACTCTCTTAAGCCCTATTCGCACGGGATAAGTATTACCTGGTGACCTCTAGTCATTTGTAATAATTGCGGAGGTTGTCTGTGATCTTAATCCCGTGTGAATCGGCCATGTCTGTAATTTGTAAAGTAAAAATTCCCCCGCAAATGACCTACCATATTTCACCGAACACCGAGGTCCTGTGATAATATTAGTCCCGTGCGAATCGGCATCTCTGTGATTTGGCAGGGGTTGTATATAATTTTTTCAAGGTTTTTGTTTCCTGTGGAGGCTCAGGCTGCGTTGGAGTGTTTTGATAGTATTTTGGGTGCTGGGTCATATCGCTATAAAGAGAAAGCTGAAAACCATGATTAGATGGAGATGGATGACATGTATAGCAGCATGCGGG
The DNA here is from genome assembly GCF_965113295.1 of Leuciscus leuciscus. Lineage (NCBI taxonomy): Eukaryota > Metazoa > Chordata > Actinopteri > Cypriniformes > Leuciscidae > Leuciscus > Leuciscus leuciscus. The sequence goes on along the minus strand of NC_138726.1, from coordinate 54,668,142 downwards.
TAAGGAACATTCTTCTGTTTATGATATATCATACAGCTAGACCTATAACGACAAGACATTTCCAAGCAATAGCCTATTGACATCATATCCGGATAAGTCAGTCAATACGAGTAAAATCACAGGCTTATCCCGTGCGAATGCGCCACATGAAATTCAGATGTGGGTGGGAAATTTCTAAATCACAGAGGTCCCCAAATAATACTAATCCAGTGCGAATAGGGCTATAGATTCATATTTAATAATGAACATAAGCCAAACAAACAAATAATGGCAATAAATTAATGTTAAAAGTAGAGGTGGGCATAGATTAATTTTTTTAATCTAGATTAATCTAGATTAATTTTGAAATTAATCTAGATTAATCTAGATTAAAATGGCTCATTTGAATTCTGCCGAAGGCAT